>NC_060149.1:282518336-282825836 GCF_021461385.2 Schistocerca piceifrons
CAATGGTCTCTGCCCAGAATTCCAGTTCTCAAACGAATATTCATGATTCTCGTTTCGTTTTGAGCTACCTACCAGGCCCTGTCTGTTTCCAAATAATGTGGAGACTCAAAGAAAGTGTGTGAGAGTGGCACATGACAAGACTTCAATCATAATGTGTTTTGGTAACCATAGCTGTTACAGTGACTATGTGGTTGAGTTGGATATTCTTTCTCAAGGTCGTATGAACTCGTGTCTGAAGATGCCTGCGAGGCGTCCACAGCTGAGAGGAAATGCAATCTTTTGCTGATGCAGCGGAGCTCAGCCCGATACAGGTCTTCCAAGGCGGCAAGGTGTACACCAGCGAAGTAAACTCCAAGCGAAATTTCGGTCACCATCTTACACCATGCAGCACTCAAGCAACACAGCAGCGTGAATGTACATCGTGTAATAAGTGTTGATATGTACCTGCGTATTGCCTTTTGTTAAAGGTGTTCCGCTAAAACTCGCACACTGCTTCTCATAATTATGCAATTTGCTGAATAGTAATATGAGTTGCAGCAATTAATATTCCTGTGAACCATGGGATCGTATAGATAGAATTTGTGGTAGTGCTCATAGTGCCTCTGCGGTGGTGCACTGTTCACAGGTGAAGCGCCATTACTGTTGTAATACTCGAGTGAAATCTGGAAGACGGTCCTGCACTCGGCCGGAGTCAATGGGAACACAAACATGAATGTATCTCATTTATTGACTGTTGAAATGTACCCGAACATTGCCTTTTATTAACGGTGTTCAGCTAAAAATCGACCGATGGCTTTCCATAATTATGTAATTTCCTTAACAGTAATACGCTTTGAAGCAGACTTGCGTTAAACGTGGCAGAGTATATTTGTAATTCAGGCTGGTGATGCTGTGAGGGCACTAGTGGCAGTAATGTGTTCGTGCATAAAGCGACGGTAAGCGTTCTAAAATCTGGAAGACCATCTTGCATTGGGCAGCAGCTGAGGAACACAGAAGCAGAAAGTGTTTCGTCTACTTATGTTGAAATGTACTTGTATATTCTGTTTTGTAAACGAAGTTCCCCTAAAAATCAGTAGATATCTTCTCATAAATATGTAATTTGCCTCACAGTGATACGTGTTGCAGCTGATAATGCTTTTGTGAACTGGGGCTTTAGAGTAATGGTCTGGGCTGGTGATGAGACGAGTGCCAACAGTGTAGGACGCAGAAATTTAAGTAGGAAGAGTTCCTTTAGATTTGTTGAAAACGTCGTGCAGTGCAAAAGAAAAGCTGTAACTGTCTGTCTCTCAGAAGTCTAGATCCGGCCATATGCATTATCTCACAGCACTGTGGAATGAAGAAGTTCTGGACGAACTGTTCTTGACTTCTGGAGACGCTGTAGCTACATGAAAGCTACTAGCGTAAGGGTAAGCGTCGCGCACTCTGGGTAAGACGTCGCGAGTTCTATTATATTCGCTGCTACGCTTTTTAAAACGCTATTCTGCTGTCTTCTGAAGTTATCAATTTAATGGAACTTTGAACATAATTCCCTTCACTTCTCAGCCCAAAATAGCCGCATGTGGAAAAAGGGCTAACTTCTGCAACATTTTGTTCTTTTCAGGTTTAATAGATGGCCAGGCAGCAGATGCATCTCGAAGCTTTTGTATTATGTATGGGGCGAGCGCATAGTGCCAAAATAGTCAGAAAAGTATTTTCTACATTAGTTGTCGTCTGGTAGTAGCATTTTATTCTTCTTCAAACCTTGTTTGACTGCTTTAACTCAGAATAAGTTATCTACATGCATGTAATCAATAAACTGCATGTGCATTGTCAGACTGTTATAGATAACATCAGAGAATTCGCATATATCGTTGATAATTAATTTCTCTCTCATGTTTAGTATTGTTTTAACAACACTAAAAGACGCCCTACGAAAATTGTGCACTTTATTATAAGAAATGAAATAAAACTACCCACGATAACCTTACGACAAAAGTCTTTTTTAATAAAACTGAGTATCTGTACACAAGCGTGCTTCCTTCGGCACAAATTAGTAAAATACTACTCACTTAAATTTCGATTGGGTCTGTCTTTAATTGGTATGCTGTGTCATACTCAACAGGTATGCAAATGTGGCATTTCATAAATAAAGATATGTATTCCTAGAAATCCAAAATTTCCTTGTTAGCAGCGGAAAGAAGCGTTACCTGTTGTGCAGCATTGTAAGTTTTTCACCATTGCACTATGAGCTGAAAGTATTTTCTTGCGATTTTCTTATCGATGTTTGATCTGACTTCATATAGCTCTTTCACAGAAGGGGTAAAAAAGGCACAGTCAGCGAGACTGGAACCGCGAACCATAACAGACGCTATTTCACAGGTCAGCACGTCCCCACAGCCCTAGCAAAGAGGAATGTGTTGTGCCTTCCTCTTACAAGGCCAACAGCGACTAGAACTCGTAAACCGCTATTTAAAGGACGAGATTAGTTGCGATTTCCACGGGCAACGGCATTCCTGGGCTGAACCCCGTAAATTTACAATCTTTTGTTACACCTCAAGCGATAATAACTCAGATTATTCAATGGAAATGACAAGAAAAATCAAGTGAACTTTGAGAAGAGAAGAGAAGAGAAGAGAAGAGAGAGAGAGAGAGAGAGAGAGAGAGAGGTAAAAATAAAAAAGAGTGAGAGAGAGGGTAACAATTGTTGTAAAGAAATTGAATACCAGTATGTAAGGAAATCTTTGATTAAAATGACACATTCCACATCATTCCGTGCACACCAGGAAGTAACTCGTCGATCACAGAGTTGCCAAACATACCTTGCCTTTTTGCCAAATCTCAGTTACAGTACCAGCAGGAAGAAGACGAACTGATGTGATCCTACAGCGGGCTGGGAAGTGACCATAGCTGGCGTCTCAAAGACGCAGCTGCTACAGCCTGGAATACGTAATGCGTCTGATTCGCATTTCTGTAACTAGGTTTAGGGACTGGAGCGTAGTTACTAATAATACTCGGAACTGACTGCAAACTAAGCATCATAAATAAGTAACTCTCATAGTTGCTTTTATATTTCTTTCGTAACTGCACTCAAAACTAAGAAACTCATTCACGTACGTTTTCGTGCCTCGCTGGTTTTCGAGCACACCAAACAAATAAAAAGAAAAAAAGAAGATGTATGTGTGTGTGTGTGTGTGTGTGTGTGTGTGAGAGAGAGAGAGAGAGAGAGAGAGAGAGAGAAATAAAAAAGAGTGAGAGAAGTGGTAACAATTGTTGTAAAGAAATTGAATACCAGTATGTAAGGAAATCTTTGATTAAAATGACACATTCCACATCATTACGAAATGTCGTATTCATGATCTATGTAACAAGTATTAATCTAATCTAATCTAGTCATATTGTTGACTAGCTGTGAAGAGTCACGAATTACCGAAATTTTCGCCAATGTCAGTAACCAAATCTAAACTTGAAAATAAAAGACGGCAGTTTTTGTAATAAACTGGGACTCCTATCAAAACCCTTTCATCACTGTTAACTAATCATGTAATATGTCTGATATACCTGCATTCAGTAGTAACAAAGTGTGTATGCATTTATAGATGAAGTGCATGATGTGAAGTTCTGTGATGGAGATACGAACCCAACGTGTAATCGGATTGTTAACTAAGTAAAATCAAATGTTACATATCGGTTTTTCTTACCAGCTGCTAAGTGTTTGAATCTAAAATAAGGATACAAATTTTTGTGCCTGAGCGACAATCGAACCGCACTCCTATCGTTCTTCTCTATCGTCCACGAATATAGCTTAAGTATCAGTTGCTTACTCACCAACAGTAAGATGTATGCGTGTTTGACTAGAAATTGTTGGCAACACATTGAAAGACATTAAAAATGCACGTTAATTTTCACTAGCAGGCCGGTGTGCATGTGATAGGGCTTGAAATGAAATTATGAATATTTTTGTACTGGAACAGGAATCGGACCCACATACTTACCTTTGCAGGAGAACCAGGGAAGATTCTAGTCTTGGAAAAAGGAACGAAATGATCGAACTATACTGTTCCAAGAGATTCAGATCTTCGAAAGAGGAGATACGAATTCGAATCACATTCCAGCAACAAATTTTTCAACGTCTCTAGTTCAATCAAGTACAAGTAAAATAAGAGCCCTGTTGCTTTAAATGGCTATCGATTCATCAAATAAAATAAAATTTTCTAATGTAAGTAACTTTACTGGCGACAGTATTTCTGTTTACCATGACCTCCACCTATGTCATTTCGCAATGTAAACTGGCTCTGCCCAGTTGGGAATGAAGGAACGTGATGTTTAATGCGGATTATGGATTATAACATCTTTCTCTTGAGGTTACGATAGGTAAAGTAAGTCTGTTTGTGTCTCTTAAAAGTAAATGTCTGAATCCACGCATTGCACTTGTGATAGTTCGTTCCACCAGACCATTGTGGCCACATTCCCCAGCCCCAGGAGTGTGCTGTAACAGATGATGTGCCTAGCTTACAAAATTAGTCACGGTGGAAAAAATGCGAGTCTATTAAATGGTTAAGAAGAAGCAAGCTTCTGAAGCGAAGATTATGCTATTCTCATGTCAGCAGGGTGTACAGACTCTTCTAGGCTACATAGCCTCGATGTGAAGCCAATCTGAAATTTTCACTAATTCAGGAAATTTCCTAGTTCGAGAGAATCCACTGTGAAGTGTGAAGTTACCGGATAATTCAATTATTACCGTCATTATTACTATAATTTTCTTCAGACCGCTGCTGCAACACATGTGTTTGAAGATCATTTAAGGCCTTTTGGTCATTATAGAAGTAGTTGCCCAAGAAGAGGTTCTTTCCCTGTCTACGGAATCCTTTTCATATTAATATCAAAAATCAGCAATTACGCGTAGATTACATTAAAACTAAAGTAATTGATGAAGACGTTACTTGATAACAAAAACCCGCTGCCTTTCTTCGTTTACTTGCACCTAGAAATGGCTGTCGAATATTGCCAAACCAAAAGCCTAGGGATCCTACTACCTTGTGGTATACCTCAATGTCAGTTCTTCCATATGATTTGGTCGATGTGACCTGTTTCAAGTTGAGTATGACAGAGAATGTTTTAGAAAATCGTTTGTTTTCCTTTGCAATGGACAGAAAGATTTTCATTGTAAATTACCCAAGTTCAAAATTTTCGGAATATTAGTTCAAATCTAATATTCGCTTCTATAATGTAGGAAAGTATTTCACAGTTGCAAAACCCGCATCCGACTCATTGCCCTTACACTTAGTCGCTGACCATAAATTTTAGCTCAGAGTGACACCAGTTTAAGTAACGGTCTGAAGAAAATAATAGTAATAATAACGGTAATAATGGAATTATCCGGTAACTTCACACTTCACAGTTGATTTTCTCTAACTAAGAAACTTCCTGAATTAGTGAAATTTCAAAATTGCTTCACATCGAGGCTATGTTGCCTAGAAGAGTCTTTCCATCCTGCTGACATGATAATAGCATAATCTCCGCTTCAGAAGCTTGCTTCTTCTTAACCATTTAATAGACTCGCATTTTTTCCACTCTGACTAATTTTGTAAGCTAAGCACATCATCTGTTACAGCACACTCCTGGGGCTGGGGAATGTGGCCACAATGGTCTGGTGGAACGAACTATCACAAGTGCAATGCGTGGATTCAGATATTTACTTTTAAGAGGTACAAACAGATTTACTTTACCTATCGTAACCTCAGGAGAAAGATGTTATAATCCAGAATCCGCATTAAACATCATGTTCCTTCATTCCCAACTGGGCAGAGCCAGTTTACATTGCGAAATGACATAGGTGGAGGTCATGGAAAAAAGAAATACTGTCGCCAGTAAAGTTACTTACATTAGAAAATTTTATTTTATTTGATGAATCGATAGCCATTTAAAGCAACAGGGCTCTTATTTTACTTGTACTTGATTGAACTAGAGACGTTGAATAATTTGTTGCTGGAATGTGATTCGAATTCGTATCTCCTCTTTTGAGGATCTGAATCTCTTGGAACAGTATAGTTCGATCATTTCGTTCCTTTTTCCAAGACTAGAATCTTCTCTGGATCTCCTCCAAAGGTAAGTATGTGGGTCCGATTCCTGTTCCAGCACAAAATATTCATAATTTCATTTCAAGCCCTATCACGTGCACACCGGCCTGCTAGTGAAAATTAACGTGCATTTTTAATGTCTGTTCATGTGTTGCCAACAATTTCTGGTCAAACACGCATACATCTTACTGTTGGTGAGTAAGCAACTGATACTTAAGCTATATTCGTGGACGATAAAGAAGAACGATAGGAGTGCGGTTCAATTGTCGCTCAGGCACAAAAATTGAATCCATATTTCAGATTCAAACACTTAGCAGCTGGTAAGAAAAACCGATATGTAACATTTGATTTTACTTGGTTGACAATCCGATTACATGTTGGCTTCGTATCTCAGTCACAGAGCTTCACATCATGCACTTCATCTATAAATGCATACACACTTTGTTACTACTAAATGCAGGTATATCAGACATCTTTCATGGTTAGTTAACAGTGATGAAAGGGTTTTGATAGGAGTCCCGGTATATTACAAAAACTGTCGTCTTTCATTCTCAAGTTTAGATTTGGTTACCGACATTGGCGAAAATTTCGGTAATTCGTGACTCTTCACAGCTAGTCAACAATATGATTAGATTAGATTAGATTAATACTTGTTACATAGATCATGAATACGACATTTCGTAATGATGTGGAATGTGTCATTTTAATCAAAGATTTCCTTACATACTGGTATTCAATTTCTTTACAACAATTGTTACCACTTCTCTCACTCTTTTTTATTTTTAGCTCTCTCTCTCTCTCTCTCTCTCTCTCTCTCTCTCTCTCTCTCACACACACACACACACACACACACACACACACACACACACACACACACACATCTTCTTTTTTTCTTTTTATTTGTTTGGTGTGCTCGAAAATCAGCGAGTCACGAAAACGTACGTGAATGAGTTTCTTAATTTTGAGTGCAGTTACGAAAGAAATATAAAAGCAGCTATGAGAGTTACTTATTTATGATGCTTAGTTTGCAGTCGGTTCTGAGTATTATTAGTAACTACGCTCCAGTACCTAAACCTAGTTACAGAAATGCGAATCAGACGCATTACGTATTCCAGGCCGTAGCAGCTGCGTCTTTGAAATGCCAGCTATGGTCACTTCCCAGCCTGCTGTAGGATCACATGAGTTCGTCTTCTTCCTGCTGGTACTGTAACTGAGATTTGGCAACAAGGCAAGCTATGTTTGGAAACCCTGTGAGCGACGAGTTACTTCCTGGTGTGCACGGAATTAAGCCTCAAAGTTCACTTGATTTTTACTGTCATTTCCATTGAATAATCTGAATTATTATCGCTTGAGGTGTAACAAAAGATTGTAAATTTACGGTTTTCAGCCCAGGAAAGCCGCTGCACGTGGAAATCGCAACTAATCTCGTCCTTTAAATAGCGGTTTACGAGTTCTAGTCACTATTGGCCTTGTAAGAGGAAGGCACAACACATTGCTCTTTGCTAGGGCTGTGGGGACGTGCTGACCTGTGAAACAGCGTCTGTTATGGTTCGCGGTTCCAGTCTCGCTAACTACGCCGTTTTTATCCCTTCTGTGAAAGAGCTAAATGAAGTCAGATCAAACATCGATAAGAAAATCGCAAGAAAATACTTTCAGCTCATAGTGCAATGGTGAAAAACTTACAATGCTGCACAACCGGTAACGCTTCTTTCCGCTGCTAACAAGGAAATTTTAGATTTCTAGGAATACATATCTTTATTTATGAAATGCCACATTTGCATACCTGTTGAGTATGACACAGCATACCAATTAAAGACAGACCCAATCGAAATTTAAGTGAGTAGTATTTTACTAATTTGTGCCGATGGAAGCACGCTTGTGTACAGATACTCAGTTTTATTAAAAAAGACTTTTGTCGTAAGGTTATCGTGGGTAGTTTTATTTCATTTCTTATAATAAAGTGCACAATTTTCGTAGGGCTTCTTTTAGTGTTGTTAAAACAATACTAAACATGAGAGAGAAATTAATTATCAACGATATATGCGAATTCTCTGATGTTATCTGTGGTGTCACCGCCAAACACCACACTTGCTAGGTGGTAGCATTTAAATCGGCCGCGGTCCGTTAGTATACGTCGGACCCGCGTGTCGCCACTATCAGAGATTGCAGACCGAGCGCCGCCACACGGCAGGTCTAGAGAGACTTCCTAACACTCGCCCCAGTTGTACAGCCGACTTTGCTAGCGATGGTTCACTGACAAAATACGCTCTCATTTGCCGAGACGATAGTTGGCATAGCCTTCAGCTATGTCATTTGCTACGACCTAGCAAGGCGCCATTACCAGTTACTATTGATGCTGTAAAACGTGTAACGTCAAGAGCGATGTTCACCATTTATGGATTAATGTCAAGTATTCCACAGCTACGTCCTTTTTTGCTAGTCTCATTTCCTTGACCTGTTCCAGACCTCACGCCGGCCTGCGTGAGCTAAAACGCGTGCCTTTCGGCTTCCTCTCATGGTGGTTTGGCTCTCTTGCCAAACCACAACGTTATCTATAACAGTTTGACAATGCACATGCAGTTTATTGATTACATGCGTGTAGATAACTTGTTCTGAGTTAAAGCAGTCAAACAAGGTTTGAAGAAGAATAAAATGCTACTACCAGACGACAACTAATGTAGAAAATACTTTTCTGACTATTTTGGCACTATGCGCTCGCCCCATACATAATACAAAAGCTTCGAGATGCATCGGCTGCCTGGCCATCTATTAAACCTGAAAAGAACAAAATGTTGCAGAAGTTAGCCCTTTTTCCACATGCGGCTATTTTGGGCTGAGAAGTGAAGGGAATTATGTTCAAAGTTCCATTAAATTGATAACTTCAGAAGACAGCAGAATAGCGTTTTAAAAAGTGTAGCAGCGAATATAATAGAACTCGCGACGTCTTACCCAGAGTGCGCGACGCTTACCCTTACGCTAGTAGCTGTCATGTAGCTACAGCGTCTCCAGAAGTCAAGAACAGTTCGTCCAGAACTTCTTCATTCCACAGTGCTGTGAGATAATGCTTATGGCCGGATCTAGACTTCTGAGAGACAGACAGTTACAGCTTTTCTTTTGCACTGCACGACGTTTTCAATAAATGGAAAGGAACTCTTTCTACTTAAATTTCTGCGTACTACACTGTTGACAGTTCTGTGTAGGTGGCAGTTACGCGATTTTATTTCGGTGATTACAAAATAGACTGGAATGTATGCACAGAGTCGCCGAGGCAGCAAGTTCATGGCGATTCGGTCAACCAAGTAAATGAAAGTACCGAAGATGCTGCAAACCACCACAGGGAGCCTGTGTGTCAGAATTGTCATCGAGTGTGCCACAACGTTGTTATGATAGAGAAATGAATCTCAGAGATGAACGTTTGGTGGCCTGTTGGATTGATGATAGGTTCCTATGGTGATGGTGTGGGTTCGATTCTTGATTCTGCCGATGATTTTTAATAGGGAAAGACAGATTCTATTCTTTTCTGGCTACGCCAAGTGAAGAAAGAATAACGGCATTGTGGTATGAAATCCACATTAAACATGATATTCCTTGTCTACCAAGTAGACGTTACGCTGAACCACAATATAGTCAGGAGTGGCGATATGTGGGAACTCTATCACCAGTAATCTTTCTTATACTAGTTATTTATTTCTACTGACGAAACAAACGCTATGTAGGGTCACCGGACACTTATTCCATCTTTTATTTGAGCTTCTGTATGTCGATAAAATTGGTTCTGAGCTTGGAACGCAACTCAGACCGCTCTTAACGCGGAATTTGAGTCGTTCGCGGCAATACAGCTCGACTACAATTTGTTGTTTGTTCAAAACTGCAGATTCCTCAACATGTCCATATATTGCGCGTGAATGGGTTCGAATCCTGGCCCGGCACTAAAGTTTTCGTTATGTATTATCAGGCTCTAGCATGAGAGCACCTATCTGCCGGAGGATAATAATTTTGATCTTTAATACATTTTCATTCGTTGTCAACACTAACGATATCTGACGTTTTGGACTCCCAGTGAGACACAGAACTATTTGAGAGATCACTGTAAGTTCAAGGATGTTATTCCGAGCTGCTGGTGGAGAAAAATTCGGTTACTGACGTCTCTTTGTGTGTAGTCAACAACGATATGTGTGGGGTTTGATTCCCAGTCAGCACTGAACTCTTCGTCATATTATTTCTAGTTCAAACGTGCTCACATGTCGCTGCTGGTGTAACCAACCCATATTTAACGTTCGTTTTCTCTAGAATATAACAGCGATAGGTTCCGGGTTGGAGTCGTGGGAAGGAAAAAATTAATGTTTCGTCTCGTCATTTCAGTTAAAACATCTAGCTACTGACGAGAAAATCCGATATGTCACAGCTGATTGTGCTTCGATAACAATCCGATGAGGTTCTGGGTTCCAATCCCTGTCCAACACAAAGCTTTACCTAACGGCATTTTAATTAAGTTACTTGTGAAGAAGCAATACTTAACATCTCTCGTAGTTCGTTAACAGGGACAATAGATGCTGGGTAGGAATTCGCGTCGGTTAAAAATGTTTACGTTATATAATTTAAAGTTGATATGTCTAGTCAGGAATGACTGTTAGTTTCCGTCAGTCACGAAATCTTAGTCTGCATGACCTGGCTTTGAATCCATATGCAGAACGAGACGGTTCGTCGTGTCATTTGAAGTTAATACATGTTCTCAACTAGCTGCTCATGAATAACTTAAATTTTTTATGTCATTTTGTGTTAAATAACAAGTACGGTATGTTACTTTGAAGAGGAAATCATGAATACGACGAACTTACTACGTACATTACCTATCTGACGTAATAATGAGAGTGGTAACATTTCAGGTATGTCATTTATTGCAATAAATGTGAGCTTACAAGACATAAGGACAGTCTTATCTGTGATAAGGTGTTCCCTGATATTTGTAGTATCGTCGTATTACTTTACATCTTGAGTTATTGCCGTACAGAGCAGAGTTTTCTAGCGGTGACTTGTTGGAACCATTTTCAATAGTCAAACGACTGTACCAAGGAGCGATTAGAGGACCTGCTAGACAGCTGCATTATGCGGGTTGCATGCGAATCAGGCGAAATGCACTTCAGGTCGTTCGGATACTTTTGTGCACGACTGTACCTGCACATTCTCCTTTGTTAACTGTGTTCAACTAAACATCGGTAGATTGCTTCTCAGAATTATATAATTTGCTTAACAGTAATATATGTTACAGCAGATAACACTTGTGTTAACGGTTACATCGTAGAATTGTAGTTTGCGCTGTTGATGATGTGAGTGGATCGGTGTCAGTGCAGTGTACGTGCGTGAAGTGACGGCAGATATTGTAAAACTCCAGTAAAATCTTGGAAACACTCCTACATTGGGCACCAATCAAGAATCACTGACGCGTGTCTCTTTTATTGAATGGTGAAATATACCTGCCTATTCCCTTTTGTTCGAGAAGAATATAATAATTCCAATCGCAAAGAAAGCAGGTGTTGACAGACGTGAAAATTACCTACGTATCAGTTTAATAAGTCACATCTGCAAAACACTAACGCGAATTCTTTACAGACGAATGGAAAAACTGAGAGAAGCCGATCTCGGGGAAGATCGGTTTGGATTCCGTAGAAATGTTGGAACACGTGAGGCAATACTGACCTTACGACTTATCTTAGATGAAAGATTAAGGAAAGGCAAACCTACGTTTCTAGCATTTGTAGACTTAGAGAAAGCTTTTGACAATGTTGATTGGAATTCTCTCTTTCAAATTCTGGACGTGGCAGGGGTAAAATACAGGGGGCGTAAGGCTATTTACAATTTGTAAAGAAAGCAGATGGCAGCTATAAGAGTCGAGGGGTATGAAAGGGAAGCAGTGGTTGGGAAGGGAGTGAGACAGGGTTGTAGCTTATCCCCGATGTTATTCAATCTGTATATTGAGCAAGCAGTAAAGGAAACAAAAGAAAAATTCGGAGTAGGTATTAAAATCCATGGAGAAGAAATAAAAACTTTCAGGTTCGCCGATGACATTGTAAGTCTGTCAGACACAGCAAAGGACTTGGAAGAGCAGCTGAACGGAATGGACAGTGTCTTGAAAGGAGGGTATACGATGAACATCAACAAAAGCAAAACGAGGATAATGGAATGTAGTCGAATTAAGTCGGGTGATGCTGAGGGAATTAGATTAGGAAGTGAGACACTTAAAGTAGTAAAGGAGTTTTGCTATTTGGGGAGCAAAATAACTGATGATGGTCGAAGTAGCTAGGATATAAAATGTAGACTGGCAATAGCAAGGAAAGCGTTTCTGAAGAAGAAAAATTTGTTAACATCGAGTATAGATTTAAATGTCAGGAAGTCGTTTCTGAAAGTGTTTGTATGGAGTGTAGACATGTATGGAAGTGAAACGCGGACGATAAATAGTTTAGACAAGAACAGAATAGAAGCTTTCGAAATGTGGTGCTACAGAAGAATGCTGAAGATTAGATGGGTAGATCACATAACTGATGAGGAGGTATTGAATAGAATTGGAGAGAAGATGAGCTTGTGGCACAACTTGACTAGAAGAAGGGATCAGTTGGTAGGACATGTTCTGAGGCATCAAGGGATCACCAATTTAGTACTGGAGGGCAGCGTGGAGGGTAAAAATCGTAGAGGGAGACCGAGAGATGAATACACTAAGCAGATTCAGAAGGATGTAGGCTGCAGTAGGTACTGGGAGATGAAGAAGCTTGCACAGGATGGAGTAGCATGGAGAGCTGCATCAAGCCAGTCTCAGGACTGAAGATCTGAACAACAACAATTCCCTTTTGTTAACAGAGTACCACTAAATATCGGCAGACTGTATCTCATACATATGTGATTCGCTTAAGACTAGTATGTGTTACACCAGATGATAAATCTGAGAACGGTGGCATCGTATAGCTTAAATTTGGGCTTGAGATGTCAGTGACTCTGTTGCAGTACAGTGTGCACGGGTGAAGTGAGAGCAGGTGCTGTAAATCTCGAGTGAAATTTTCGAAGCATTCCTGCACTGGACAACAGTCAAGAAATACAGAGGTGGAAACGTGTCTCTCTTTCCCGAATGTTGAAATGTACCTGCCTATTCCCGTTTGCTAACTGTGTTCCTTTAGATATCGACAGTTTGATTCTCATAGTTATGTAATTTGCTTCTAGCAGATAATACTTGTGTGAACGGGAGTATCGTATAATAGTAGTTTACACTTGTGATAAAGTGAGTGCCTCGATGGTCCTGCATTATACACGTGTGAAGTTTCCTGTACCAGCATATTCCCTTTTGTTCAGTACGTAAGTTCCACTAAAACACGGTAGACTGATTCTCATAATTATGTAATTTTGTTAACAGTGATACGTGTTACAGCTGATAATACTTTTGTGGACTGAGGTATCCTATAATAGAGATTTGGCGTGGTGATAATGTGTGTCTGTGGGGGCGCAGCGTTACACACATGAGGTGACACAAGTGCTGTAAAATTACAGCACGCAGGCATGAATGTATATCGTTTACTGAATGTTGACATGTACCTGCAACCTTTTGTCAATGGTATATCGCTAAAAGTCAACAGATTGCTTCTCATAATTACGTAATATCCTTAACAGTAATACGTGTTAGAGCAGTTAATACTTAATCGAAGAGTGTATCATGTACATGTAGTTTGGGTTGGTGATGATGTCAGCGCTTCAATGACTGTAAGTTAAACTTGCGTGAAGCGACGGTAAGCGTCGTGAAATTCAAGTGAAAACTGGAAGATCATTCTACATTGGGCAGCATTCAAGGGGCACATAGACGTGAATCTATCTCATTTACTGACTGTCGAACTATACCTGCACATTGCCTTTTGTCACCTGTGGTGCGCTAAAATTCGGCAGATTACTTGTCTTTATGTAATAAGCTAAACAGTAATAAATGTTAAACCAGACAAGACTTGGGTTAACGGTTGCAGTTGTAGTTCGTGCTGGTGATCATGTGAGAGTCTTTGTGGCAGTGCAGTGTGTACGTGTGACGTGAAGGTAGGCGCTGTAAAATTAGTGTGAAATCTTGCAGACACACCTGCACTGGGCACCAGTCAAGGAAAAAGAGAGGCGTCAATGTATCTCGTTTACTGAATCCTGACATTTACCTGCACATTCACTTTTGTTAACGGTATTACACTAAAATCTGGCAAATTGATTGTCGTAATCATGAAAGATCACTAACAGTGATACGTGTTGCTGCTGATAATACTTGTGTGAACTGGGGCATCTTATAGTTGCAGTTTGGGCTTCTGATCATGTGAGGTTCTCAGTTGTGGAGCAATGTACACGTATGAAGATGCGGTAAGGGTTCTAATCTTCGAGTGAAATCTGGAAGACAGTCCTGCATTGAGCAGCACTCAAAGGACACATACGCATGAATGTATCTTCGAAATGTAACTTCACATTGCCATTTGTTAACGGTGGTCTGCTATAAATCTGCAGATTACGTCTCATAATCATGTAGTATGGCTAACAGCAATCCGTGTTGCAGCTCATAATACTTGTGTGGACTGGGGAATCTTACAGCTGAGGTCTCGGCTGGTGATGACGTCAGGGCCTCTGTAGAAGTGCAGGGTACACGCATAAAGTTCCGGTAGGCGTTTTAATATGAAAGTGAAATCCAAAAGTCCGTCCTGCATTGGGAGGCAATCAAGGGACGCAGAACCGAGAATCAGCCTCGTTTACTGAATGTCGAAATGTACATATACATATCGTTTTGTACACGTGTTGCGCTAAAAATCAGCAGATCGCTTCTCATAATTATATGGTTTACATAACAGTACTACGTGTTACACCAGATAATACTTTTCTGAAACGAAACATCATATAGTTGAAAGTCAGGGTGGTAATGATGTGAGTGCCTTGGTGGCAGTTCAGTGTAAATGTATGAAGAGGCGACAGGCTTTATAAAATCTTCGAGACATTCCTGAACTGGGCACCAGTCAAGAATCACAGAGGTGTCAATCTATCTCGTTTCCTGAATGTTGAAATGCACCTGCACTGTGCCTTTTGGCAAACGTGATACACTAATCCTTGGCAGACTGGTTCTCATAATTATATAATTAACTTAACAATGATACGTGACGAGGAAGTTAATTGTTGCGACTATGGGGTCATCTTAGAGTTGCGTGCGATGTATATGATTGAAGTGATGGAAAAGGTTGTAAAATTAAAGTGAAATCAGAAAGGCTGTCATGAACTGGACAGTAGTCAGGGGACACACATACAAGACTGTATCTCACTTACTGCCTGTTGAATTGTACAAGCATGAAGTACTTCGTTAACGGTGTTCCGCTTAAAAACGACAGATTACTTCCTTGTTTAACAGTAATACATGTTACAGCAGATAATATTTGTGATAACCGTTCCGTCACATAACACAATTTTGGACAAGTGATTATGTGCGTGCCGCGGTGGCGGCTCAGTGAGCATGTTTGAAGTGACGGAAAACGTTGCATCGCACAAACCAAAGTTTTCTCGTGATGATGTCAGTGCCCCTGTGGCGGTAGGACATGCGAATTCACGGTAGGCTTTGTAATACTCGAGAGGTAACAGTAAAACAGTCCTAAACTGGGCAACCGCCAAGGGACACACAGACGTGACTAAATCTCATTTAGTAGCTACTGAATTGTACACGTATAAAGTGATTCATTAATGGCGTTCCACTTGAAATTGGAAGATTACTTCTCATATTTATGTAATTTGTTTAACAATAGTATAAGCTACAGCGGATAATAACAATAAACAAACATTTGTCTGGTGAATATGTCAGAGCCCCTCTGGCGGTTAGGTGAACTCACGTGAAGTGACAGTAAGCTTTGTAATATTCGAGTGGTAATTGTAAAACCGCCCTACACTGGGGAGCAGCAAGGGGACACACAAAGGTGACTGAATCTCCACTAAATGTTGAATTGTATGTGCATGAAATGATTCGTTAACATAGTTCCGCTTAAAAAAGGCAGATTGCTTCTCATCATTATGTAATTTGTTAAACCACAATACAAGTTACTGCAGATAGCACGTCTGTTAAACGTTGCATCGCATAGACAAAAATTTGTCTGGGGAAAATGACAGTGCCACTGTGGCGCTTCAGTGCGAAAGTGCGAAGTCACAGTAGGCGGTGTAATACTCCAGAGGTAACAGTAATACGGTCCAACACTGGGCAACCCCCAGAGGACGTGACTGAACTTCATTTAGTAGCTACTGAATTGTACCTGCGTGAAGTGATTCGTTAACATCTATCCATTTAAAATCAGAAAGTTATTTCTTATAATTATTTAATTTGTTTAACAATAATATCAGTTACAGTGGATAATAATAATAATAGAAAAAAAATATTCTGGTGAATATGTCAGTGTCACTGTAGCAGTTCAGTGAAAACATGTGAAATGACAGTATGCGTTGTAATACTCGAGCGGTTACAGTAAAACAGCCCTACACTGGGCAGCAGCCAAAGGACTCACAGACGTGACTGAATCTAATTTAGAAGCTACTACAATGAACCGGCATGCTGTGATTCGTTATCGGCGTTCCACTTAAATTCTGCAGATTACTTCTCATTATTATGTAATTTGTATACAGAGGATAATAATAATAGACAAAATTTTAATTGTCGAATATGTCAGTCCTCCATTTTCAGTTCAGTGAGCACATGTGCAATGACAGTAGGTTTAGTAATACTCGAGTGAGAACAGTAAAACTGCTCTGCACTGGGTATCAGCGAGTGGAATCGCAGAGCTGATTGAGTCTCACTTGCTAAGTGTTGAATTGTATGCGCATGAAGTGATTCGAAAACAGAGTTCCGCTTAAAAACAGCAGATTGCTTCTCATCATTATGTACATTTGTTTAACAATAATACAAGTTACAGCAGATAGAACTTCCGTTAAAGGTTCCATCGCATAGAAGAAATTTCGTCTGGTGATTATGTCAGTGCCCTGTGGAAGTTCAGTGAGAATGCGCGAAGTAACGGTAGGCGTAATAATACGCGAGAGGTAAAAGTGAAACAGCGCTACATTGGGCGACCTCAAGAGGACACACAGAAGTAACTGAATCTCATTTAGTAGCTACTGAAATGTACCGGCATGAATTGATTCGTTATTGGTGTTCCACTTAAAATCGGCAGATTAATTCTCATAATTATGTAATTTGTTTACAGAGTATAATAACAACAGACGAAATATTGTTTAGTGAATATGTTAGTGGCCCTTTTCAGTTCAGTGTGCACATGTCAAATGAGAGTATTATTTGTAATACTCGAGTCGTAACAGTAAAACTGCCCTACACTGCGTAGTAGCGAGGGCAAACGCAGAGGTGAGTGAGTCTCATTTACTAAATGTTGAATTGTATGTGCATGAAGTGATTAGTTAACAGAGTTCCGCTTAAGAAAGGCAGATTGCTTCTCATCATTATGTAACTTGTTTAAAAATAATACAAGTTACAGCAGATAGTACTTCTGTTAAATGTTTCATCGCATAGACAAAAGTTTGACTGGTGAAAATGTCAGTGCCCTGTGGCAGTTCAGTGAGAATGTGCGAGGTCACGGTAGGCGTAGTAATACGCGACAGGTGAAAGTAATACGGCCCTACAGTGGGCTACCTCCAGAGTACTCTGAGACGTGACTGAATCTCATTTAGTAGGTAC
The DNA here is from genome assembly GCF_021461385.2 of Schistocerca piceifrons. Classification (NCBI taxonomy): domain Eukaryota; kingdom Metazoa; phylum Arthropoda; class Insecta; order Orthoptera; family Acrididae; genus Schistocerca; species Schistocerca piceifrons. The sequence continues at coordinate 282,536,103 of NC_060149.1, forward strand.
TCAAATGTACCTGCATAATGTGATTCGTTAACGGCGTTCCACGTAAAATCGGCAGATAACTTCTCATAATTATGTAATTAGCTCAATAATAATATAAGTTACTGTGGATAATAATAATAGACAATGTTTAGTCTAGTGAATGCTAGTGCCACTGTGGCGCTTCAGTGACATGACAGTAGGCATTGTAATACTCGAGAAATATCAGTAAAACGGTCCTAAAAGCAAAACGAGGATAATGGAATGTAGTCAAATTAAATCGGGTGATGCTGAGGGGATTAGATTAGGAAATGAGACACTTAAAGTAGTAAAGGAGTTTTGCTATTTAGGGAGTAAAATAACTGATGATGGTCGAAGTAGAGAGGATATAAAATGTAGACTGACAATGGCAAGGAAATCGTTTCTGAAGAAGAGAAATTTGTTAACATCGAGTATAGATTTAAGTGTCAGGAAGTCGTTTCTGAAAGTATTTGTATGGAGTGTAGCCATGTATGGAAGTGAAACATGGACGATAACCAGTTTGGACAAGAAGAGAATAGAAGCTTTCGAAATGTGGTGCTACAGAAGAATGCTGAAGATAAGGTGGGTAGATCACGTAACTAATGAGGAGGTATTGAATAGGATTGGGGAGAAGAGAAGTTTGTGGCACAACTTGACCAGAAGAAGGGATCGGTTGGTAGGACATGTTTTGAGGCATCAAGGGATCACAAATTTAGCGTTGGAGGGCAGCGTGGAGTGTAAAAATCGTAGAGGGAGACCAAGAGATCAATACACTAAGCAGATTCAGAAGGATGTAGGTTGCAGTAGGTACTGGGAGATGAAGAAGCTTGCACAGGATAGAGTAGCATGGAGAGCTGCATCAAACCAGTCTCTGGACTGAAGACCACAACAACAACAACAACGGTCCTACACTGGGCAGCTAGCAGGAGACACACAAAGATGACTGAATCTCATTCACTAAATGTTGAATTTAATGTGCATGAAGTGATTCGATAACAGAGGTTCGCTTAAAAACGGCTGATTGCTTCTCATCTTTATGTAATTTGTTTAACAATAATACAAGTTACAGCAGATAGTACTTGTGTTAAACATTGCATCGCAGAGACTAAAATTTGTCTGGTGATTATGTCAGTGCCACAGTGGCGCTTCAGTGCGAAAGTGCGAAGTCACAGTAGGCGGTGTAATACTTCAGAGGTAACAGTAATACGGTCCAACTCTGGGCACCCTCCGGAGGACACACATACGTGACTCAACTTCATTTAGTAGCTACTGAATTGTACCTGCGTGGAGTGGTTCGTTAACGGCGATCCACTTAAAATCAAAAAGTTATTTCTTATAATTATTTAATTCGCTTAAAAATAATATCAGTTACAATGGATAATAATAATAGTAAAAAACATCTGGTCAATATGTCAGTGCCACTGTGGCGGTTCAGTGAACACATGTGAAATGACAGTATGCGTTTTAATACTCGAGTGGTTACTAAAACAGCCCTACTCTGGGCAGCAGCCAAAGGACACACAGGCGTGACAGAATCTCATTTAGAAGTTACTACAATGAACTGGGATGCTGTGATTCGTTATCGGCGTTCCACTTAAAATCACAGATTACTTGTCATTATTATGTAATTTGTTTATAGAGGATAATAATAATAGGGAAAACTTTGTTTGGTGAACATGTTAGTGCCCCTTTTTCAATTCAGTGAGCTCGTGTGAAATTACAGAAGGATTTGTAATAGTCGAGTGGGAACAGTAAAACAGCCCTGCACTGGAGAGCAGCTAAGGGAAACGCAGAGGTGACTGAGTCTCGCCTGCTAAGTGTTGAATTGTATGTGCATGAAGTGATTCGATAAAAGAGTTCCGCTTAAAAACGGCAGATATCTTCTCATAATTATGTAATTGGTTGAACAGCTATATAATATATTGTGGATTATAATAATAGACAAAATTTGGTCTGGTGAATATCCGTGGCACTGTGGTAGTTCAGTGACCACATATGACATGACAGTAGGTGTTGTAACACTCGAGAGGAAACAGTAAAATGAGTCTTCAAATGGCAGCAACCAGTGGACGTACAGAGACATAGAGGTGAATGAATCTCATTTACTAAATCTTGAATTAAATGTGCATGAAAGGATTCGATAAAGAGTTCCTCCTAATAAAGGCGGACTGCTTCTCATCGTAATGTAATTTGTTTAATAATAATACAAGTTACAATGGATAGTAATTACGTTAAACGCTGTTTCTCATAGACAAAAATTATTCTGGTGATGATGTATGCGCCACTGTGGCGGTTCAGTGAGAACGTGAGAAGTCACGGTAGGAGTTGTGTTACTCGAGAGGTAACAGTAAAACCGTACTTCGCTATACAACCGCCATGGGACAAACAGACTTGACTGAATCTCATTTAGTATCTTGTCAATTCTACGTGCATGAATAAATTCGTTAATGGAGTCCCACATAAAGTTGGCAGATTATTCTCCACATATGACATGACAGTAGGCCTACATTGGGCAGCAGCCAGGAGACACACAAAGGTGACTGAAACTCATTTAGTAACTTCTCTGTTGTACCTCCATAAAGTGACTCGCTATCGGCATTCCACTTAAAATTGGAAGATTATTTCTCATAAATATGTAATTTGTTTACAGATTATAATGATAATAGACTAAATTTTGTTTAGTGAATATGGCAGTGCCTGTTTCTAGTTCAGTGAGCACATGTCAAATGAGAGCAGGAGTTGTAATACTCGAGAGGTAACAGTAAAACGTTCCTACACTATGCAAACGCCATGGGACACACAGATGTGACTCTCATTTAGTAACTACTGAAATGTCACTGCATGAAGTGATTTGTTAATGGAGTGCCACTTAAAATCTGCAGATTGCTTCTCATAATAATGTAATTTGTTTAACAATAATATAAGTTACAGCAGATAGTACTTATGTTAAACGTTGCATCGCAAAGATAAAACTTTGTCTGGTGATTATGTCAGTGCCCTGTGGCAGTTCAATGAGAATGCGCGATGTCACGGTAGGCATTGTAACACTCAAGAGGTAACTGTAAAACAGGCCTCCACTGGGCGGCAATCAGGGGACACACAGAAACATAAAGGTGACTGAATCTCATTTACTAAATGTTGAATTGTATGTGCATTAGGTTATTCAATAAAAGAGTTCCGCTTAAAAACGGCAGATTGCTTCCCATCATTATGTAATTTGTTTAACAATAATACAAGTTACAGCAGATAGTAGTTCTGTTAAAAGTTGCATCGCACAGAAGAAATTTTGCCTGGTGATTTCCTCAGTGCCCTGTGGCAGTTAAGTGAGAGTGTGTGTAGTCACGGTACGCGTATTAATACGTAAGAGGTAAAAGTAAAACGGCACTACATTGGGCGACCTCCGAAGGACACACAGAAGCGAATGAATCTGATTTAGTAGATACTGAAATGTACTGGGATGAAGTGATTCGTTATCGGCCTTCCACTTAAAATCGGCAGTTTACTTGTCATAATTATGTAATTTGTTTACAGAGGATAATAATAATAGACAAAATTTTGTTTGGTGAACGTTACAGTGTCCTTTTTTCAGTTCTTTGGATCACGTGAAATGACAGTAGGATTTGTAATACACGAGTGAGAACAGTCAAACTGCTCTGCACTGGGTAGCAGCGAGCGGAATCGCAGATGTGGCTGAGTCTCACCTGCTAAATCTTGAATTGTATGTACATGAAGTGATTCGATAACAGGGTTCCGCTTAAAAACGGCAGATTGCTTCTCATCATTATGTAATTTGTTTACAATAATACAAGTTACAGAAGATAGTACTTCTGTAAACTTTGCATCACGTAGACCAAAATTAGTTTGGCGATGCTATTTGTGCCCCTGTGGCGATTCAGTGGGAACGAACGAAGTCACGGTAGGCGTTGTAATACTCGAGAGGTGAAACTAAAAAGTCTTACACTAGGCATCAGCCAGCGGACGCACAGAGGTGACTGAATCACATTTACTAAATGTTGAATTCTATGTGCATGATGTGATTTGATAACTGAGTTCCACTTAAAATCCGCAGATTTGTTCTCATAACTATGTAATTTCTTAAAAAATAATACAAGTTACTGCAATAGTAATAATAGGCAAAATTTTGTCTTGTGAATATGTCAGTACCACTGCGGCGGTTCAATGAGCACATGTGTAGTGACAGTATGGCTTGCAGTCCTCGACTGGTATCAGTAAAAACCCCCTACACAGGGCAGCAGCCAGGCGACGCACTGAAACATAGATGTGACTGAATCTCATTTACTAAATGTTGAATTCTATGTGCATGAAGTGATTCGTTTACAGAGTTCCGATTAAAAACGACTGCTTGCTTTTCATCATTAAGTAATTTGTTTAACAATAATACAAGTTGCAGCGGATAGTACTTCTGTTATACGGTGTATCTCATAGACAAGTTTTGTCTGGTGATGATGTAAGTGATACTGTGGCGGTTAGTTGAGAACTTGCGAAGTCACGGTAGGCGTTGTAATACTCGAGAGATAGTAGTAAAATGGACCTACACTATGCAACCGCAATGGGCCACACAGAGGTGACTGAATCTCATCTAGTAGCTACAGAATTGTACGTCCATGAGGAGATTCCTTAATGGAGTTCCACTTAAAATCGTCAGATTTCTTCTCATAATTATGTAAGCTGTTTTACAATAATATAAGTTACAGTGTATAGTACTTCTCCTAAACGTTGCATTGCTTTGAAATAAATTTTCTAATGATGACGTCCGCTCCCCAGTGGCGAGTTCAGTGAGAACGTGAGAGGTCACGTTGGGCGTTGTAATACTCGAGACGCAACAGTAAAACCGTACTACAGTGGGCAACCTCCACAGAATACAAACACGTGACTGAATCTCATTTAGTAGCTACTGAATTGTACATGCACGAAGTGATTCGTTAACCGCGTTCCACATAAAACCGGCAGGTTATATCTTACAATTATGTAATATTTTTAACAATATTACAAGTAACTGTGGATAATAATAACAGACAAAGTTTTGTCTGGCGAATGTCAGTGACACTGTGGCCGTTCTGTGACCACATGTGACATTACAGTAGGCGTTGTAATACTCGAGGGGTAACTGTAAAATTGCCCTTCACTGGCCGGCAGCCAGGGGACGCACATAAACATAGATGTGACTGAATCTCATTTACTAAATGTTGAATTGTATGTGTGTGCCGCGATTAGATAACAGAGTTCCGCTTAAAAACGGCAGATTGCTTCCCATCATTATGAAATTTGTTTGACAATAATACAAGTTACAGCAGATTGTAGTTCTGCTAGAAGTTCCAATGCACAAAAGAAATTTTGCCTGGTGATTTTCTCAGTACCCTGTGGCAGTTCAGTGAGAACGTTCGAAGTCACGGTATCCGTAGTAATACGCGAGAGGTCAAAGTCAAACGGCGCTACATTGGGCGACCTCCGAAGGACACACAGAAGCGTCTGAATCTGATTTAGTAGATAGTGAAATGTACCGCCATGAAGTGATTCGTTACCGCCTTCCACTTAAAATCGGCAGTTTACTTCTCATAATTATGTAATTTGTTTTGAGAGGATAGTAATAATAGACCAAATATTGTTTGGTGAATATTACAGTGTCCCTTTTTCAGTTCTTCGGGCTCACGTTAAATGACAGTAGGATATGTAATACTCGAGTGAAAACAGTAAAACTGCTCTGCACTGGGTAGCAGCGAGCGGAATCGCAGAGGTAGCTGAGCCTCACCTCCTAAATCTTGAATTGTATGTGCATGAAGTGATTCCATAACAGAGTTCCGCTTAAAAAAGGCAGATAGCTTCTCATCATTATGTAATTTGTTTAACAGTAATACAAGTTACAGAAGATAGTACAGTACTGGCCATTAAAATTGCTACACCACGAAGATGACGTGCTACAGACGCGAAATTTAACCGACAGGAAAAAGATGCTGTGATATGCAAATGATTAGCTTTTCAGAGTATTCACATAAGGTTGGCGCCGGTGACGACACCAAAAACGTGCTGACATGAGGAAAGTTTCCAACCGATTTCTCATACACAAACAGCAGTTGACCGGCGTTGCCTGGTGAAACGTTGTTGTGATGCCGAGTTTGATAAAGGTCGGATTGTAGCCTATCGCGATTGCGGTTTATCGTATCGCGACATTGCTGCTCGCGTTGGTCGACATCCAATGACTGTTAGCAGAATATGGCATCGGTGGGTTCATGAGGGTAATACGGAATGCCGTGCTGGATCCCAACGGCCTCGTATTACTAGCAGTCGAGATGACAGGCATCTTATCCGCATGGCTGTAACGGATCGTGCAGCCACGTCTCGATCCTTCAGTCAACAGATGGGCACGTTTGAAAGACAACAATCATCTGCCCGAACAGTTCGACGACGTTTGCAGCAGCATGGACTATCAGCTCGGAGACCATGGCTACTTTTACCCTTGACGCTGCATCAGAGACAGGAGCGCCTGCGATGGTATCCTCAACGACCACCCTGGGTGAACGAATGTCATAACGTCACTCTTTCGGATGAATCCAGGTTCTGTTTACAGCATCATGATGGTCGCATTCGTGTTTGGCGACACCGCGGTGAACGCACATTGGAAGCGTGGATTCGACATCGCCATACTGGTGTATCATCCGGCGCGATGGTATGGGGTCCCATTGGTTACACGTCTTGGTCACCTCTTGTTCGCATTGATGGCATCTTGAACAGTAGACGTTACATTTCAGTTGTGTTACGACCCCTGGCTCTACCCTTCATTCGATCCTGCGAAACCCTACATTTCAGCAGGATAATGCACGACCGCATGTTGCAGATCCTGTACGGGCCTTTCTGGATACAGAAAATGTTCGACTGCTGCCCTGGCCGGCACATTCTCCCGATCTCTCACCAATTGGAGACGTCTGGTCAATGGGGGCCGAGCAACTGGCTCGTCACAATACGCTAGTCACTACTCCTGATGAACTGTGGTATCGTGTTGATATTGCACGGGCAGCTGTACCTGTACACGCCATCCAAGCTCTGTTTGACTCAATGTCCAGGCGTATCGAGGCCGTTATTACGGCCAGAGGTGGTTGTTCTGGGTACTGATTTCTCAGGATCTATGCACTCAAATTGCATGAAAATGTAATCACATATCAATTCTAGTATAATATATTTGTCCAATGAATACTCGTTTATCATCTGCATTTCTTCTTGGTGTAGCAATTTTAATGGCCAGTAGTGTATTCTTTTGCAGGTGGGGGAAACCAAATTACTCCTGTAAATTTTGCATCACATAGACCAAAATTAATTTGGTGATGCTATCTGTGCCCCTGTGGCGATTCAGTGAGAACGAACGAAGTCACGGTAGGCGTTGTAATACTGAGGAGGACACACAGAAGTGACTGAATCTCATTTACTAAATGCTGAATTGTATGTGTGTGCGTAATTAGATAACAGAGTACCGCTTGAGAACGGCAGATTGTTTCCCATCATTATATAATTTGATTAACAACAATACAAGTTACAGCAGATAGTAGTTCTGTTAAAAGTTGCATCGCACAGAAGAAATTTTGCCTGGTGATTTTCTCAGTGCCCTGTGGCAGTTCAGTGAGATTGTTCGAAGTCACGGTATGCGTAGTAATACGCGAGAGATCAAAGTCAAACGGCGCTACATTGGGCGACCTCCGAAGGACACACAGAAGCGACTGAATCTGATTTAGTAGATAGTGATATGTGCCGCCATGAAGTGATTCGTTACCGCATTCCACTTAAAATCGACAGTTTACTTCTCATAATTATGTAATTTGTTTAGAGAGGATATTAATAATAGACCAAATTTTGTTTGGTGAATATTACAGTGTCCCTTTTTCAGTTCTTCGGGCTCACGTTAAACGACAGAAGGATGTGTAATACTCGAGTGAGAACAGTCAAACTGCTCTGCACTGGGTAGCAGCAGGCGGAATCGCAGAGGTGGCTGAGTCTCACCTGCTAAATCTTGAATTGTATGTGCACGAAGTGATTCGATAACAGAGTTCCGCTTAAAAAAGGCAGATTACTTCTAATAATCAAGTAATATGTTTAACAATATTACAACTAACTGTGGATAATAATAACAGACAAAGTTTTGTCTGGTGAATGTTAGTGACACTGTGGCCGTTCTGTGACCACATGTGACATTACAGTAGGCGTTGTAATACTCGAGGGGTAACTGTAAAATTGCCCTTCACTGGCCGGCAGCCAGGGGACGCACAGAAACATAGATGTGACTGAATCGCATTTACTAAATATTGAATTGTATGTGTGTGCCGCGATTAGATAACAGAGTTCCGCTTAAAAACGGCAGATTGCTTCCCATCATTATGTAATTTGTTTAACTATAATACAAGTTACAGCAGATAGTACTTCTGTTAAAGGTTCCATCGCATAGAAGAAATTTTGTCTGGTGATTATGTCAGTGCCCTGTGGTAGTTCAGTGAGAATGTGCGAAGTCACGATAGGTGTAGTAATACGCGAGAGGTAAAAGTAAATCGGCGCTACATTAGGCGACCTCAAGAGGACACACAGAAATGACTGAATGTCATTTTGTAGCTACTAAAAGGTACCGACATGAAGTGATTCGTTATCGGCGTTCCACTTAAAATCGGCAGATTACTTATCATTATTATGTAATTTGTTTACAGAGGATAATAATAATGGAGAAAATTTTATTTGGTGACTATGTTCGTGCCCCTTTTTCAGTTCAGAGAGCTCATGTGAAATTGCAGAAGAATTTGTAATACCCAAGTGGGAACAGTAAAACTGCCCTGCGCTGAGAAGCAGCCAGGGGAAATGCAGAGGTGACCATGTCTCATTTACTAAATGTTGAATTTTATGTGAATGAAGTGATTCGATAAAAGAGTTCCGCTTAAAAACGGCAGATTGTTTGTCATCATTACGTAATTTGTTTAGCAATAATACAGGTTACAGTATATAGTACTTGTGTTAAACGGTGCACCGCATAGACAAAACTTCGTCTGGTGATGATGTCAGTGCCCTGTGGCAGTTCAATGAGAATGTGCTATGTCAAGGTAGGCTTTGTAATACTCGAGACGTAACAGTAAAAGGGGCCTCCATTGGGCAGCAACAACGGGACATTCAGGAACATAGATGTGACTGAATCTAATCTACTAAATGTTGAATTGTATGTGCATGAGGTGATTCGGTAACAGAGTTCCTCCTAAAAAAGGCACATTGCTTCTCATCTTAATGTAATTTGTTTAACAATAATAAAAGTTACAGCGGATAGTACTTATGTTAAACGCTGCATGCCATAAACACAATTTTTTTTTTGGTGATAATGTCTGCGTCTCTGTGGCGGTTTTGTGAGAACGTTCGAAGTCACGGTAGGCTTTGTAATACTCGAGAGGTAACAGTAAAGCGGTGCTTCCCTATGCAACAGCCATGGGACAAACAGACTTTACTGAATCTCAATTAGTATCTTGTCAATTGAACCAGCGTGAATAAATTCGTAAATGGCGTTCCACATGAAATCGGCAGATTATTCTCATAATTACGTAATTTGTTTAACAATAATGTAAGTTACAGTGGATAATAATAATAGACAAAATTTTGTATGGTGAATATGTAAGTGCCACTGTGGCCGTTCAGTGACCACATATGACATGACAGTAGGCCTTGTAATACTCGAGAAGTAACAGTAAAACGGCCCTTCACTGGGCGGCAGCCAGAGGACACATAGAGACATAGAGGTGACTGAATCTCATTTACAAAATATTGAAGTGTATGTGCATGGAGTGATTCGTTACCAGAGTTCCTCTGAAAATCTTCAGATTGCTACCCAGAATTATGTAATTTGTTTAACAATAAACAAGTTACAGCAGTAGTGGTGGTTCAGTGACCACATGCGTAGAGACAGTATGCGTTGTAATACTCGAATGGTAACAGCAAAAGGGTCCTACACTGGGCAGTAGCCAGAAGACACACGGAGGTGACTGAATCTCATATACTAAATGTTGAATTGTATGTGCATGAAGAGATTCGTTAATAGAGTTCCACTTAAAAGCGGTAGATTGCTTCTCATCATCATGTAATTTGCTTAGCAATAGTACTAGTTAGAGTAGATAGTACTTCTGTTAAACAGTGCATCGCAAAGGCAAAAATTTGTCTGGTGACTATAACAGTGCTCTGTGGCAGTTCAGTGAGAATGTGCGAATTCGCAGTAGGCGTTGTAATACGCGAGGGTAACAGTAAAACAGGCCTATACTGGGCAGCAGGTAGGAGAAACACAGAGGTGACTGTATCTCCTTTTCTAAATGTTGAATTGTATGCGCATGAAGTAATTCGTTAACAGAGTTCCACTTAAAAACGGCAGATTGCTTCTGATCATTATGTCGTTTGTTTCATGGTAATACAAGTTACAGCGGATAGTTCTTCTGTTAATCTTTGCATCCTATAGACTAAAATTACGAGTAGTTTGGTGGTGTTATCTGTGCCCCTGTGGCGGTTCAGTGATAACGTATGAAGCCACGGTAGGCGTTGTACGAGGGTCACTACGAAAGAAATGCACACTAGTTTCGTGAAAATTGAGTTTTCATTCTGGATGTGTGAAAGTTGTACAGTGTGTACATACATCCTTCCCGCTTGTTTTCAAACTTAGTTCAACCTGCTCCCGTGAGTGTTGCCGTCACAGCATGTCTTCAAGGTGGCTGCTACACTTGACATTCGTCAGAAGCAACGTGTTGTCAAGGAATTCCTGTGCTGTGAAAACTAGACAGTGGGAAATATCCACAAGAGGTTGAAACAGGTGTATGGAGATGCTGGTGTCGATCGCAGTTCAGTTAGTCGGTGGGCAAGCAGGTTACGTGATGAAAGCGGACACGACAATATTGGGGACTGTCCTCGCAGCAGCAGGCCTCGTACTGCACACACTCCAGACAATGTGCAGAGAGTTAACGAATTGGTGACTGCTGACAGACGCATCGCAGTGAACGAATTGTCACGCTACGTTGGGATAGGGGAGGAAGTGTTTGCAGAATACTGAAAGGTTAGTGCCAGGTGGGTTCACAGAATGTTGACAGTGGCTCGCAAAGAAACGAGAAAAACGGTATCCAGCGAACATTTGGAACAGTACGAGAATGGTGGAGATGAATTTCTTCGAAGAACTGTGACAGGTGATGAAACATGGCTCCATCCTATTTCACCAGAGACGAAGAGGCAATCAGTGGAGTGGCATCAAGCAAATTCACCCAAGAAAAAAAATTCAAAACCACACCTTCTTCTGGAAAAGTTATGGCTACTGTGTTTTTCGATTCTCAAGGACTCTTGCTTGTGGACATCATGCCAAGTGGAACCACCATAAATTCTGATGCATATGTGACGACACTGAAGGAACTTCAAGCTCGACTGAGTCGTGTTCGACCACATCGGCAAAAGCAGGATGTTTTGCTGTTGCACGACAATTCACCGCCACATGTCAGTCAAAAAGAAATGGAAGCGGTCACAAAACTCGGATGGACAACACTGAAACACCCGCCTTACAGTCATGACTTGGCTCCTTGTGACTATCATCTCTTTGGGAAACTGAAAGACTTTCTTCGTGGAACGAGGTTTGAAGATGATGACTCCCTTGTGCATGCTGCCAAACAGTGGCTCCAACAGGTTGGTCCAGAATTTTACCATGCAGGTATACAGGCGCTGGTTCCAAGATGGCGTAAGGCAGTTGAGAGGGATGGAAATTATGTGGAAAAATGAAAATATTGTTTCCGAAGGATATATCTACACACTGTAAAACTTTCAAACATGTAGAATAAAAAGCCGGCCGGAATGGCCCAGCGGTTCTAGGCGCTACAGTTTGGAACCGCGCGACCGCTACGGTCGCAGGTTCGAATCCTGCCTCGGGCATGGATGTGTGTGGTGTCCTTAGGCTAGTTAGGTTTAAGTAGTTCTAAGTTCTAGGGGACTGATGACCAAAGTAGTTAAGTCCCTTAGTGCTCAGAGCCATTTGAACCATTTGTAGAATAAAAGATGGATTTAAAAAAAATAGTGTGCATTTCTTTTGGAGTGGCCCTTGTAATACTCGAGAGGTGACAGCAAAAATATCCTACACTGGGCATCAGCCAGGGGACACACAGATGTGACTGAATCTCATTTAGTAGCTAATGAATTGTACCTGCATAAAGTTATTCGTTAATGGCATTCCACTTGAAATCGGCAGATTGCTTCTCATCATTATGTAATTTGTTAACAATAATACAAGTTACAGCGGATAGTACTTCTATTAAACGTTGCTTTGCATAGACAAAAATTTGTCTGCTGATGATGTCAGTGCCCCTGTGGCGAGTTCAGTGAGAATGTGCGAAGTCAGGGCAGGCGTTGTAATACTCGAGCAGTGACAGCAAAACGGCACTACACTGGGTAGCAGCCAGGGGACACACACATACGAGGTGCATTCAAGTTCTAAGGCCTCTGATTTTTTTTCTCCGGACTGGAAAGAGATAGAAACATGCGCATTGTTTTAAAATGAGGCCACGTTCATTATCAATACGTCCCAGAGATGGCAGCACCTTACGGCAGATGGAATTTTACCGCCAGCGGCGAGAAAGAGAACTGTTTTAAATACTTAAAATGGCGACGTTTTTCTTACTTGAACAGCGTGCAATCATTCGTTTTCTGAATTTGCGTGGTGTGAAACCAATTGAAATTCATCGACAGTTGAAGGAGACATGTGGTGATGGAGTTATGGATGTGTCGAAAGTGCGTTCGTGGGTGGGACAGTTTAATGAAGGCAGAACATCGTGTGACAACAAACCAAAACAACCTCGGGCTCGCACAAGCCGGTCTGACGACACGATCGAGAAAGTGGAGAGAATTGTTTTGGGGGATCGCAGAATGATTGTTGAACAGATCACCTCCAGAGTTGGCATTTCTGTGGGTTCTGTGCACACAATCCTGCATGACGACCTGAAAATGCGAAAAGTGTCATCCAGGTGGGTGCCACGAATGCTGATGGACGACCACATGGCTGCCCGTGTGGCATGTTGCCAAGCAATGTTGACACACAACGACAGCATGAATGGGACTTTCTTTTCGTCGGTTGCGACAATGGATGAGACATGGATGCCATTTTTCAATCCAGAAACAAAGAGCCAGTCAGCTCAAAGGAAGCACACAGATTCACCACCACCAAAAAAAATTCGGGCAACCGCCAGTGCTGAAAAAATGATGGTGTCCATGTTCTGGGACAGCGAGGGCGTAGTCCTTACCCATTGCGTTCCAAAGGGCACTACGGTAACAGGTGCATCCTACGAAAATGTTTTGAAGAACAAATTCCTTCCTGCACTGCAACAAAAACGTCCGGGAAGGTCTGCGCGTGTGCTGTTTCACCAAGACAACGCACCCGCACATCGAGCTAACGTTACGCAACAGTTTCTTCGTGATAACAACTTTGAAGTGATTCCTCATGCTCCCTACTCACCTGACCTGGCTCCTAGTGGCTTTTGGCTTTTTCCAACAATGAAAGACACTCTCTGTGGCCGCACATTCACCAGCCGTGCTGCTATTGCTTCAGCGATTTTCCAGTGGTCAAAACAGACTCCTAAAGAAGCCTTCGCCGCTGCCATGGAATCATGGCGTTAGCGTTGTGAAAAATGTGTACGTCTGCAGGGCGATTACGTCGAGAAGTAACGCCAGTTTCGTCGATTTCGCGTGAGTAGTTAATTAGAAAAAAAAATCGGAGGCCTTAGAACTTGAATGCACCTCGTATATAGAGGTGACTGAATCTCATTATCTAAATGCTGAATTGTATGTCCATGAAGTGATTCGTTAACAGAGTTACACTTACAAACGGCAGATTGTCTCTCATCATTATGTAATTTGTAATTCTTCAGGCTTTCCCGGCGATCTAATGACATCTTGGCTTGTCGGGTGTACTGCCGGATATCAGCGTCGTACTTGCACGATATTTCGGTAGCGTAACTCGTTACCTTCATGGAAATTGGGGGGGGGGGTGTATTTATACCTCCCAGTTGGGAATTTATTTGCAAAAAAATGTTCAAATGTGTGTGAAATCTTATGGGACTTAACTGCTAAGGTCATCAGTCCCTAAGCTTACACATTACTTAACCTAAATTATCCTAAGGACAAACACACACATCCATGCCCGAGGGAGGACTCGAACCTCCGCCGGGACCAGACGCACAGTCCATGACTGCAGCGCCTGAGAACGCTCGGCTAATCCCGTGCGGCTTTTATTTGCAGGAATTTCGAGGGACAGCACCGGTATTCACCTTACGGCCTAAGGAAAACCTGCAAAACCCGGCCAGAGCTGCTGGTGTTGCCACTTTTGGTTGTTGTTTCTTCTTGTCCCTGGTGTTCCACTACCAGTCAGTAGCGGTAGTTGCGGCGGTATTTGGAGTAGTTTCCGTTTCTTCGCCGTCGCTCCTCCTCCTCGCCCCAGTAGCGAACTTCTTCCTCTATTCTTTTCTCGATTGGTCGGTATACCAGCCAGCTTACCTGATCCTTGCTTCGCTCTTCACGATTTGGGCATTTCTTCCATGATCTCGAGGTCAATGACGTCTGTGGCGTCTGTGATGACTTCTTTCGTCATCACTTCTTGGTCGATCAGCGTGGCTCGGTTTGTCTGCACGGCTTGGTCTCTTGCAGCAAACGGTTGTGATTCCGTTTGTACCGCCACCGCGTCCTTCGCAGCTTGCTCTCGAATACCTCCCGCAGCATGAGGCACGCAGCTTCCATTTCCGCATTCAGTGCGATCTCGAAACGCGTTTCGGCTTCTTTCAGCGCGGCCTCTATGGATGCGTGCGGTTCTTCTCTGCTGCTGTCCTCTCGTGAGCCGCCTTCTGCCACTGCAGCGTGTTCGACTTCTCGGCGGTCTGGTGCCTTCCGACGTCGCCTGTTCGCGGTTAGCAGGCCCACCCATGTGTCATTCTCACTGGCGGTTGGGGCGGCTGTCTGCTTAGGTGTACAGCTTGTTGCCATCTCGTTGTTCCTCTGCAATGGGGAAGAGCGTGAGGATTTCTTGCGTCTTCTCAATATTTATGCCTGTGGCATTCCCCCTCCACCAGACGCTCCCTCTGCTGTCCGCCCCCGCTCGCTGCTATCGTCTGGAGCATTGCTGTTCCCTTTTCCGTCCGGTGCAGTCCTGGGTGTTCTCTTTGCTGTCCGCGCCCGCCAGACACGCTCCTGGGTGTTCCATCTTCGATCTCGTGCCTTTGGAATCCCGTCTGTGGTACCGGGCATTGTCCCTGTGGTCCTCTCCCGCTCACTGTGATCTGCTGGAGCGTTGCTGTTCCATTTACGGTCCGCTGCGGTTCTAGATGTTCCCTCGAATGCCGGACATTAGCCACGCCGGACATTTGACACACTTGCCACTTCGCGAGGTAGCGATCGCTAAGGTAAGGGACGCCCTTCCTACTTCTGTCCGCTTTCAAACCGTCGTCTCCACATCTTACTCCATACAACCAGTACGTAAGGGACCTTCTTCTTCGACATCTTGACCAAATACAAAGCTTCTCTTCCGAAATAGAAATATTTATAACAAAAGCAATACCGACGATTATGTCAGTATGTAATTAGTTCTGCCAAGTATAAATATAGATCCCTCTGTCTGTACTGTAGCTTCCTTTCACGCTTACTGATTGCGATAGAAACAATCTATCGCCATGAGAGCAACAAGAAAGGAGCCGACCGCGGTGGCCACGCGGTTTAGGCGTTGCAGTCCGGAACTGCGCGACTGCTACGGTCGCAGGTTCGAATCCTGCCTCGGGCATGGATGTGTGTTATGTCCTTAGGTTAGTTAGGTTTAAGTAGTTCTAAGTTCTAGGGGACTGATGACCTCAGAAGTTAAGTCGCATAGTGCACAGAGCCATTTGAACCATTGAAAGTGTAGCGGGACAATGTTCAAAACATGACTGAAAATACGTTCACTAAATAGAGATAAGATCATCTATGATCGACATGTCATCTAAAGTCGACATACAATTTTAAAATGTTGCAAATAAGGAAATGACGTAAAACAGAATCCTATGCTTGTATCGTACGTTGTTGTTCTACATCGTTTAGCTCTGGTATTTACAGGGTCACAGAGAAAGCATCCTAGGTTTTGGAGGGAAAAGCCGTAAATGTAATGATCTCCACTACAACAGAAACAAGAAGCACAACTTACGGAAAAATAATGTAATGTGTGTGCCAGCTCACAAGCGACATTGAAGTAGATAGTTCCTGTGACTTAGTATGGGCAGAGGTTATATTCGACAACCGGAATAAAGTAATAACGGGCTCCTTTTACAGACCCCCGGTCTCAGATGAAATAGTTGCTGAACAGTTCAAAGAATACTTTAGTCTCATCACAAATAGATAACCCACTCATACCATTATAGTTGGCAGTGACTTCAATCTACCTTCTGTATGTTGACAAAAATACATTTTCAGACCCTATTGTAGACAGAAAACAACTTCTGTAATTGTCATAAATGCTTTTTAAAAAATTATTTTGAACAATTAGCTCACGAGACCATTCAAATTGTAAGTGGTTAAGAAAACACACTTGACCTCTTAGCCACAAATATTCCTGACCATCACGACAGATACAGGGATTAGTGAACACAAAGTCATAGCGAGGCTCAATTCCATAACAAAGAAATTCACCAAAATTAAACGTGAAATATAGCTATTTATAACAGCAGCTAAAAATTCGGTTGATGTCTTTGTAAGACACTGTCTCCAATCCTTCCAAACTATGTAAGTGAAGACCACATGTGGCCTAAGTTCAAAGAAATAGTATCAACAGCACTCGAGAGATTCATGCCAAATAAATTAATAATAGACGGAAACTGATCCCCTATGGTACACAAAACACGACAGAAAGCTGATGCAGGAGCACCGGAAAAGGCACGTATAATTTAGACGAACGCAAAATCTGCAAGATTAGCGAAGTTTCACTGAGGCTAGTAATTTGGTGCGCATTTCAATGCGAGATGCATTTAATAGATTCTATAACGAAACTCTCTCTAGAAATGTGGCGAAAAATCCAAAGAGATACTAGTTCGATGTTAAGTAAACCAGCGCTCAGTAAGCGTTGAGGTGGAGGAGGGGGAGACAAGGGACCCAACCCTCCGGAGCAGGTAAAATGGTGGCAAATGTCCGGCGTGGCAAATGTCTGCCGTGGCAAATATCCGCACACCTGTTCCCTCTGCGGTCCGCCGCCGTCAGTCCCGAACCTGGGTGTTCCATCTTCGGTCTGCTGCGCCTGGTCTGTATGGGGATCGTACTCCATTTCCACGCGTTCAGTTCTTCTATTTGTGGAGTGCTGCAGCTGTCTACGTTGCTTCTTCAGCAATTACAGAGCAGTATCCCAGGCTCTACATAGCTGGTACCGCGTGTCACAGTTCATGAGATTATCGGTCACTTTTATCTCTATTGGCTCCCTTATAACACTGTCTCAAAATCTGGCGTCTCTGCTAGAAACTTGGTTTCTTCATAATTCATGGCATGACCTAGTTCTAGGCAGTGTTCAGCAATGGCTGATTTTGTTGTCTGTCTTAATCGGGTGTACCCCTGATGTTCCTTGCACCTGATATCTACTGTTCTTGTCGTCTGGCCAATGTAGGACATGCTACATCGGCAAGGTATATTATAAATCCCTGGTTTCTGTAAACCCTGGTCGTCCTTGACATTTCCCACCAGTGAGCTGACCTTGTTGCAGGACAGAAAACACACTTGATATTGTGTTTACGGAGGATCCTACTAATTCTAACAGAAATAGAGCCAGCATAAGGCAAATATGCCACCTTCTTTGCTTCATCATGCTCCGCTTCTGGGACTTCAGCTGTAGTGGCTTGTTGGAGGGCCATCTCAATTTGTTTTGGTGTATATCCATTTCTGCAGAACCCTGTTTTGAGATGCCCTAATTCTGTCGGTAGGCTTTCTTGATATGACAAGGCGCATGCTCTGTGGACCAATGTCTTAAGAACACCGTTCTTCTGTGCAGGGTGGTGACAGCTGCTGACCTGCAGATTTCTGCGTGTGTGGGTTTTCGATACACACTGTGGTCAATTGATCCATCTACTTTCCTTTTTACTAGTACATCCAGAAACAGCAGCTGGCCATTCTTCTCCTGTTCTATGGTGAACTTGATATTCGGGTGGCACGAGTTAAGATGTTACAGAAACTCATTGAGCCTGTCCTTCGCATTAAGCCAGATTACAAAGGTGTCATCTACATACCTGAAGAAGCGTGTGGGTTTATATCTGGCTATGTCTAATGCCCACTCCACACATCTCTTCAATAACATGTTGGCAAACACAGGAGACAGTGGGCTACCCATAGCTACATCTTCAGTTTGGTCGTAATATTGGTTCCCGTACAGGAAATACGTGGTTGTCAGTGTATGCCTGAACAGATGCAGCAGAGTACCATCAAATTTTTCCGCAATTAGTTCTAGTGAGTCTCTCAGTGGGACCCTGGTGAACAGTGATACCACATCAAAACTTACCATGATGTCCGAGTCTGTGATGCGTAGTTGCTTGAGGTGTTCCAGGAAGTCTTCTGAGTTTCAGATATGGTGAACACATTTTCCCACATACGGAGACAGCAGATGTTTCAAATACTTGGCTGTTGCATATGTAGGTGCTCCAATATTACTGACAATAGGGCGTAGAGGCACCATCTCCTTGTGTATTTTAGGCAGACCATACAGCCTAAGTGGCATTGGTGCTTTTGCCCGAAGTTGTCTGATGTTCTTCCCAGGCATCCCTGTCTCCTTCAGGAGAGATCTGTTCTTCTTGTCCACCTTGTCAGTGGGGTCACACTCCAAAGTTCTATATGCTGGGTCCTCCAGAAGTTGACGTACTTTCTTATCATAACCCACCAACTGTAAAATGACTGTAGCGTTCCCATTGTCTGCTGGCAGTACTACAATACCATTGTCTTCCCGGAGCTTCTTCAGTGCAAGCCTCTCCTCATATGTGATGTTCGATTTTGGAGTCCTGGCATTGGTGAGTGCTGTGCAAGTCTCTCGGCGGACTACCCCTGCCACATTGGGTGGACATGTGGCTGCAACCTGATCTACTGCACTGACAAAACCTGAAATGGGCACATTTCTGGGGGTCGTTGCGAAGTTGAGACTCTTGCTGAGTACCTTCGTGGTTATATCATCAAACTGTGTGCCACTTAGATTGGTCACAGAACGAGTGTCTTCCATCTGCTGCACTTTCTTACTCATGTGGTCAGACTTTGCAGATTGGCATGATGAGGCATTTCTTCTGGCACACTCCGACAAAGACCAGGAGGCATGATTTTCACAGTCCCAGTCTTCCTTTGTTAAGGAGGCTGCCATATACAGATGAAGGTGTAACAGCTCCCTGGCTACCACATCTAATCTGTGGCGCAAATCTCGAATCCTTTCTCTCACCAGTGCCATGCTTGCTCTGCGTTTTATCTTGTTCGCCGCCATGGAATTGATGTGATGTTTTATTCTGGCAAATACTCGTACCACTTCTTCATCTAGACATCTCAGCAAAAAACTGAGAGAACTCAGCATCCGCCCTTCCCTCTGTCGAAGCTTGTCCAGCTTCTTAATATTCTGGTACATCTCTTCCCCGTAGAGTCTGTTGATGAAATTCTTCAGGCTTTCCCGGCGATCTAATGACATCTTGTGTTGTCGGGTGTTCTGCCGGATATCAGCGTCGTACTTGTACGATATTTCGGTAGCGTAACTTGTTACCTTCATCAGGTGCGACTTGAGACTAGTCCTCGAGTCGCTCGCTCGCACATAACGGTGGTTTGAAACCTCAGCTGGTGTTGAAGTTCTTGCACGACTGGGGCGCTTCTCCCTCAGTCTTGATGGGGTGTGGAGGAAATTGCAAGGGGGTGCTGTGTTGGTCTTGATGATGGGCTGGTCTGTTTTCTTTTTTTTTTTAAATATTAAAGATGAAAGAATAGTAAGAGGGATGAAGTGGCAGGGGCGGGGAACGACTCCTCGAGTGGGCCTGGTCCAGTATTTATGCCTGTGGCCTTCCCCCACCACCACGCGCTCCCTCTGCGGTCCGCGCCCTCCCTTGCTGCGATCTTCTGGAGAATTGCCGTTTCCTTCTCCATCCGCTGCAATGTAGCATGTCCTACATTGGCCAGACGACAAGAACAGTAGATATCAGGTGCAAGGAACATCAGTGGCACGCCCGATTAAGATAGGCAACAAAATCAGCCATGGCTGAACACTGCCCAGAACTATGTCACGACATGAATTATGAAGAAATCAAGTATCTAGCACAGACGCCAGATTTTGGGACAGTGTTATAAGGGAGTCAGTAGAGATAGCAGTGACCGATAATCTCATGAACCGCGACAGAGGGTACCAGCTAAGTAGAGCCTGGGATCCTGCTTCGTAATTGCTGAAGAAGCAACGGGGACAGCTGCAGCACTCTTCAAATAGAAGAACTGAAGGCGTGGACATGGAGAAAGATCCCCATACAGAGTTCCAGGCGCACCAGACCGAAGATGGGAAGCCCAGGGTCGGGACTGACGGGCGCGGACCGCAGAGGAAACATCTAGAACCGCAGCGGACCGTAAATGGAATAGCAACGCTCCAGCAGATCACAGTGAGCGGGAGAGGACCACAGGGGGAATGTCTGGTACCACAGTCGGGATTCCAAAGGCACCAGACCGAAGATGGAACACCCAGGAGCGTGTCTGGCGGGAGCAGACAGCAAGGAGAACACCCAGGACTGCAGCGGACGGAAAAGAGATCTGCAATGCTCCAGAACATCGAAGCGAGTGGGCGCGGATTGCAGATGGAGCGCCTGGTGGAGGGGAAACGCCACAGGCATAAATACTGGACCAGGTCCACTCGAGGGCTAGTCTCACGTCGCACCTGATGAAGGTAACAAGTTACGCTACCGAAATATCGTGCAAGTACGACGCTGATATCCGGCAGAACACCCGACAACACAAGATGTCATTAGATCGCCGGGAAAGCCTGAAGAATTTCATCAACAGACTCTACGGGGAAGAGATGTACCAGAATATCAAGAAGCTGGACAAGCTTCGACAAAGGGAAGGGCAGATGCTGAGTTCTCTCAGTTTCCTGCTGAGATGTCGAGATGAAGAAGTGGTACGAGTATTTGCGAAAATAAAACAACACATCAACTCCAGGGTAATGAAAAAGATAAAACGCAGAACAAGCATGGCACTGGTGAGAGAACGAACTGGAGATTTGCACCACAGGTTATATGTGGTAGCCAGAGAGCTGTTACACCCTCACCTGTACATGGCAGCCTCCTTAACAAACGAAGACTGGGTCTGGGTGGACCATGCCTCCTGGTCTTTGTCGGAGTGTGCCAGAAGAAATACCTCATCATGCCAATCTGCAAAATTTGACCACATGCGTAAGAAACTTCAGCAGATGGAGGACACTCGTTCTATGACCAATCTAAGTGGCACACAGTTTGATGATATAACCATGAAGGTACTCAGCAAGGGTCTCAACTTCGCAACGACCCCCAGAAATGTGCCC
This sequence comes from Schistocerca piceifrons, assembly GCF_021461385.2. Classification (NCBI taxonomy): domain Eukaryota; kingdom Metazoa; phylum Arthropoda; class Insecta; order Orthoptera; family Acrididae; genus Schistocerca; species Schistocerca piceifrons. The sequence continues at coordinate 282,557,647 of NC_060149.1, forward strand.
ATTTCAGGTTTTGTCAATGCAGTAGATCAGGTTGCAGCCACACTTCCACCCAATGTGGCAGAGGAAGTCCACCGAGAGGCTTGCACAGCACTCACCAATGCCAGGACTCCAAAATCGAACATCACATCTGAGGAGAGGCTTGCACTGAAGAAGTTCCGGGAAGACAATGGTATTGTAGTACTGCCAGCAGACAATGGGAACGCTACAGTCATTTTACAGTTGGTGGGTTATGATAAGAAAGTACGTCAACTTCTGGAGGACCCAGCATATAGAACTTTGGAGTGTGACCCCACTGACAAGGTGGACAAGAATACCAGATCTCTCCTGAAGGAGACAGGGATGCCAGGGAAGATCATCAGACAACTTCGGGCAAAAGCACCAGTGCCACCTAGGCTGTATGGTCTGCCTAAAATACACAAGGAGATGGAGCCTCTACGCCCTATTGTCAGTACTATTGGAGCACCTACATATGCAACAGCCAAGTATTTGAAACATCTGCTGTCTCCGTATGTGGGAAAATGTGTTCACCATATCTGAAACTCAGAAGACTTCCTGGAACACCTCAAGCAACTACGCATCACAGACTCGGACATCATGGTAAGTTTTGATGTGGTATCACTGTTCACCAGGGTCCCACTGAGAGACTCACTAGAACTAATTGCGGAAAAATTTGATGGTACTCTGCTGCACCTGTTCAGTCATACACTGATATCCACGTATTTCCTGTACGGGAACCAATATTACGACCAAACTGAAGGTGTAGCTATGGGTAGCCCACTGTCTCCTGTGGTTGCCAACATGTTCTTGAAGAGATATGAGGAGTGGGCATTAGACATAGCCAGATATAAACCCACATGCTTCTTCAGTTATGTGGATGACACCTTCGTAATCTAGCCTCATGGGAAGGACAGGCTCAATGAGTTTCTGTAACATCTTAACTCGTGCCACCCAAATATCAAGTTCACCCTAGAACAGGAGAAGAATGGCCAGCTGCTGTTTCTGGATGTACTAGTAAAAAGGAAAGTAGATGGATTAATTGACCACAGTGTGTATCGAAAACCCACACACACACAAATCTGCAGGTCAGCAGCTGTCACCACCCTGCACAGAAGAACGATGTTCTTAAGACATTGGTCCACAGAGCATGCGCCTTGTCAGATCAAGAAAGTCTGCCGACAGAAACATGGCTTCTCAAAACAGGGTTCTGCAAAAATGGATATACACCAAAACAAATTGAGATGGCACTCCAACAAGCCACTACAGCTGAAGTCCCAGAAGCGGAGCATGATGAAGCAAAGAAGGTGGCATATTTGCCTTATGCTGGCTCTATTTCTGTTAGAATTAGTAAGATCCTCCGTAAACACAATATCAAGTGTGTTTTCTGTCCTGCAACAAGGTCAGCTCACTGGTGGGAAATGTCAAGGACGACCAGGGTTTACAGAAACCAGGGATTTATAATATACCTTGCCGTTGTAGCATGTCCTACATTGGCCAGACGATAAGAACAGTAGATATCAGGTGCAAGGAACATCAGGGGTACACCCGATTAAGACAGACAACAAAATCAGCCATTGCTGAACACTGCCTGGAACTAGGTCATGCCATGAATTATGAAGAAACCAAGTTTCTAGCACAGACGCCAGATTTTGGGACAGTGTTACAAGGGAGTCAATAGAGATAAAAGTGACCAATAATCTCATGAACTGAAGGCGTGGGCATGGAGAAAGATCCCCATACAGAGTTACAGGGGCACCAGACCGAAGATGGAATGTCCAGGATTGGGAGTGATGGGCGCGGACCGCAAAGAGAACACCCAGGACTGCAGCAGACGGAAGAGGGAAAGGCAATGCTCCACAAGATCGCAGTGAGCGGGCACGGACCGCAGAGGGAGCGCCTGATGGAGGGGGAAGGCCACAGGCATAAATACTGAACCAGGTCCACTCGAGAAGTAGTCTCAGGTCGCACATGATGAAGGTAACGAGTTACGCTACCGAAATATCGTGCAAGTATGACGCTAATATCTAGCAGAACTCCCGTAACCCAGTATGTCATTATGTAATTTGTTTAACAATAATACAAGTTATGCAGATATTGGTACTGTTGAACGATGCATCTCATAGACAAATATTTGTCTGGTGATTATGTCACTGCCCTGTGGCAGTTCAGTGAGAACGTGCACAGTCACAGTAGGCGTTGTAATACTCGAGAGGTAACAGTAATGCAGTCCTACAGCGGGCTACCTCCAGAGGACACACAGATGTGAGTGAATCTCATTTACTAAATGTTGAATTGTATCTGCATGAAGTGATTCGTTAACAGAGATCCGCTTAAAAAGGTCAGATTGCTTCTCATCATTATGTAATTATTTTAACAATAATACAAGTTACAGCAGATAGTACTTCTATTAAACATTCCAACGTATAAACAAATATTTGTCTGGCGATTATGTCAGTGCCCCAGCGGTAGTTCAGTGAGACGTGCGAAGTCACAGTTGGCTTTGGAATACTTGAGTGGTAACAGTAAAACCGTCCTACACTGGGCAGCAGCCAGGGGACAACCAGACGTGACTGATTCTCATTTACTATCTACTGAATTCTACTTGCATGAAGTGAATCGTTACCCGCGTTCCGCATAAATATCGGCAGAGTATTTCTCATCATTATGTAATTTGTTTAACCAAAATACAAATTAAAGCTAATAACAAGAATTAAGAGAAATTGTCCCGTGATGATGTCAGTGCCCCTGTGGCGGTTCAGGGCGAACGTATGAAGGCGTTGTAATATTCGACTGGTGACAGTAGAACGGTCGTACACTGGACAGCAGTGAGGGACACACAGTCGTGACTGTGTCTCATTTAGTAGCTACTGAATTATGCCTGCATGATGTGAATCATTATCCACGTTCCGCATAAAATCAGCAGATTACTTCTCATCATTACGTTTTTTGTTTATCAATAACACAAGTTACAGTGGGTAATACTTCAGCTAAACGTTGCATCGCATAGACAAAACCTCGCCTGGTGACGTTGTCAGTGCACCTGTTGTGGTTCAGTGTGCACCTGTGAAGTAATGGTGGGCGTTGTAACACACGAGTGGTAACAGTAATCCGGTAATACACAGGCAAGCAGCCACGGGACTCACAAACGTGACTGAATCTCATTTACTAGCTACCGAATTGTACCTGCATTAAGTGATTCGTTAACAGCGATCCGTTTAAAATCGGCATATTGCTTTTCATCATTGTGTAATTTCTTTTAACAATAATACAAGTTACAGCAGATAATAGTTCTGTTACACGTTGCATCGCATAGAGAAAAATTTGTCTGGTGATGATGTCAATACCCCTGTGGCCGTTCAGTGAGCTTGTGTGAAGTGACGGTAGGCGTCGTAATACTCTAGTGGTAACAATAAAACTGTCCTACGCTGTTCAATAGCCACGGGACACCCAGACGTGACCTAATCTCATTCACTACATTAACATCTACATGATTGCTGTGCTATTCACAACAAAATGCGTAACTACTGGAATGTACCGACGTGAAGTGATTCGTTACTGGCGTTCCGCTTACAATCGGCAGATTGCTTCTCATAATTACATAATATGTTGAGGAATAATGTAAGTTACAATGGATAAAAAAAGTGGACAGTATTTTGTCTGGTGATGATGTCAGTACCCCGGTGGCGGTTCAGTGAGCTTGTGTGAAGTGACGGTAGGCGTCGTAATACTCTAGTGGTAACAGTAAAACTGTCCTACGCTGTTCAACAGCCAGAGGACGCCCAGACGTGACCTAATCTCATTCACTACGTTAACATATACATGATTACTCTGCTATTCACAATGAAATGCGTAACTACTGGAATGTACCGACGTGAAGTGATTCGTAACTGGTGTTCCGCTTAAAATCGGCAGATTGCTTCTCATAATTACATAATTTGTGTAGCAATAAAGTATGTTACAACGGATAAAAAAAGTGGACAGTATTTTGTCTGGTGATGACGTCAGTACCCCGGTGGCGCTTCAGTGAGCACGTGTGAAGTGACGGTACGCGTCGTAATACTCTAGTGGTAACAGTAAAATTGTCCTACGCTGTTCAACAGCCAGGGGACACCCAGACGTGTCCTAATCTCTGTCACTACATTAACATCTACATGATTACTCTGCTATTCACAATAAAATGCGTAACTACTGGAATGTACCGACGTGAAGTGATTCGTTATTGGTGTTCCGCTTAAAATCGGCAGATTGCTTCTCATAATTACATAATTTGTGTAGCAACAAAGTATGTTACAACGGATAAAAAAAGTGGACAGTATTTTGTCTGGTGAAGATGTCAGAGTCCCTTTGGCGGCTCAGTGAGAACGTGTGAAGTGACGGTAGGCGCTGCAATACTCGAGTGGTAACAGTTAAGCGGTCCTACACTGGGCTGCAGCCACGGGACACACAGATGTGACTGAATCTTATTTAGTAGTTACTGAATTATATCTGCATGAAGTGATTCATTAGCCGCATTCCGCCTAAATTCGGCTGATTGTTTATCATCATTATGTTGTTTGTCTAACAGTAATATAAGTTACTGAGGATAATACTCCTGTTAAACGTTGCATCACAGACAAAACTTTGAGTTGTGCTAGTGTCAGTCCTAGTCGAGGGAAAGGGAAATTTGATCAAAATACAATGAAAGCGTGGTTGGGCGATGAATTCTGGAGCCGCTGGCAGAGTGTAGTAACAGCCGACAGCCAGTAGGCCTGGCAAGGTAAACATGGCACTCACGGGTGCGGAGCTGTGACGGCGGTATTGCACGCATGATTTGTTTTGAATGGAGCAACAATGAGGCAGGGAACTGCAGCGTTGCTTTAAGTTATTGCGACGTATGGGGTGGGGCACTAGACCAGACCCAAGAGTGTTGATTTGTAAATGGCTGACGTGTGGGAGTTTATCCCTGCCATAGTTCTGTCTCTCTCTGATAATACGCCAGAAGCGAGGCAAAAACCAATATAAATAGACAGGGAGTTTTAGCTTGGGACAGAGTGTGCCAGGTCAGTCGAGCGTCAGGACAGACCTGTGCTGGTCTTCGCTTATAGATTATAGAGGCCACTCTGGCAGCAGTGTTATAAGTATTATTCATAACATAGTACTTCGTTTATATGTACTTGCTCCGGCTATATTCCGCCCCCAGGGACAGAGCAGGACGGAACGGCAGCCTGGAACTTAGAGATCGCACAGTCTGCCTGAAGGAGGCAGTGATAGTGGTCTGCAGTGGGTCCAGGAGGGGCTCGGTTCCACTCGAGTCTACGGGCCACGTTCGCTTCCCACCAGGTGTAGTGGGGGAGGCGTACGCCGCTGGAGGCACAGCAGCGCTGCAACAGTGCCAGAGGTGGCGGTGGGTGTTGCCGTCCGGCAAGCACCACTAGCGCCAAGTTGCGCCACAGCATCCAGGAGGGCGCGGGTTGGAGTCCTGTCCTGTCCTGGGAACAGCGGTGTCCCGAGGGCCACGGGTGACCAGAACACCCACCTCCGTCCCATGGTCGGACAGAGCAAGCCAAAGGGGGCAGAGGGCGCCGAGGGCCAGGGACTCTAGCAGTCTCCGGGATCGTGGGCAGCAGAGCGGCGCAAGTCACAACGCATCGGCGGGCAGCGACCAGGAGAACGAGGCCGACTTCCAGCACGGTGGCCTTGATGACGGCAGAAGCGGCGTCGGCATACCAAGAGTCTGCTGAGACGGCTGGACTCGCGGGACAGCGCATGGGCGGCGCGCCGACACTGTGCTTCACCCATCGAGTACTGTAAATTATCGGAATAAACAAATGTTACCGAATACCGCTGTATCACTCTGCACTGCTCCTTGACGCACTTCAACTTGCTCGGCCTCCTGACAAAATACTGCGCGGTGAGTCCCGGCTTCAAATGTGCCATTTGGAGTCCCCGGTTCGACCCACCGACCCCGCAACACTTGTCTGGCCTTGTTGTCAGTGCCCCTGTGGCGGTTCAGTGAGCACGTGTGAAGCGACGGTAGGCGTTTTAATACTCGATTGGTAACAGTAGAATGGTCCTACACTGGGAAGCAGCCAGGGGACACGCAGGGCGTGACTGAATCTTATTTACTAGCTACTGAATTGTACCTGATGAAGTGATCGGTTAACAGCGTTCCACTTAAAATTAGCAGATACTTCTCATAATTACGTAATTGTGTTAACAATAATGTAAGCTACAGCGGCTAATTATAATAGGTAAAATTTTGTCTAGTGATGATGTCAATGCCCCTGTGGCGGTTCAGTGAGCACGTGTGACGTGACGGTAGGCGTTTTAATACTCGATTGGTAACAGTAGAACGGTCCTACACTGAGCAGCAGCCAGGGGACACGCAGACGTGACCTAATCTCATTTACTACATCAGCGTCTACATGATTACTCTGCTGTTCACAATAAAATGCGTTACTACTGGAATGTACCGACGTGAAGTGATTCGTTATTGGTGTTGGCAGATTGCTTCTCATAATTACATAATTTGCTTAGCAATAATGTAAGTTACAACGGATAAAAAAAGTGGACAGTATTTTGTCTGGTGATGATGTCAGTACCCCTGTGGCGCTTCAGTGAGCACGTGTGAAGTGACGGTAGGCGTCGTAATACTCTAGTGGTAACAGTAAAACTGTCCTACGCTGTTCAACAGCCAGGGGACACCCTGACGTGATCTAATCTCAGTCACTACATTAACATATACATGATTACTCTGCTATTCACAATAAAATGCGTTACTACTGGAATGTACCGACGTGAAGTGATTCGTTATTGGTGTTCCGCTTAAAATCGGCAGATTGCTTCTCATAATTATATAATTTGTGTAGCAATAAAGTATGTTACAACGGATAAAAAAAGTGGACAGTTTTGTCTATTCAACGTGTCAGTGCCCCTGGGGCGACTCAGGGAGAATGTGTGAAGTGTCGGTACGCATTGTAACACTCGAGTGGTTACCGTAAAAAGGTCCTATACTGGTCAGCAGTCGGAGGACACACATGCGTTACTAAATCTCATTTACTGGTCTTTGAATTGTACCTGCATGAAGTCACTTCTTAACAGTGTCCCGTTTAATATAAGCAGATTGCTTCTCATAGTTATGTTATTCGTTTAACAGTAATATATGTCACAGCGGCAGTACTTATGGTAAACTTTGCATCGCGTAAACAAAATTTTGGTCTGGAGATGCGAATGCCTCTGCGATGTTTCTGTGAGCATATATGAAAGGACGGTAGGCGTTGTAATACTCGATTGTGTACGGGAAAACTGTCCTTGCATTGGGCAGCAGCCAGGGGACACACAGACGTGACTGAACCTCATTTACTGACTTGTGAATTATAGCTGCATGAAGTGTTTTGATAACGGTGTTCCGCTAAAATCGGCAGATTGCTTCCCATAGTCGTTTAATATTTTTAACAGTAATATATGTTACAACTGCAACACTTACGTTAAGTGTTGCCTCGCATAGACAATGTATAGTCTGGTGAAGTCAATGCCTCTTCGGCGTTGCACATATGTAGTGAGGCTACGCGTTGTAGTACTAGAGTGGATACGGGAAAACTGTCTTGCATCGGGTCCCTCTGGGAACAGACTTGACTGTATCTCCTTTACTCACTCTTGAATTATAGCTATATTAAGTGGTTTGTTAACAATGTTCTGCTTTAAGTCGGAAGACTGCTTCTTATAATTATGTTATTTCTTTAAAAATAATATAAATAACGGCGGATATTACTTGTGTTAAACGTTCCATCGCATAGACAAAATTTTGTCTGGTGATGATGTCAGTGTCTCTGTGGCAGTTCATTGAGCACTAGTGAAGTGATGGTATGCGTTGTAATACTCTAATGCAGACAGATAAACTATCCTACACTATACAAGAGTCAGGGGACACACAGACGCGATTGAATCTCATGTACTAACTGTTGGATCGTACCTGCACGAAGTCTTTTGTTAATCGTGTTCCTCTTAATATCGGCAGATTGCTTCTATTGACTTGCTCGAACACTTGAACGTGTTCCATGCACAAAGAATGAATCGTAGTTTGATAAACACGATTTTCCCTTTTCGCTGGCAAACACCAATGTTCTGTCACTCGGTCCCTTGTTATCATCGGCAGTTTAAAAAATTACCACCATCATGCACCAGTGAATTATTTTCTTGGAACAATATTCCTCCAGAACAGGAGAGATCTTGTGTAGTTCACATATATTTTCGCCTAATGCGATGTAGGCCTAACTATTACTTCGCAGTTCTATGTGATGGTAACAACGCTACTAAGTCGTAGTGTCGATTGAAGAGCTGCTCTACTTCTTCAGCGTAAACTGATGAAACTGTAGTGTCTGTTTCTTTTGCCCGCTTCTTTGCGCTGACATATGTTTTCGCACTTCATCTGCTGCTTCACCTGGAATACAAACATGGCTACCTTCCCCTAGAACCGTTTTACTTTCTGGGGACTGTCTTCCTTTGGATTTATTCTTTTTAAAGTTTATACAGTGCCAGTGAGTCACTTGTTTGTTTGTATAGTCCACTATATACTGATTTCCGATGTAAATCAGTAAATGTTTACCTCTGGTGGTCTCGGTGAACTCCATTATCTCAGCACTAAAACACGAGGCATTGCTTGCCAGTCAGAGGTCAGCTGCAGTACTGATCTCCGAGAGAAAACCTCACACACTACGGACTGGTGCGGGACAGGGAATTTTGTGCAGGAAACAGGCTCTGACCTTCCCCAGAATACATCGCAGGTAGCGGCAGACAGGTCGGTGTACCCTACTTCTGGAACACCCTGTCCACTACCTAGTGTCCTGGACTCCGTACAAATGTCAACACATACCATCTCCGTACAACTGTCACGCCGCCTAAGTGTCAAAAACTCGCTGTGTACACGAGTGGAGTGAGGGTAGGCGTTGCAATATTCTAGTGAAATATGGAAGACCGTCATGCATTGGGCAGCACTTAAGGGACACAGTAGGGTCAAAGTTATTTGGTAAGCGTGATAGCGTTACGGAGATGTTTAGCAAACTCAAGTGGCAGACTCTGCAAGAGAGGCGCTCTGCATCGCGGTGTAGCTTGCTGTCCAGGTTTCGAGAGGGTGCGTTTCTGGATGAGGTATCGAATATATTGCTTCCCCCTACTTACACCTCCCGAGGAGATCACGAATGTAAAAGTAGAGAGATTCGAGCGCGTACGGAGGCTTTCCGGCAGTCGTTCTTCCCGCGAACCATACGCGACTGGAACAGAAAAGGGAGGTAATGATAGTGGCACGTAAAGTGCCCTCCGCCACACACCGTTGGGTGGTTTGCGGAGTATAAATGTAGATGTAGATGTAGAAAGTGTCTCTTTTACTGAATGTTGAAATGTATCTGCGCACTGCCTTTGATAACGGTGTTCTGCTAAATATCTAGTGATTGCTTCTCATACCTGTGTAATTTGCTGAACAGTAACAGTGTTACAGCCGATAATAGTCGGGTGACCCACAGAGACGAGAATTTATCTCGTTTACTGAAAGCCGAAATGTGACTGCACAATGCCTTTTGTAAAAGGTTTTCCGCTAAAAGTCGGCAGATTCCTTCCCATTATGTAAAATGCTTAACAGCAACAAGAGTTACAGCAAATGATACTTTCGTGATTCGTGGTACCGTATAGTTTTAGTTTCGGCTGGCGATGATGTCAGTGCCTCGGTGCTGGTGGAATGTGCGCGTACGAAGTGGTGGTAAACGTTGTAAAATTTGAGTGCAATCTGGAAAACGCTTCTGCATTGGGCAGCACTCAAAGCGCACAGAGGCGTCACTGTATCTGGTTCACTGAATGTTGAAATCTACCTCCACGTCACCTTTAGTTAACAGTGTTCCCCTAAAAAATGCCAGATTGCTTTTCGTAATTACAAAATTTGCTTAACAGTGATGTGTGTTACATCACATAATACTTGTGTGAATCGTGGGATCGTATAGTTGTAGATAGGGCTGGTGATGACGTGAGTACCTATGTGGCGGTGCAATTTGCACAGGTGAAGTGATGGTCAGCATTGTAATATTGAGTGAAATCTTGGGGACCGTCCACCACTGGGAAGCAGTCAAGTGACTTAGAGGCATGACTGTATCTCGTTCACTGCATGTCGAAAGATATCCGCATATTGCTTTTTGTTGATGGTGCTCCGCTAAAACTCGGCGGATTTCTTCTACAATTATATAATTTTCCTAACAGTAATGAGTGTTACAGCAGATAATACATGTGTTGACCGTGAAATAGTTAAGTTGTAGTCTCAGTTTGTGCTGATGTGAGCGCTTCATTCTTGCCATAGAAGGACCCAAATAAAATAAGGATTTGTGAATTGTTTTCTCTCTCAAATTGTTATTGCGCAATGACGTACAATCGTTGGTTTATATGCCAAAGGTATTCTGCGACGTTGTACTGGTCTCATAAGTTCGTGTGACATCTTGAAGTAGAGAGTTAAAGCAAAGCTATCTCAGAGCTGTTTATAGTGACGTTAAGTAGTTTCCTTTCAAAAGGATCAAATACGATAGCGCAAGTTTCTTCCAAAAATCTAGAGAGTAATAGTAATCGACGTATGGGAGCGGTTGTATCAGTAAGATGTGCAACGGCAGTTGACTAGCACGCTGAGCGCCTGAGTATGTGACGTATGAGCGTGACCTAGGCGCGCAGCTCGGCCTCGCCTGTCCGTACATATCTGAGCCGATAGCGGCCCGCCTATGCTTTCAGCCTGTGGCTTACATCCCACGGGTTCTGTACAGTTCACCAAGGCGGAGGATCAGTTTTAACTTCGCAGATGTAAAGGGATGCGAAACTCAGATACGTTTACTGATAACCTCACGCTATCATATTAACATACAGGAATGGGGTTTGCAGATTACTGGTGGTGTATTGACGTTTGAAGGCACAGGCTGGATGGGAACCTAATAGTGACAGCGACCTATTGCGTTTGTCACTAGAGAGAATTGTGGGTCCCGTGGTCGAACAGCAAGGTAACCGAGGAACCACTACCAGACAAAGTAAAGTGCTACCTCCGTAAGTAAACAACGGTTTTGATGTAATGAGTTTCATTCCCATGTCTCTTCTGCGAAAGATCCGCGCTATACAACGTGTGCGTTTGTGGCCGAACAGACGTCTGCCATTCGCAACCAGATTAAAGTTATCAGAAATCATCCACCAAATCCTCTCACACAATTGTGCATAAAAGAAACCAAAACTGATACTAAGTTTAATTGGCGAATAGTTAACAACTGAAAAGGTCACGGCAGCTTAAACAGGAATTTTCGTCTGTGTTCCATATCCACCGGGTCAGTATCCGTGGAAGGTCACTCAAATCCACATTGACATTTGTTCGAAATACTGTAGTCAAAGTCCGAGCGCTTGACTTGGGAATGACTAACAGAGCAACACAATATCTCGTTTCATTGTGGAAAATCTTCGGCTTTCAAGTCAGAAGGAGGATAAGCATTATATTTGATCACAAGTACTGTAGCGATTTCAATGTATTTCAGTTGCGAACAAAGTTCAGATATGCAAAAGAATTCCAATCGGAATGATTTCAAGTGGCATCCACACTTCGGCGCATGATTCTGGTGTTCGCCTCTCTCCACACCCAACGGTGAAGTTCAGAATATACATGCCGTACCGACTGTCTTCACAAATATAATTATGAACCTCCGTTGAATTCCTGCAACTAATGACGGAAAAGAGCCCTGAATATGGAAAATTGTCGACCACTTAGGGGCTTAACAGAAATTAAGAATCATTCTCTCTGCAAGAGTAAGAGGAATCCATTGTCCATACTCTTCGTTTCATTGATCTTAAACTGTACACTTAAGTTTTGAATTTAGCCCTGAGTTTAAGTACCGAATAAGGACTTGGGGCTACGGTCAACACTAAACAATCCGGCAAACGCAAGCAAAGTGATTCAGACAACAGCGAATCATTGGTACCAAATACACTCCTGTAAATGGAAAAAAGAACACATTGACACCGGTGTGTCAGACCCACCATACTTGCTCCGGACACTGCGAGAGGGCTGTACAAGCAATGATCACACGCACGGCACAGCGGACACACCAGGAACCGCGGTGTTGGCCGTCGAATGGCGCTAGCTGCGCAGCATTTGTGCACCGCCGCCGTCAGTGTCAGCCAGTTTGCCGTGGCATACGGAGCTCCATCGCAGTCTTTAACACTGGTAGCATGCCGCGACAGCGTGGACGTGAACCGTATGTGCAGCTGACGGACTTTGAGCGAGGGCGTATAGTGGGCATGCGGGAGGCCGGGTGGACGTACCGCCGAATTGCTCAACACGTGGGGCGTGAGGTCTCCACAGTACATCGATGTTGTCGCCAGTGGTCGGCGGAAGGTGCACGTGCCCGTCGACCTGGGACCGGACGGCAGCGACGCACGGATGCACGCCAAGACCGTAGGATCCTACGCAGTGCCGTAGGGGACCGCACCGCCACTTCCCAGCAAATTAGGGACACTGTTGCTCCTGGGGTATCGGCGAGGAGCATTCGCAACCGTCTCCATGAAGCTGGGCTACGGTCCCGCACACCGTTAGGCCGTCTTCCGCTCACGCCCCAACATTGTGCAGCCCGCCTCCAGTGGTGTCGCGACAGGCGTGAATGGAGGGACGAATAGAGACGTGTCGTCTTCAGCGATGAGAGTCGCTTCTGCCTTGGTGCAAATGATGGTCGTATGCGTGTTTGGCGCCGTGCAGGTGAGCGCCATAATCAGGACTGCATACGACCGAGGCACACAGGGCCAACACCCGGCATCATGGTGTGGGGGGGGATCTCCTACACTGGCCGTACACCACTGGTGATCGTCGAGGGGACACTGAATAGTGCACGGTACATCCAAACCGTCATCGAACCCATCGTTCTACCATTCCTAGACCGGCAAGGGAACTTGCTGTTCCAACAGGACAATGCACGTCCGCATGTATCCCGTGCCACCCAACGTGCTCTAGAAGGTGTAAGTCAACTACCCTGGCCAGCAAGATCTCCGGATCTGTCCCCCATTGAGCATGTTTGGGACTGGATGAAGCGTCGTCTCACGCGGTCTGCACGTCCAGCACGAACGCTGGTCCAACTGAGGCGCCAGGTGGAAATGGCATGGCAAGCCGTTCCACAGGACTACATCCAGCATCTCTACGATCGTCTCCATGGGAGAATAGCAGCCTGCATTGCTGCGAAAGGTGGATATACACTGTACTAGTGCCGACATTGTGCATGCTCTGTTGCCTGTGTCTATGTGCCTGTGGTTCTGTCAGTGTGATCATGTGATGTATCTGACCCCAGGAATGTGTCAATAAAGTTTCCCCTTTCTGGGACAATGTATTCACGGTGTTCTTATTTCAATTTCCAGGAGTGTAGTTAATGACAGAGGTTTGCAATTATATTCAGGGGTTCCTCCTGGATTAATTATTTTTATAGTACAGATCACAATTTTAGTGAATCTAATCTCGTGTCGCCTTGGTTTTCAGTTAATTTTGATGGTACCTGTGTCGACAGTACACGCAAAAGTTCCTTTGCGGCGCGGAACGCACATGTTTGGCAGTGGACAAAGCAGGAAGTGATTCGCTATCTCTATTCGGTGCTGTGATGTCCTAATGTAAACGGTCCAGTCTGTGGTGCACTTCATAATAATACTCTGATAGTTTTAACGCCCAACGAGTTTAACGAATATTGGGGTCCTTAAAACTGAGCATCCACAAAACAGCAGCGTGGTCAGGGACCAAAGAAAATTTGCTTCCATACAAATAACATTTGAAACAGTTCACCCAAAGATAGATGCTAGCATCTCTCTCTCAGTGGTACTGCAATTTCTTTCCGCTTGGTTCATCTGGCGTGAGGAATAACCCGTGGGCCTTTGCTCACCATTATATTTCTGTCTAAGAACAGCACCAACACCGTAATCCGAGGTGTCAGTAGAAAGAATAAGACATCTCTCAAAACCTGTATACAGGGTGTTCGGAAATTTCCGTTACAAATTTCTAGGACTTGTAGAGGGCAGCAAGTAGATAATATTTTTAATTTCAACCCATGTCCAGCAACGTAGCGTTTCCGTGCTACTACCATTTGAAAACATGTTGGTAACGCTACCACTTTTACAAATAACTGATTGGGCGTGACTCAGTACATCACTTGTTTTACAATTTCACTCATTAATGGCCAAAAAAATGCTCTTGGATTCGTTGACTGGTTCTCTTCAACGTCACGCAGTACGACCTCTTCCAGTTCCTGCGTGCGGCATCTCCTTGCAGCACACAGTCAAGCATGTCGACGGTGAAGGTATTCCTTCTTGAAGCCGCTGCGTAATTGTGTCGAAAATGGTATGCGATGGAGTCGGACATTGTGGGGAATATTGGTAAAGGTGACAAGCAGCTCTTTCACTACCACGAGCTTTGCCATTCAAAAGGACCACGTCGGTACATTCTGCAGACGTGCACCCAACCACGTTTCTCTAACACTCACCCACGCGTGAATGAGGTTCGTACCAGGTCACAGAAGTAGGACAGACGTCAAGCAACGTCAGCCGATCCCACGTAACCACCTTGTGCCATGACTACCCTGTTGCATACCTACCTAGCGAACATGTTTTCAAACGGCTATAGCACGGAAATGGTACGTTTCCGCACATGGTTTCCTATTAAAAGTATTATGTTCTCACTGCCCTCTACGCGTCCTAGGAATTTTTAACGGGGTTTCCGACAATCCTGTATATTAGAAAAACGTGAACTGGTCAAAACATTTTTTTATATTTCTCACGGTACACTCTTCTGTCCACTCAAACACTGCACCTTTCTTTGACAAATTTGCTGACAGTTTAGACACCATGGCACAGTCCTTCATGAAACGGCGGTAATAATTGCAAGACCAAGAAAAGATTGCAGCTCTTTCACATTATTGGGTTTTGGAAAACTTTACTGCTTCGGTTAATTATGGATCCGGCTTAACCCCCTCTGAAATGGTAATATGTCCCAAATGCTATATCTGTGACTATGCTAAAGAACATTTCTCTATATTTAATCTCAACTGTGCACTCTGCAACCTTGACAATACATTTCTCAGTCCCTCTACACGTTCCTCAGCAATTCTCGCAACAATTATATCATCAACATTCAAGACACGTAGTGACTTTTAAGCCTCTTAGCAAGAAATCAACGAATCTCTGGAAAGTGGCAGGTGCATTTCGTAGACCGATGGGCATGTGTAGAAACTCATACGACCCTGAGGGAACCACAAATGCTGTGTTCGGTCGGTCCTGTGGCGTAGTCGGAATTTGGTGAAAACCACATATCAAGGGTGGTAAAATACCTACAGTTCCCTACTCCCTCCAGATTTTAGTCAACGCAATGTACAGGGGTCGTGTCCTTATTTCCTGCTCGGATATCAACACATAGACGACAGGATTAGTCCCCGTTCATTGACTTTTTGGGCACCGTGGCAATAGGCCACAGCCATGGGCTTGCAGAAGGTTAAATTATCCCTGCAGCCAACTGTTGTTGAGTAGGATCCTCAGACACTATTACCCAGTTGAAATGTGCAACTGACAGTTTAAAAGTTTCTAAATTTTATCAAAATAGGATTGCAGTCGCAGTGAAGAATATTATCACAAAGAAGTCTGATAGATCACAAACGAGTCGCAAGACAGATATGACGATTTTCAAGTGCATAAGTCAGCAGCTAACGGAAACGCTGGCGATAATCACGGAGCCAGACAAACATTATACAGACAACCGACTACATTAACAAAACAAAGAATTCTTCGACGAGTAAGGTATACCCAGGATTGATAAACACTTAACTGTAGAGCCATTAAAGAAACTAAATGATAACAGCGACTGAAAGTCATGAATCCGCGAATCCCTTCTTTAAGGGTACAGCTTAAGATTCATAAAGAGCATCTTCATGTGAGGTCTGTGGTTGACCATTCTGGAAGTCCTTCTACTGAAGTCGCTCGCAAATGCTTAAAATTTGTGTAAACAAATTACCTAGTTAGTCATTAATATTAAAAATATTTACCAACTGACTACAATAATTTGTCACGTCCATATGAAATTTGTATACCTGAATATTGTTAACCTCTTAAAAACGTACCAATTGAGAATACTATGAGTATTATTCGGCAAAACTTTCTGGTCCATAAAAAATTATCACAAGCTGAAGATGATGAGTTCCTTGATATGCTTTCTTTAATTTTAAACTAAAATTACTTTAAGCCCAAGAATGAAGTGTATTATCAGAAAGATGGCCTAAGTATGGGCAGTGGTATCTCGCGCGTTTTGGCTACCATTTTTATTAACCATTTTGAAAATAAGTTCCTTAACAGAATCCCAGTTAAGCGAGAAAAACTGTGTATTACTTCAGGTATGTGGATGACACTCTTCTGCTGATTGAGGGGTATGTGAACGACACCCTTTTGCATATAGGTAATGACGAGGAAATGATGTAAGTGATAAATAAATTCAATAAGTTACAGGAAAAAATTAAATTTACGTGTGAGATTGGAACAGAAGGGTCCATTAATTTCCT
Source organism: Schistocerca piceifrons (assembly GCF_021461385.2). NCBI lineage: Eukaryota > Metazoa > Arthropoda > Insecta > Orthoptera > Acrididae > Schistocerca > Schistocerca piceifrons. The sequence goes on from NC_060149.1 coordinate 282,574,197, forward strand.
GGACCAAAATATCAAAAACGTATATGGTAAACACCATTTTGGCATATTTCTTAAAAAAAACTTATACGGGCTGCAAAGTAAATTATGGTTCAAACCACGCACATCAGCACAAAAACGTTTTCTTTAACTTTGCTTTTAACAGGTTGTTCAAATTACAACTTTCTCAAAAGGAGCACGAATTAAAACTTGACACAATTACATATATCACAAAAACGAGTAATTACCGTGATAATTATACACTTAATATTTACAAAAAAATGCTAATAAGACAACAATAATCCAGAGCTACGGGATATTCAAACCCGGGGAGTGAAAACGTTGACAAGACGTACATTTCACTGCCGTACTACGGGTCTCTCGCACAATAATTGCACTAATTTTCAAGAAGGATAAAATTATCATTTCTTTTCCAACTAATAATAACTTTGGGTTGTTTTTGGATAATAGTGTAGATAAGAAAAATATCCTAAACAAATCGGGAGCATATAAAATACTGTGTCCCGATTGCGACCCATGTTACAGTGGACCAATCGGACGCAGAGACGAAATTCGGTCCAGTGAACATAAAATGCTCGATCGGAGGGCTGCGACAGAAAAATCAAATTTTGCAGCTCACCTGATCCAAAGCTGATTTGCAATTCCAGCTTGATTGTGACATGTTAAGTTTTTGCATCACACAGAGATGGGGGAGGTTGGAGATTTTTCGTCACAAGAGACCCTCTGTCACCTGTTCACTCAATGAGCAGATAATGACGAGAAAGACCATCTTATAAAAAGATGGGGCCAACCAATGTAAGTTCCATACGTCCGTTTTTTTTCCTTTATTGGATTTCGATTTCCGCCCCCCTAGAGGGGGGGGGCGGGCTGGCAGCAGGATAATACACTGCTCTGCAGCCGACATAAAAGTTAAAAAACAGAATTAGGAGATATAACAATAAAGGCAGGCGATAAAATGGCAGCTCTCAAAAACTGAAACATGGCGAAAGAGTATAAAAACAGAGGGTCAGTGATGCTGATTAAAACACATACTAAATAGACAGGCACAATTAAAAAAACATGGCGACAGTCTGGTTTCTGTTCGCAACAGTTAAAAACACACCTAGCGACAGTATGATATCTGTTCACAACACTTAAGAAGGGGGACGCACAACACTAAACACTCACAGAAACACTGCACTATGGAGTACGAAGGAATATGGGGGGGTGGGGGGGGACCTGGACAGATGAGGGCAAAAAAGGGGGGAGCCGATGGAGGGAGAGGACACAGAAAAGGGGAGACAGGGCAGGTGTGATAAGGAGTGAGGGAGTGAGGAAGGCAGTGAAGGGGAAAGAAAAAGGACTCGGGGCAGAGAAAGGAGTCAAAGAGAAGGTAGGCAGGGAAAAAAACAGGACAGAAGGGGGAGGAGAGGGATCCCATGGAAAGGACAGTGGGGGGAGGGGGAGGTGAGGATCAGAGTTGATAGGAGGGATAAACGGAGGGAGAGAGGGCACCATCCAGGTGGGGGAGTTGGCGGAAGCAACCTTGGGAAAGGAGATGAAGGGTGTAGAGGTGGAGAGTAGGGCGGACACAACAGTGAAGGCGCAGCAGCAGACAGGGGTTGGAGAGGAGAGGAGCAACCAGAGGAAGGGGGGGGGGGGGATCAAGTCGGCGGGAGGTGTAGAGGACTCAGATATGTTCGAGGAAAAGGAGCGGATGGGGGAAAGAAATCAGGTCATAGAGGATCCACGTGGGGGACGGGAGGTGTATATGGAAGGCAAGGCAGAGTGCATAGTGCTCGAGGATCTGGAGGGACTTATAGAATTTGAAAGGGCGGGGGGGGGGGGGGGGCGGATACCCAGGCAGGACCTGCATAACAGAATAACAGAAGATGGAGGGATTAAGGATTTGTAGGTGTGAAGGATGGTAGAGGGGTTCAACCCCCATGTCTGAGATGAAGGATCCAGGTGAGGTTACAGTCACTGGTGACACCAAGGTAAGTGAGGGTGGGGGAGAGGCGGACAGGACAGGCGCAGAGGGTAAGGGAAAAATCAAGGGGCTGGAAGGACCTAGTGGTACGACCTACGATTACTGCTTGTGTCTTGAAAGGATTGATTTTGAGTAGCCACACCATGTCATATGTCCATTCCCATGCCACGACTTTATTTGGCCGATTAACAGGTCAATATTAGAGTACGTTCTTGTTATTTACTTTGTTACTGTTTCCGCCCAATCAAAGACTATAGTATCTCACTAAGTAATAAATTAAACAGCAATTGAAAGTGTCACACTGTTGATTTATATCCCACAACGAGATCTGTCCCATTACGTAATGTATTGCCGATGTTTCAGTTATCGCCATAATACAGGTCGTATTGATAGTATATGTCGGATCTGAAAGTTATTAGACAATTCAAGTCGGCACATCATACTTTTTGTGTATGCCCTTTTACCTTACTATACCACTGTTTATATTTTTATTTGCTTCTGGGGGCATGAAAATAGCATTAAAACGTGGTTATCTTTTTTCTTGGTTGGTTTCGCGATTTACGAGCATGTAAGTCCAGAAAGGGCGCATGTTTGAAAATGACGGCGACCACTTCTTTGAACATATTTTATTTTCCATAACTCTGTTACATTCCTTTATTTTACTTATTTGTTAAGTTTTATGTGCCACCTTTCGATATTGTCACCTTATTTATATTGTAAACCCAGAGATAGCGCTAATATAATTTTACGAGCTACAAGATGTTAGAGAGGACGCACCCTGGTTGATCGAACCTTTCTTATTTCCTTTAAATTTTAATTACTTTGGTACATTATTTTAACATTGTATTTTTCGTGTTGTATTGAACTGAAAATGGATCCTCTTTCATTAGTTTGTAATGCAAAAATAGCTGACTTACTATCCTCACCTTACTGTCATTGAGAAGGCTATGTTTACAGCTCCACACATGTGACTTAACTTTAAATGCTACGTTGTCATGTTACCTTTCCCCTCCTGACACACCGTTGCTCCTCCTCACCCTCTGTCCTTCCCACTGTCTGTTCTCCCACTATCTGCTTCACCTTCTACGTATCATCTCCATTGTTTCCCCACCTAACAGACCCCTATCTCGTCACCCACAGCCCCCCGAATGTCTATGGAACGTATTCTATCCTCTTTGAATACTTTTTCACCCAGCGCAGGTCCTTCAGATGTTAAGTGAAAGTGCAGTACTCCAGTGTTTTTTCACAGAAGAATTTCACCTCTTCGCAACTGTGTCTTTAAATTGTATACACTCTTCGTCCATTTAGCTGTCCGTCATCAACCCTTTTAACTTAAAACTTAGAGAGCCCTTATTTTGTTATTTTCATATGACCTTTCCTATCTTCTTATGGATACTCTTGGCTGAAGAGCCGAGTATTGTATCGCTGGTAGACCCCTCCACCCCGGCTCGTATGGGACGTGGGGGATGAAATAATAATAAATAAAGAAAGAAAGATAACCATCTTCCTGGTAGTCTACATCCACTCGTCTCCTCAGTCATCTACACTGATCAGTTGAAACATTGAGATCACTGCCCACCACGACGTTGGATGCCACCCATTGACGTTGCGGGCACTTGAAGTGGTAACAAAAGTATGTAAGCGGAGCAGACACAGACGCAGGATGATCCTATCGAAGATATGGGCTGTAAATGGGGAAATCCATTGAGATAACCGACTTTGGCAAAGGGCAGATTATTATTACGCAGAGCCTGTGATAGAATATCTCGAAAACGACGAAGCTGGTCGAATGTTCACGTGCAACTGCCGTGAAAATCTACGGAAAGAGGTAGGACAGCGAAACTACCACTAGGTGTAAATCGTTGGACGTACACGACTCTTCGCAGAACGTGTGTTTTGGAGGCTTATCTGCTCTGTAAAGTAAGATAGATGGTGATCTGTGGCATCTCTGCCAAAAGAGCACAATGCTGGTGCACGCACAAGTGTTTTGGAACAGACCAATCATCCTACATTGTTGAACATGGATATTCCCAGTGCACCACCCCTAAGTGTTCACATGTTGAGCCAAGGACATAGTCAAGTACAATTGCAGTTGGCACGGGACCATTGATCAATGGAAACGTGTCTGCTCTTTGGTTGAGTCACATTTTTCCTACACTAGGTCAGCGGCTCAAAATGCGCAGCGTGCCACGGACGCAGGCTGGTGAGAGCAGTATCATGCTATGGGAGACATGCTCCTGCCCTTGCTTGGGACCTGTGGTAGTAATCGAACACACACTGACAGCTGCGAACCACCTGGATTCCTTCATACTTGGGGTCTTCCCCGACAGCGATGTCATCTTTCAGCAGAGTAATTGTCCACGTCTCGGAGCCAGAACCGTGCTACAGTGGCTCGAGGAGCATTATAGTGAACTCACGTTGATGTCTCGAAGACCAAACTCTCCTGACGTAAATCCTATAGAACCCAAGGGGAGTCGCCATCGGGTGCCATCACCGCTTACGCAGTCCGCCTGCGTAGCTGAGTGGTTACGTGCTTTTGCCTCCCATGCAGCGGGCCTGGGTTCTATTCCCAGCCGGGATGGAGATTTTCTCCTCTCGTGGACTGGGTTTTGTGTTGTCCTCATCATTTCATCTCCTTCACTAGCACGCAAGTCGCCCACTGTGGCGTCGACTGAAATAAGACTTGCTCTCGGCGGCCAAACTTCCCCAGACGGGGCCTCGCGGCCAACAATGCCACATGCTCATTTCATTTTTTTGACCGCATACGCAAATCAGGGGCCTGTTATTTACGCGAGTTACATGAACTGCGCGTAGATATCCAACGATACATACCTCCGCAAACCTACTAACAAACTGTCGCAGAATTACTGCTGTATTTAGCAGCCAAGATGGACAAACATGCTATAAAGCAGGTGGTCATGATGTTTTGGCTCATCTGTGTATGTATCGCTTTTAGTCAGTCACACATCGGCCTTTCCGTTTTATTTTATGCAACTGTCTAGCTGTTTTTACATATTCGTGTGTGACACTCATTTTCCATTCATCTGAGTCTATATTTTAATTAATCACCGAATCAACCTTTTATATCTTATCTTATGTAACTCGATCTCCCTTTTTATTCTACAAAACATTTATTTAGCCAACCACCATTTCCAACTTTTATATTACGTTTTATAAAACGTTCCTCTCATGTGGCTGAAAAGCGGCAAATTGTATCTACTGACAGCCCATCCCCTGACCATATGGGGTGGGGGTGGATGAAATAAAGAAAAGAAAGTGATTTGCTTTCAATGTTTAACGATTACTTGTGGTCTATTGTTCAATACATTGAAAAAATTTAAATTATATAGCTTTACTATCATGTTACTATCCACTGGCACCTCGAGAAAGGGCACCACATGGATCTGACGTCAATTTTTCTTCCTCTTCAACTACGTAAGCTATGCTTCAGTTCATGTTAGACTCCTGTCAGCTTTACACTAATATTGTTGGAACTTTGGACTAATCGTCCGCCTGCGCACCTGGGTGGTAAAGCGCTTGCCTCCCATGCAAGCGGGCCCAGGTTCGATTCCCGGAAGGTTGGAAATTTTCTCCGCTCGAGGACTGGGTGTTGTGTTGTCCTCATTATCGTTTAATCCTCATCATCGGCACGGAAGTCGCCCAATGTGGCGTCGACTGCAATAAGTCTTGCACTTGGCGGCCAAACTTCCCAGGATAGGGCCTCCCGGTCATATGCCATATGCTCATTTCATTTCATTTCCATTTGGACTAATGCCACCTCTTGTTATATAATATGTAACTGTGTGGTGTTTATGTTTGCACTTACGATCGGTGTAAGTTATCTTATACAGGGTGTTACAAAAAGGTACGACCAAACTTTCAGGAAACATTCCTCACACACAAATAAAGACAAGGTGTTATGTGGACATGTGTCCGGAAACGCTTAATTTCCATGTTAGAGCTCATTTTAGTTTCGTCAGTATGTACTGTACTTCCTCGATTCACCGCCACGTTATCATGATTTCGTACGGGATACTCTACCTGTGCTGCTAGATCATGTGCCTTTACAAGTACGACACAACACGTGGTTCATGCACCATGGAGCTCCTGCACATTTCAGTCGAAGTGTTCGTACGCTTCTCAACAACAGATTCGGTGACCGATGGATTGGTAGAGGCGGACCAATTCCGTGGCCTCCACGCTCTCCTGACCTCAACCCTCTTGATTTTCATTTATGGGGGCATTTGAAAGCTCTTGTCTACGCAACCCCGGTACCAAATGTAGAGATTCTTCGTGCTCGTATTGTGGACGGCTGTGATACAATACGCCATTCTCCAGGGCTGCATTAACGCATCAGGGATTCCATGCGACGGAGAGTGGATGCATGAATCCTCGCTAACGGAGGACATTTTGAACATTTCCTGTAACAAAGTGTTTGAAGTCACGCTGGTACGTTCTGTTGCTGTGTGTTTCCATTCCACGATTAATGTGATTTGAAGAGAAGTAATAAACATATTTTCTTTCTTTGTGTATAAGGAATGTTTCCTGAAAATTTGGCCGTACCTTTTTGTAACACCCTGTATTTGTCCCTGATTCTCTGTTTTGTAATTTTTATCACTGAGGATGGCTATTTAATGTTTGAAAACTAGATGTGCTGTCATAAAACGACGGATTTCACGATAGATTGCCGGTTTTTTTTCTAGATTCTCTATATTCAGCGTTCGCTGCACACAACGGGATCACATGGATTCCAACCTCATCTCAGTATCTCTTTGTCCAAAACTATCAGTAGACAACCAAAACGCAAAACTTCTTGCGCGCCCTGAGTTTCACTAATACTTGTTATAACATGAATCTGCAACCTGTTCAGAATATCGTTCTGACTGAGCGGATCAACCAGAAAGTTCGATCTTGGCGGTATTCAGTCCCTGACATCGATCTAGAGAACCCTTCCTGTACTACGGCTGATTGTTAACAAGGGTGTTAGTTTCTTAACGCCCACGTACACTGTTCTATCCGAGCCTGTGGAGGAGGTCCACATCACAAATTGCTCGCGACTGAGGCGCGTGCAGAACTCGTTTGAGAATATTTTTGCACACAAGCGACTTATCATTTGGCTCCCCCTTCCTCACCCTTTCATCCCTCGAACACTTTCACCGGTGTCCGATTTTACTAGTAAATGTGATATGTTACGTATACAACTTCTGCACTTGGGCGCCCTTCGCTCCCCTCTCAGTTTGGCCTCCCAAGCATCTGTAACTATTGTGTTACATCGTGTATAGAAATCATACAATTGCTACATGAATGTGTTGCGCATTCATATAATAGATTCGCCTGTATGGGCAATAAATCCACGAATACGCTCGACCTCCTATGGGAATCTCAAAGTAGTGAACATGTAGGATATGGATGGACTGGGCTGAGGACAGATGGCAGTAAACACTGTGTCCGGGTGGCGCAGTGGTTTACGTAACTGTCTAGCAAGTGGGAGATCACAGATTCGAATCACGCTCCAGCACATTTTTCACTCATCGTCGGTGATTCCGCATAAATTCCCGATGCAGCTGTTTCTTCCTTCTCTTTTCCCTCCTTTCTCCTCTCTCTCCCTTCAGTTTACATTATACAACTGTGATGCCATTGGTGCCCCTCTCAGGATGGCGCTCCAAGCACCAGCTTGTGTCGCTCGGGCCTTAAACCGGCCCTGGGTGCGCGCTTACTGTCAAAGCTGTGAGATGCCTCACTAAATCACACAGTTCTGCCTGAAAACGATTCATAAAGCCGTTCCCTAAAATGATATCGAAATGCCGTCTGCATGTTCTCATAAATTTCATATCAAAACCATTTTTTATCGTCCATCTGCAAAGTTACAAAACTAATTTGTGCCCCCGTACCTACTAATACTTTGACAGTCCTTTCCCTGATCCTGCCTTGTGGGACCTCATTTACATTTCCATATTGGACAGGATTTGCAGCACCCACGCCCCTGCCATTTTCCCGCTGTTGTCTCGTATTTAGCACACAATTACGCGGAGAATTTCGCTGCTGAGACATTTGTCTCCGATTCTCTGGGAACTCTTTAGTTATGTGTCCTACCACTTGTCATTTGGTACAACACGGTCCGCGACAGCGCTCTGCTGTATGGATTGGCTTCCCACAGCGCTTGCCATTTGTGTATTTACAAAATTAAGACGTTGCTCATCACTGCGGGACGGAGGTAGATTCATACCGCATAAGTTAATACGAAACGGAACTGATCCACCATGGTACACAAAACACGTCAGAACACTGTTGCAGAAGCAACGAAAAAAGCATGCCAAATTCAGAAGAACGCAAAATCCCCAAGACTAACTAAGTTTCACGTAAGCTCGAAATTTAGTACGGACGTCAATGCGAGATGATTTTAATAGTTTCCACAATGAAACATTGTCTCAAACTATGGTAGAAAACACAAAGAGATTCTGGTAGTATGTAAAGTACACCAGTGGCAAAAAACAATCAATACCGTCACTGCGCGATAGAGATGAAAGTGTTACCGATGATGGTGCCACTAAAGCGGAGTTACTAAATACAGTTTTCCGTAATTCCTTCACGAAAGAAGATGAAGTAAATATTCCAGAATCCGAAACCAGAACAGCTGTTAGCATGAGTGACATAAAAGTAGGTATCTTATGTGTTGCGAAACAACTCAAATCACTTAAGAAAGCAAGTCTTCCGGTCCAGATGGTATACCAATCAGGTACCTTTCAGAGTAAGCAGACACAATAGCACCTTTCTTTATCAATCATATACAACCGCTCACTTGACGAAAGGTCTGTTCCTAGAAACTGTAAAGTAGCACAGGTCACACCAATATTCAAGAAAGGAAATAGGAGTAAGCCATTGAATTACAGACCCGTATCACTGACCTCAATTTCCAGTAAGATTTTGGAGCATATACTGTACTCATTATGAATCACCTTGAAGAAAATGACTTATTGATACATAACCAACACGGATTCAGAAAATATCGTTCTTGTGCAACACAGCTACCTCTTTATTCCCATGAAGTAATGAGTGCTGTCGACAAGGGATCTCAGATCGATTCATATTCCTAGATTTCCAGAAGGCTTCTGATACCGTTCCTCACAAGGGACTATTAATCAAATTGCGTGCATATGGAGTATCGTCTCAGTTGTGTGACTGGATTCGTGATTTCCTCTCAGAGAGGTCACAGTTCGTAGTGATAGACGGTAAATCATCGAGTAGAACAGAAGTGATACCTGGCGTTCCGCAAGGTAGTGTCATAGGCCCTCTGCTGTTCCTGATTTACATAAACGATCTAGGTGATAATCTGAGCAGCCCCCTTAGATTGTTTGCAGATGATTCTGTAATTTACTGTCTAGTAAAATCATCATACGGTCTATTCCAATTACAAAATGTTCCACACAGAATTTATGTATGGTGTGAAAAGTTTCAATTGGCACTAAACAAAGAAAAGTGCGAGATCGTCCACTTGGGTACTAAAGAAATCCGATAAATTTTGGGTATACGATAAATCGCACAAATCTAAGGGCTGTCAATTCGACTAAATACCTATGAATTAGAATTACAAGCAATTTAAATTGAAAAGACCACATAGATAATATTGTGGGGAAGGCGAAACAAAGACTGCGCTTTTTTGGCAGAACACTTAGCAGATGCGACAAACCCACTAAAGAGACAGCCTACATTACACTTATCCGTCTCTGTTGGAATATTGCTGCGCGGTGTGGAATCCTTACCAGGTAGGACTGACGGAGGACATCGGAAAAGTCCAAAGAAGGGCAGCTCGTTTCGTGTTATCGCGCAATAGGGGTGAGAGTGTCATTGATATGATACGCGTGTTGGGGTGGCAGTTACTGAAACAAAGGCGGATTTCTTTGCGGCAAGATCTGTTTACGAAATTTAAATCACCAACTTTCTCTTCCGAATGCGAAAATATTTCGTTGACACCCACCTACGTAGGGAGAAATGATCATCATAATAAAATAAGAGAAACCATAGCTCAAACTGAAAGATTTAAGCGTTCATTTTTCCCACGCGCCACTCGAGAGTGGACCCTCTGATAGGCACTTAAGTGTGAAATGCAGAGTAATCATGTAGATGTTGATGTAGTTGTAGATGTAGAATTGAAACAAAACGTCCAGCTTCCTCTCGCAACAAAGCTAATGTAACTGCCTGGTGCAGTGAAGTACATGATGCCACTATCTGAGGATTTATTATTCTAATGGATACACCAATATCTCTTGATTCAACCACTTCAATTAGGACCTCATTACAGGTATTATCCCGTCCTAGCCCGTATGTGGCATGGTACTGCTCGTATACAGTCGGCAAAAGCTTTAAACTCGTCATCTGGCTTTTGTAGTAAGATGGATAAACGGTCTGTGTAATAGATGACTCCTCTTTTGTCGAACTAACGCACTGCCGTGCGTGCATCATCTGACAGCTTCAGTTTTGCCACATTCAATAGGGAGCCAAGAACAAGTGCATCTTACATCTTGGACAATTTCTAAAAAGGTGGTAACATTTTCACTCGGTTTACCCGAAAAATTGCAGTTTGTTTAGTTTCACCTAGGTGCGACGCTTAAGCAAGCTCTTCCTCTAACGCTATGTTTGGAAAAGTTAAGACACTGACTTGCTCACGTAGATCAGCGGTAGCGTCTACGTTAAAATTTCCAGCAGCAGCTGCCTCCTCCCGTTCCTGCGGTCGATTCGCCGCAGAGCGCGTTATCAGGCACGGTTACAAAATACGGGACAAATGATTTCTTAAAGACCACCAAAGCTTTTACAAAAGAGTGGTCACAATAAAATCAAAACTGAAACCTATCCAGAGTGACTCCCAGCGACGGCAGCTCGCAGAAAAGCGGCGACAGATGAGAGTAAGCTCTCGTGGCCAGCGAGACTTACTTTAAACTTTCCCCGATGAGACGGAGCGGCTCGAAGGCGGCGGCGTCAGTGAGGTCGGCAACACGGCACGAAGCGTCGGCGTCGATGTTGACGATGGCGCGTAGGCAGCAGAGGTGGTGGCCTGGACCCTCAAAGCGAGGCTAGGACACGGCGACCGGCATCCCGCGTCGGGGAGCGCAGTGACGGTGGCAGAGACTCCGCCGCGGCAAGGCGACGAATGCGCTTGCCTAAAGAACGTGCCGGCGTGGCAAAGGGGCCATCTGCAGAGGAGCACAGCGGCGCTGCCACCCACGCGGTGTGGTATCTGCGGGCACGTCTACGCGCCAAGTAAGGTTAACGATATGTCCAATTCATTACAGGCTAAGGCGAATAGCCAGCTCTCTTACCTCAAAACTGTATGGCGGTAACTAACTGCAACCTGCTTTCGTAGGCAGGACAGAAAGATGCGTTCTGTCACACCAAACTGGCGCCAGGATTCGCCGATGGCGTGATGAAGGTATGGCACCAGAGCAAGGAAGGTGCTGCGGTAGCGTCGAGCGCTGGCTGGCAATAGAACGTCTCGCTGGTGCCGATGCGTTCTCGCCAGTCCGCCCTGCGCCCCTCACGTGACCATTCATAGCCCTCTGATTGGCTGCTGGCGGGCAATTTGTAAACGTGGCGTGATAGCACTCGCTATGAGAGGGCTATTCATGCAGACGGAGGGTGTGTTAAGTGGAGATAACCAGTAACGTCCGGTGTCGCGCTGACCCCAGCCCAGCCACATCCGTGCAGTGAGACACAGTTCTGCTGTGTCGGAAATAAAGAACAGAAAAAATTTGATTACCAGTAAAGAGTTCCCATCAGTCTGATAATTCCAAATGTATTTATAGCAATTGAGAGAATGATCGGATCGTCAGGAAAATAAATAAATAAATGGCCTCGAGCGCTTTTTGGGAAATAAATACGGGTTTACAAAGTACGCTTCCGATGTGTTTGTAAAGAAAAAAATTAAAACCAGTGTATATTAACAGTATTGACTTACGCCACCTAAACACAGACTTTTAATGCGAAAACCATTTAAAAGTTGATGATTACTCTGCGATTAATGAACAGATGCATGTCGAAAATTATTAGCAGGCATAACAGTAATGAAATGATATGGAGGTGGGCAGATATTGTAACCACGTGTATGGATGGTGGATGGACCGTGGAACTTTTATGTTGGATTCCAAGAGATAAGAAAAGAGCGAGAAGGGTTGTAAATTATATTAAAAACATGCAGGAAACATATGAATGAGTACAGTCAAAGACTGTAATGCATGGGAAAGTCCAGAAGAGGATTTTATCTAGCTGTCAGTTTCAAGTGATGATGATTATACTATAGCATGTAAATTATCAAGGCTCCAATGAAGGGTTTCTCACCCTCAGACTACCGGGAGAACACTGGATCAGTCACGCGGTAATAAACAATGTGTGACTGTGTAAAGAGTAAGGTGAGTGTCAGGACCAGTGCCTGCACACAATACATGTGAGATAAAAGTGTCCAAATGTCACCAGAGCATCGTCTGAATTCTGTTGAAACTGTGGCTCTCCCTGTCTCCTGAGCAGCCTATAAATCGCATAAATTGCTAAAAAGTTCCTTGTGTATTTACGTATGTGTTTTAAATATGTAAACGACCCAAGAATAATTATATATCTAGGAATGTGGGCGGTATTCCACGGAAGCAAGAATTATGACTTCTGACAGAAGTACGGAACAAAGCATTTTGTATCAGATCACAAGAACTTTCCACAACCCTACGAAATTTGCTCTACTGATGTTTGATAGTATATATAATCCCGTGCGTGCCTCGTTTGGATGTGTGTGTGTTTGTGGGGAAAGGGGGGACCTTATGTAAAAAGCAATATTTTTATCGAAATAGTCACTTGGCCAGAGAATAAACTCGCAAATTTTTGAGTTTATAAAACTACATGGCAAAAACCTGTATTTAGACTACGGCTAGGTATTTATTGTTAAAGCAGATTATGTTAACTTCCATAATTTCGATTTTTCCTTTTGATTCTATATTAACAAGTCAAACTGTTCCAAAATCCAATTATCAATCAATCAACCTTCTCCCGACGTGGGTGCGCAGAGTGCTGAACCTCACTGCTTTTATTTGAGTCCGTATGTTCTATTAGCCAACTTCTTAATCAGTTATCGAGGGATGAGGTTCAGAAGAAGAATGGTGTATGATCTGCGCTGAAACTGCCGCCGTTTCTCATGTTCGTGGGTTTCGCCTACGTGAAGCAAGCAAGAGACGAAGATCATGTACAGTCGTGCTCAAAAGTATCCGAACGATCTGAATTGTATTTCGCCTGAGTAGCATGCAACCCGAAAAACGCAGCTGTCTAGCAAGTCCTTTAATCGCCCCTTGGTACAGTCGTTTGACTATTGAAACTTGTTCCAACAAGTCACCACTAGAAAACACTGCTCTGTATCGCAATAACTCAAGGTGTAAGGTAATACCACGATACTACAAATATCAGGGAACACCTTATCACAGATAAGACTGTCCTTAAGGCTTGTAAGCTCACATTTATTGCAATAAATGACATACCTGAAATGTCACCACTCTCATTATTACGTCAGATAGTATTGCACGTAGTAAGTTCGTCGTATTCATGATTTCCTCTTCAAAGTAACATACCGTACTTGTTATTTAACACATAATGACATTAAAAATTTAAGTTATTGACGAGAAGCTAGTTGAGAATGTGTATGAACTTCAAATGACACGACGAACGGCCTCGGTCTGCATATGGACTCAAAACCAGGTCATGCAGACTAAGATTTCGTGACTGACGGAAATTAACAGTCATTCCCGACTAGGCATACAGAGAGTGTCATACCTCGATTTTAGACAGTATCAGTTAGCAAATATCAACTTTAAATTACATAACGAAAACATTTTTAACGGTTCAAAATGGCTCTGAGCACTATGGGACTTAATATCTATGGTCATCAGTCCCCTAGAACTTAGAACTACTTAAACCTAACTAACCTAAGGACGTCACAAATTTTTAACGGACGCGAATTCCTACCCGGCATCTATTGCCCTGTTAACGAACTACGAGAGATGTTAAATATTACTTCTTCACAAGTAAATTACTTGAAATGCCGTGAGGTAAAGCTTTGTGTTGGACAGGGATTCGAACCCATAACCTAATCGGATTGATATCGAAGCACAATCAACTGTGACATTTCGGGTTTCCTCGGCAGTAGCTATATGTTTTAACTGAAATGACGAGACGAAACATTAATTTTTTTTTCTTCCCAGGACTGCAACCCGGCACCTATCACTGTTATATTTTAGAGAAAACGAACGTTAAATATGGGTTTGTTACACCAGCAGCGACATGTGAGAATGTATGAACTAGAAAAAATATGACGAAGAGTTCAGTGCTGACTGGGAATCGAACCCCACACATATCAAATGGCTCTGAGCACTATGGGACTTAACATCTGTGGTCATCAGTCCCCTAGAAATTAGAACTACTTAAACCTAACTAACCTAAGGACATCACACACATCCATGCCCTAGGCAGGATTCGAACCTGCGATCGTAGCGGTCACGTGGTTCCAGACTGAAGCGCCTAGAGCCGCACGGCCACACCGGCCGGCACCCACACATATCGTTGTTGACTACACACAAAGAGACATCAGCTACCGAATTTTTCTCCACCAGCAGCTCGGAATAACATCCTTGAACTTACAGTGATCTCTCAAATAGTTCTGTGTCTCACTGGGAGTCAAAAACGTCAGATATCGTTAGTGTTGACAACGAATGAAAATGCATTAAAAATCAAAATTATTATCCACCAGAAGATAGGTGTTCACATGCTAGAGCTTGATAATACATAATGAAAACATTAGCGCCGGGCCAGGATTCGCACCTATTCACGCTCAATTTGTGGCGATGTTGAGAAATCTGCAGTTTCGAACAAACAACAAATTGCAGGCGAGATGTATTGTCACGAAGGGATCAAATTCCGCGTTAAGGGCGGTCTTAGTCGCATTCCCAGTTCAGAACCAATTTTATCGACACACAGAAGCTCAAATAAAAGATGGAATAAGTGCCCTGTGACCCTACATAGCGTTTACTTCGTCACTAGAAATAAATAACTAGTATAAGAAAGGTTACTTTGATAGAGTTTCTACATGTCACCACTCCTGACTTTACTGTGGTTCAACCTAACGTCTACTTGGTAGAGAAGGAATATCATGTTTAATGTGAACTACAGACCACAATGCCATTATACTTTCTTCACTTGGCGTAGCCAGAAGAGAATAGAATCTGCCTCTCCCTATCAAAAATCATCGGCAGAAGTGCGAATCGAACCCAAACAATCAGCATATGAACCATCAATCCAACAGACCACCAAATCCTCTCCTCTGTGACTCATTTCTCTATCTTAACACCGTTGCGGCACACTCGATAAGAATTCTGACACACAGGCTCCCTGTAGAGGTTTGCAGCATGTTCAGTACATTCATTTACTTGGTTGACCGAATCGCCATGAACTAGCTGCGTCGGCTATCCAGTGCATAAATTCGACTCTGTTTGGTAATCACCGAAATAAATTCACGTAACTGCTACCTACACAGAACTGCCAACAGTGTAGGATGCAGAAATTTAAATAGGAAGTGTTCCTTTCCATTTGAGCTACTCTATTGCGCTATCTGTTTGTTGAAACCGCCGGCCGGAGTGGCCGTGCGGTTAAAGACGCTTCAGTCTGGAACCGCGTGACCGCTACGGTCGCAGGTTCAAATCCTGCCTCGGGCATGGATGTGTGTGATGTCCTTAGGTTAGTTAGGTTTAAGTAGTTCTAAGTTCTAGGGGACTGATGACCACAGATGTTGAGTCCCATAGTGCTCAGAGCCATTTTGTTGAAACCGTTATGCAGAGCAGAAGAAAAACTGTAACTGTCTGTCTCTCAGAAGTCTTGATCCGACCATATGCAATATCCCACACCACTGTGGCATGCGGAAGTTCGGGAGGAGCTGTTGTTGACTTGTGGAACTGCTGCTGGCAACTAGAAGCGTAACGGTAAGTGTCACGCACTGTCGGTAAGACATCGCGAGCTCTATTACATTCGCTGCAACATTTATTTTTTTTTAAACGCAATTCTGCTGTCTACTGAAGTTATCAGTTTAATGGAATTTTGAACATAATTTCCTTCACTTCTCAACGCAGAATTGTCACATGTGGAAAATGGGCTAACTTCTGCGACATTTTGTTCTTTACACGTTTTAACAGACGGCCAGGCACAAGATGCATCTCGAAGCTTTTGTATTATGTATGGGGAGAGCGCATCGCGCCAGAATAGTCAGAAAAGTCGTCTGGTAGTGGAACTTTATTCATCTTCAAACCTTGTTTGACAGCTTTGACTCAGAACAAGTTTTCTACATGCATGTAATCAATAAACTGCATGTGCATTGTCAGACCGATATAGAAAACATTAGAAAATTCGCATATATCGTTGATGATTAATTTCTCATGTTTAGTATTGTTTTAACAACACTAAAAGAAACCTTACGAAAATTGTGCACTGTATTATAAGAAATGAAATAAAACTACCCACGATAACCTTAGGACGAAAATCTGTTTTAATAAAACTGAGTATCTGTACACAAGCGTGCCTCTATTGGACCGAATTAGTAAAATACTACTCACTTACATTTCGATTGGGCCTGTGTTTAATTGATATGCTGTGTCATACTCAACAGGTATGCAAATGTGGCATTTCATAAATAATATAATGTATTCCTAGAAACCCAAAATTTGCTTGTCAGCAGCGGAAGGAGGTGTTACCTGTTGTACAGGTTTTTCACCATTGCAAAAAAAAAAAAAAAAAAAAAAAAAAAAAAAAAAAAAAAAAAAAAAAATATGGTTCAAATGGCTCTGAGCACTATGGGACTCAACTGCTGAGGTCATTAGTCCCCTAGAACTTAGAACTAGTTAAACTTAACTAACCTAAGGACATCACAAACATCCATGCCCGAGGCAGGATTTTTTTTTTTTTTTTGTAACCATATATATTTATTTAAATATTTTAACAATGATACATTTAAAAAAAACATTTTATTCTATTAATCTATTATCCTAGTGATGGTTAATATTATTGTCATTTTATATGTTTTCGTTTTTCTCTTATTATTTGTTCCTTAAACCCTTTTACATGGCCATTTGTCGTCTTTTTTTTGAGGGGGGTAGACATTGCAGGACAGGCATAACAGTTTATATTTGGCATCGTTGCATTGATTTGAGTTTATGTTTCTGTATGTGATGCACTTGTGATGACACAGGCACATTGTGTACCCTGGTTTGATCTCTTCCTCTAGTTACACTGTTTAGTGGGACAGTATGAAGGAACGTCACCATGATAGGTGGAGCAGAAGTGGAAGAAACTTTTTTTTTTTACATATACTACAGAATATACCTAATTGAAGAAGAGAGAAAATTTTGTCATATTACATAAGAGAAGCAGAAAGGATAGAGTGAGTAATCAATAGAATTTTATAGGCACAAAGTAAAGGAAATCAAAATATCTAATAATAATGAGTAGTTGGCACTTTCCACTAGGGAGCACTTTGTGTCACTGATTCCACTAGGAAGAAACACTTTATACTACTATACTTCACTATTTGATGCGAGAAGAGAAAGCTCTTTATGTTTTGTGTTGCACTTGTTCACTATCACTGCACACGTTATTGTTGTGGTGAGTGTGGTGAGGTGGCTGGTGGCGGTGCTGAGGGTCACAGGCTGCGGAGGACTCCGGCGATTGCTGTCTGCAGTGGAATCTGCAGGAAGTTTTTGAAGTTCTCGTGGTATCGCCTGTGCTGCTGGGCCGTCTTGTTCTCCACCCAGAGGTCCATCAGGAAGGCCAGCCGGTCGGTCTGCCTCCGCGCTATGATGGCGTGTGCCGTCATGGCGAGGATCCAGAGAGTCGCCAGTCGCTTGGGTCGTGGAAATGGGTTGCAGTCTGGGGCGGTGATTGCTTCCACTGTGATGCTTCCCGGCGCCGTTCTGTTGATGTGGGCCACCATCTGCTGGCACGCTTCCCAGATGTTGATGGCATTCCCGCACGTGAATCGGTGTTCGAGGGTGTCAGTCATGCCACATACGTCACACTTGTCACTTGCGACGAGTTTTATCTCCGCCATTCTTTGGTTGGTTGGTACCGTTCTTTTAATTATTTTGTACCATGTCTCCTTCGCATGTTTAGGTAGCACGTTTTCTGAGACGTTCCCCCATATTTGTTTCCAATTGTATTGCGGGAGTTTTTGTTCAATTTTGTTTTTTGCCGGCTTCCCCCTGAGGGCCCAGTATATTATCTTGGCTGTTCTGTGGCTGGGGTTTGCCACGGTGTCCAGAACGTAACTTTTGTTGGCGTAGTGCAGCCTGACGTGTCGCATTCTGCAGGGAATGTGTCTCGTGTCGACCGGCGCTTCTTGTGATGCGGGTTTGTATCTTCCAATTATCTTGGCTGTGACGCTGTCAGGGTTTTTGTCCTGGATGGCGAGCGTTCGTTTCAGTAGAAGGGCTGCACATTTGGTCTTTATATCAACTAGACCTAGTCCCCCTTCTTTTGTTGGCAGCGAGCACGTTGCTTGCGCCACTTTGAATATATTTCGACGCCACAACAGGTAGTACACTGCGCTCGTTAGTGCTCGCGCAATTGCTGTCGGGATGCTTAAGATTTGCGCCAGGTACCAAGCTTTCGACAGGATCGTCGTGTTTATCAGTTCTGTTTTCTGGTGGATTGTTAGCTTCCGGTTCGCGTGCTGTCTGGAGAGACCTCTTATGGTGTGTAGCACGTCCCTCCAGTTGTATGCGGCCATTCTAAGTGGACAAGACTGTATATATATTCCAAGAACTTTATGGCTTTCTGCTATTTTATACCATTGGCTGTCTGGTTTGAGTCGTTGATTCCCTATCGGCAGTAGCACTGTTTTTCTGGGGTTGGTTTGGGCGCCTGACGCTTTTTGGAATGTATTCATGATGGTTTCTACTCTCCCAATATCTTCCTGGTCTTCAATTAAGATGCCTAGGTCGTCAGCGTAGGCTATACATGCTACTGCTTTGCCTCCTACGGAGAAGCCTCTGATGTCGTTTGTGAGTTTCCGCAGCAGTGGGTCCAGTGCTATAGCGAATAGAGCCATTGACAATGGACAGCCTTGCCTCACGGATCTGTCCAGTTTTATCAGTTTTGTTTCCCAACTATTGATTATTACTGTCGATCTCGCAGTACTTAGTATCTTATGGATGATTGCGATGAATTTTTGCCCAAACCCGAGTCTATTTAGTGTCTCTACGAGATATTTGTGGTCGATCCTGTCAAAGGCTTTGTTGAAGTCCACCGAAATTATGGCACCTGCGCTTCTGGTGGTGGCTGCCTGTGCTATTATGTCCCTGTAGGTGCATGTGGCGTCAAATATATTTTTCCCTGGTACCGCACATGTTTGCCACGGACTGATGACTTTCCTCATCGCCGATTTCAGGTTGTTTGCGATGCATTTCGCTATTATTTTATAGTCGGCGTTGAGGAGCGTAATCGGACGAAACTCTTCAATGCGGCGGGCGGCTCTCTTCTTAGGGATGAGTGTTATGGTCCCTTCGGTCAGCCCAGGTGGAATTTCCGCCCCATCGAGTATCTCGTTCACCATTTCCGTGAATTGCTCTCCTAGCACGTCCCAATATGCGAGGTAGAACTCGAGCGGGATGCCGTCGGCGCCGGGTGCTCTTCCTCTTGCGCTGGTCCTCATCGTTTCTTTGATGTCATCCACGTCGACATTTTCTGTCAGCAACGCCCTGTCTGCGTCTGTGAGCACGCTCCTCGTCTGCTGGAGGATTTCAGCAGTTGCCGCGTCGTCTGTCGCTTCTCGACGGAACATGTCTCGGAAATAGTCCTCGATGTGTTTTGTTAACTCCGTTTTCGTCGTGAGCATCTTTCCTTGCTTGTCCTGAAGCTCATTTACACACTTTCCTGCGCCTCTCTCCCTTTCCCTATTTAGGTGGTGCATGGTGAGTGGCTCTTCATCCACATCGCCATATGTTTTACTTCTTGTGAGGACGCCTCTTATTTGCTGTTTCTTTATTTGAAGGAGTTTTGCCTTGATTCTCCTCACTCGCGGCAGGTATTGCTGGTCGTCTGCTGGTGCGTCGAGTGCGTCTTTCAGGCACTGCTGGTAGAACTCGGCCGTGGTTCGCCTCCAGAATGACTTTTCCGCGCTGTATCTTATCAACAGGCTGCGCATTGTCGGCTTCGCTCGTGCCAGCCACCACTCGGTCGTGCTGCTGTAGCGTGCGCGCTGTGCCAGGCATTCTTGCCACATTTCCACCATTTGCTTGCGCAGTTCCGCGTCCTGCAGGTGTTCCGTATTTAGCTCCCGCGTGCTTCTTTTGCTGACGTTCTTTCCTTTTTGGAGATGCAGGCTGCATTCGTAGCTGCAGTGGTCCGAAAAGATGACAGGATAGACTTCGACGTGCGCAACATTTTTAGTTGCTGCTCTGCTGATATATATACGGTCCAGTCTGCTTTTACCATTTTTGTGGTGGTATGTAAATTCAGTGTGTGTTGGATGGAGAAGGCGCCACGAATCTTCTGTTTTCAGTCGTCGGATCAGTTCTTGCAGTTCTGGGCACATGTTTGCTACAGGTATTTGGTCTTCAGCTGCGGCGACACAGTTAAAATCTCCTCCAATGATGATGTTGTTATTGTTCTGCATCAGCAGTTCGGCTACTTCTTCATTATAGAGGTGCTTCTTGCTCGCTTGTTGTGTGTGCCAGAAGGTGCGTATATGTTGATAAAGAGCGTCTTTTCTATGCTTAGCGCTATCCCTCGGCCGCTTGACAACATTTTAGTCCCGCCGAAGTCGATCCCGTTCCGTACCATTATTGCCGTACCGCATTGGGATTCTGGGTCTATATTTGTGATTGCCGCATATCCTGGTATCTGGTTTATTTTAGTCGTAACTACTTCTTGCAATAGTGCAACGTCTGTTCTTCTATGCCGTAGGAAATCTGCGAGGGCTCGAATTTTTAAAGATGTGCTCATTTTATTTATGTTAACTGTGACAACTTTATAGATTGTATTTGCCTGCCTGCTCATTTAGTTTATCAGTCGGTGCTGTAGTCTGTGTCCATGCGACCGTAACGGTTTTGCGGTTCCAGACTGCAGCGCCTTTAACCGCGCGGCCACTTCGGCCGGCCTTTCACCATTGCACTATGAGCTGAAAGTATTTCCTTGCGATTTGCTAATCAATTCATTTCCTTCACACTTATCTCCCAGGCATGTGAGTCTTAAGTGAAGAACAATATTGAATTTCGTATCGTTGACGGTCGATTCGAATTTCTTCAGAGACGCTTGTATTGTGAAGCAGCTTGGCAGTCAGAAAGCCGAGATCTATGACCATTAACACAATTTACTGAGTCGAGCTACCAAGAGGATTTGATG
This sequence comes from Schistocerca piceifrons, assembly GCF_021461385.2. Classification (NCBI taxonomy): domain Eukaryota; kingdom Metazoa; phylum Arthropoda; class Insecta; order Orthoptera; family Acrididae; genus Schistocerca; species Schistocerca piceifrons. Next base: position 282,595,570 of record NC_060149.1, read on the forward strand.
TGTAAAGGATTTCTTCTGATTTCGTTACAGAATTTTTTCTGGAAATTCGCAGCTCCATAAAATAAACCACAAAGAAAGCTCACAGACGCTGGCCCCTACCACGTTTGGAACTGACGACTCCTTCAACCGTTGCAATACGAGACACGGGCAGTACCACGGGGCAACGGACACACTGCTGCTAGTACGCCACTCTCATCATGGTATTCTTCGCTCAGAAAAGGGGGACGAAATGTCTCCCACTGGAAGGGCATGTTGTTTTATTTAAATGATTAAAAAAATCAGGTAAAACGAACAGTGAGGTTGTCAGTATAAGCACATTACTTTTGTCAATATGATGTTGCACCGCCCAGGGCCTGTAATGATAAAGGGCCCATTTAGGTCAGGCATATTGTATACAGAAGTGGAAGAGAGAGCACCACTAAATTCTACAATCCGTATGCATTGCATACACACAGAAATTACTGTTATAGTGTACTTATGGAGCCCAATGAGTGAATTGCATATTTTCCGGTGAGAAAGAGCACTGGCAAACAGTCTTCGCTACATTAGGTTACTTAAACTGGTGTCACTCTGAGCTAGAATTTATGGTCAGCGACTAAGTGTAAGAACAATGAGCCGGATGCGGGTTTTGAAACTGACATACTTTCCTACATTATAGAAGTGAATATTAAATTTGAACTAATATTGCGAAAATTGTGGACTTGGATAGCTTAGAATGAAAATCATTCTGTTTATGGCAAAGGAAAACAATTGATTTTCTAAAACATTCTTTGTCATACACAGCTTGAAACAGGTCACGTCACCCAAAGGCAGTAAGATCCCTTGGCTTTTGGTTTGGTAGTATTCGACTGCCATTTCTAGGCGCAAGTAAATGAAGAAAGGCAGCGCGTTTTTGTTATCAAGTAACGTCTTCATCAATTACTTTAGTTTTAATGTGATCTACGAGTAATTGCTGATGTTTGATATTAATATGAAAAGGATTCCGTAGACAGGGAAAGAACCTGTTCTTGGGCAACTACTTCTATAATGACCAAAAGACCTTAAATGATCTTCAAGCACATGTGTTCCAGCAGCGGTATGAAGAAAATAATAGTAATAATGACGGTAATAATTGAATTATCCGGTAACTTCACACTTGGCAGTGGATTTTCTCGAACTAAGGAATTTCCTGAATTAGTGAAAATTTCAAAATTGCTTCACATCGAGGATATGGTGCCTAGAAGAGTCTTTACATCCTGCTGACATGAGAATAGCATAATCTCCACGTCAGAAGCTTGCTTCTACTTAACCATTTAATAGACTCGCATTTTTTCCACCGTGACTAATTTTGTAAGCTATCCGTTACAGCACACTCCTGGGTTTGGGAAATGTGGCCACACGAACTATCACAAGTGCAATGCGTGGGTTCAGGCATTTACTTTTAAGAGGCACAAACAGATTTACTTTACCTCTGATAACCTCAAGAGGAAGATGTTATAATCCAGAATCCCCGTTAAACATCACGTTACTTCATTCCAAACTGGGCTGAGCCGGATTACGTACCGAGCGAGGTGGCGCAGTGGTTAGCACACTGGACTCGCATTCGGGAGGACGACGGTTCAATCCCGCGTCCGGCCATCATGATTTAGGTTTCCCGTGATTTCCCTAAAATCGCTCCAGACAAATGCCGGGATGGTTCCTTCGAAAGGGCACGCCCGACTTCCTTCCCTAATCCGATGAGACCGATGACCTCGCTGTTTGGTCTCTTTTCCCAAACGACCCAACCCAACCCGGATTACGTTGGGAAAAGACATAGGTGGAAGTCATGGTAAAAAGAAATACTGTCGCCAGTAAACTTACTTACATTAGAAAATTTTATTTTATTTGATGAACCGATAGCCATTTAAAGGAACAGGGCTCTTATTTTACTTATACTTTATTGAACTAGAGACGTTGAAAAATTTGGTGCTGGAATGTGATTCGAATTCGTATCTTCTCTTACGAGGATCTGAATCTCTCGGAACAGTATAATTCAATCATTTCGTTCCTTTTCCCAAAACTGCAATCTTCTCTAGGTCTCCTCCAAAGGTAAGCATGTGGGTCCGAATCCTGATCCAGTACAAAAATATTCATAATTTCATTTCAAGCCCTATCACGTGCACACCGACCAGCTAGTGAAACTTAACGTGCATTTCTAATGTCTGTTTATATGTTGCCAACAATCGCATTAGGTGCCGTTATTTCTGGTCAAACACGCACACATCTGCCCACATCTCGTGGTCGTGCGGTCGCGTTCTCGCTTCCCACGCCCGGGTTCCCGGGTTCGATTCCCGGCGGGGTCAGGGATTTTCTCTGCCTCGTGATGGCTGGGTGTTGTGTGCTGTCCTTAGGTTAGTTAGGTTTAAGTAGTTCTAAGTTCTAGGGGACTGATGACCATAGATGTTAAGTCCCATAGTGCTCAGAGCCACGCACACATCTTACTATTGGTGAGTAAGCAATTGATACTTAAGCTATATTCGTGGACGATAAAGAAGAACTATAGGAGTGCGGTTCAATTGTCGCTCAGGCACAAAACCTTGTATCCTTATTTTAGATTCAAACATCTAGCAGCTGGTAAGAAAAACCGATACGCAACATTTGATTTTATTTAGTTAACAATCCGATTACGTGTTGGGTTCGTATCTCCGTCACAGAACTTCATATCATGCGCTTCATCTTTAAATGCATACACACTTTGTTACTTCAGAATGGAGGTATATCAGACATCTTTCGTGGTTAGTTAACAGGGATGAAAGGGTCTTGATAGGAGTCTCGGTTTATTACAAAAACTGTCGTCTTTTAATTTCAAGTTTAGATTTGGTTACTGATATTGGTAAAAATTTCACTAATTCATGACTCTTCACGGCTAGTCATCAATATAATATCATTAGATTAGATTAGATTAATACTTGTTCCGTAGATTATGAATACGACATTTTGTAATGATGTGGAACGTGTCATTTTAATGAAAGATTTCTTTCAATACCGGTATTCAATTTCTTTACAAGAATTTTTTACCCTCTCTCTCATTCTTTTTTATTTTTATCTCTCTCTCTCTCTATCTCTCTCTGTCGCTCTCTTCTCTCTCTCACACACACACATTCTCTTTTTATTTTTATTTTTTTGTTGTGCTCGACTATCGGCGAGGCAGGAAAACGTCCATGACTGTATTTCTTATTTTTGAGTGCAGTTACGAAAGAAACATAAAAACAACTATGAGAGTTACTGATTGATGATGCTTTGCTTGCTGTCAGTTCTGAGTATTATTAGTAACTACGCTCCAGTTCCTAAACCTACTTACAGAAATGCGAATCAGACGCTTTACGTATTCCAGGCCGTAGCAGCCGCGTTTTTGAGACGCCAGCTATGGTCACTTCCCAGCCCGCTGTAGGATCACATCGGTTCGTCTTCTTCCTGCTGGTACTGTAACAGAGATTTGGCAACAAGGCAAGGCATGTTCGGCAACTCTGTGATCGACGAGTTACTTCCTGGTGTGCACGGAATTAAGCCTCAAAGCTCACTTCATTTTTCCTGCCATTTCCATTGAATAATCTGAATTACTATCGCTTGAGGCGTAATAGAAGATGGTAAATGTACGGTTTTCAGCTCAGGAAAGTCGTTGCACGTGGAAATCGCAACTAATCTCGTCCTTTAAATACCGGTTTACATGTTCTAGCAAGTATTGGCCTCGTAAGAGGAAGGGACAACATGCTCCTCTTCTCTACATCTGTAGTGACGTGTTGACCTGTGAAAAGGCGTTTGTTATGTTTCGCGGTTCCAGTCGCGCTCACTGTAACATTTTTATCCCTCCTGTGAAAGAGCTACAAGCAGTCAGCTCAAACATCGATAAGCGAATCGCAAGAAGATACTTTCAGTTCATAGTACAATGGTGAAAATCTTACAATGCTGCACAACAGGTAACTCCTCTTTCCGCTGCTGACAAGCAAATTTTGGGTTTCTAGGAACACATTACATTATTTATGGTGTTGAGTATGACAAAGCATATCAATTAAACACAGGCCCAATCGAAATCTATTGAGTAGTATTTTACTAATTCAGTCCGATAGAGGCACACTTGTGTACAGATCATCAGTTTTATTAAAACAGATTTTCGTCCTAAGGTTATCGTGGGTAGTTTTATTTCATTTCTTATAACACAGTGCACAATTTTCGTAAGGTATCTTTTAGTGTTGTTAAAACAATACTAAACATGAGAAATTAATCAACAACGATACATGCGAATTTTCTGATGTTATCTATAACAGTCTGACAATGCACATGCAGTTTATTGATTACATGCATGTAGAAAACTTGTTCTGAGTCAAAGCTGTCAAACAAGGTTTGAAGAAGAAATGGTTCAAACGGCTCTGAGCACTATGGGACTCAACTTCGGAGGTCATTAGTCCCCTAGAACTCAGAAGTAGTTAAACCTAACTAACCTAAGGACATCACACACATCCATGCCCGAGGCAGGATTCGAATCTGCGACCGTAGCGGTCTCGCGGTTCTAGACTACAGCGCCTATAACAGCACGGCCACTTCGGCCGGCGTTTGAAGAAGAATAAAATTCCACTACCAAACGAATTTTCTGACTACTCTGGCGCGATGCGCGCTCCCCATACATAATACAAAAGCTTGGAGATGCATCTGCTGCCTGGCCGTCTATTAAAACGTGAAAAGAACAAAATGTCGCAGAAGTTAGCCCATTTTCCACATGTGACAATTCTGCGTTGAGAAGTGAAGGAAATTATATTCAAAATTCCATTAAACTGATAACTTCAGCAGACAGCAGAATTGCGTTTAAAAAAAATGTAGCAGCGAATGTAATAGAACTCGCGACGTCTTACCGACAGTGCGTGACACTTACCGTTACGCTTCTACAGGGTGTTTCAAAAATGACCGGTATATTTGAAATGGCAATAAAAACTAAACGAGCAGCGATAGAAATACACCGTTTGTTGCAATATGCTTGGGACAACAGTACATTTTCAGGCGGACAAACTTTCGAAATTACAGTAGTTACAATTTTCAACAACAGATGGCGCTGCAAGTGATGTGAAAGATATAGAAGACAACCAGTCTGTGGGTGCGCCATTCTGTACGTCGTCTTTCTGCTGTAAGCGTGTGCTGTTCACAACGTGCAAGTGTGCTGTAGACAACATGGTTTATTCCTTAGAACAGAGGATTATTCTGGTGTTGGAATTCCACCGCCTAGAACACAGTGTTGTTACAACAAGACGAAGTTTTCAACGGAGGTTTAATGTAACCAAAGGACCGAAAAGCGATACAATAAAGGATCTGTTTGAAAAATTTCAACGGACTGGGAACGTGACGGATGAACGTGCTGGAAAGGTAGGGCGACCGCGTACGGCAACCACAGAGGGCAACGCGCAGCTAGTGCAGAAGGTGATCCAACAGCGGCCTCGGGTTTCCGTTCGCCGTGTTGCAGCTGCGGTCCAAATAACGCCAACGTCCACGTATCGTCTCATGCGCCAGAGTTTACACCTCTATCCATACAAAATTCAAACGCGGCAACCCCTCAGCGCCGCTACCATTGCTGCACGAGAGACATTCGCTAACGATATAGTGCACAGGATTGATGACGACGATATGCATGTGGGCAGCATTTGGTTTACTGACGAAGCTTATTTTTACCTGGACGGCTTCGTCAATAAACAGAACTGGCGCATATGGGGAACCGAAAAGCCCCATGTTGCAGTCCCATCGTCCCTGCATCCTCAAAAAGTACTGGTCTGGGCCGCCATTTCTTCCAAAGGAATCATTGGCCCATTTTTCAGATCCGAAACGATTACTGCATCACGCTATCTGGACATTCTTCATGAATTTGTGGCGGTACAAACTGCCTTAGACGACACTGCGAACACCTCGTGGTTTATGCAAGATGGTGCCCGGCCACATCGCACGGCCGACGTCTTTAATTTCCTGAATGAATATTTCGATGATCGTGTGATTGCTTTGGGCTATCCGAAACATACAGGAGGCAGCGTGGATTGGCCTCCCTATTCGCCAGACATGAACCCCTGTGACTTCTTTCTGTGGGGACACTTGAAAGACCAGGTGTACCGCCAGAATCCAGAAACAATTGAACAGCTGAAGCAGTACATCTCATTTGCATGTGAAGCCATTCCGCCAGACACGTTGTCAAAGGTTTCGGGTAATTTCATTCAGAGACTACGCCATATTATTGCTACGCATGGTGGATATGTGGAACATATCGTACTATAGAGTTTCCCAGACCGCAGCGCCATCTGTTGTTGAAAATTGTAACTACTGTAATTTCGAAAGTTTGTCTGCCTGAAAATGTACTGTTGTCCCAAGCATATTGCAACAAACGGTGTATTTCTATCGCTGCTCGTTTAGTTTTTATTGCCGTTTCAAATATACCGGTCATTTTTGAAACACCCTATAGCTGTCACGTAGCTAGCTACAGCAGTTCCACAAGTCAACAACGGCTCCTCCCTAACTTCCGCATCGCACAGTGGTGTGAGAATGCATATGGCCGGATCAAGACTTCTGAGAGACAGACAGTTACAGCTTTTCTTTTGCTTTGCACAACGGTTTCAACAAACAGATAGCGCAATAGAGTAGCTCAAATGGAAAGGAACACTTCCTATTCAAATTTCTGCATCCTACACTGTTGGCAGTTCTGTGTAGGTAGCAGTTACGTGAATTTATTTCGGTGATTACCAAATAGAGTCGAATTTATGCACTGGATAGCCGACGCAGCTAGTTCATGGCGAATCGGTCAACCAAGTAAATGAATGCACTGAACATGCTGCAAACCTCTACAGGGAGCCTGTGTGTCAGAATTCTTATCGAGTGTGCCGCAACGGTGTTAAGATAGAGAAATGAGTCACAGAGGAGAGGATTTGGTGGTCTGTTGGATTGATGATAGGTTCATATGCTGATGGTTTGGGTTCGATTCGAACTTCTGCCGATGATTTTTGATAGGGAGAGGCAGATTCTATTCTCTTCTGGCTACGCCAAGTGAAGAAGGTATAATGGCATTGTGGTCTGTAGTTCATGTGAACTACAGACCACAATGCCATTATACCTTCTTCACTTCCTTCTCTACCAAGTAGACGTTAGGTTGAACCACAGTTAAGTCAGGAGTGGTGACATGTAGAAACTCTATCACCAGTAACCTTTCTTATACTAGTTATTTATTTCTAGTGACGAAGCAAACGCTATGTAGGGTCACAGGGCACTTATTCCATCTTTTATTTGAGCTTCTGTGTGTCGTTAAAATTGGTTCTGAACTGGGAATGCGACTAAGACCGCCCTTAACGCGGAATTTGATCCCTTCGTGACAATACATCTCGCCTGCAATTTGTTGTTTGTTCGAAACTGCAGATTTCTCAACATCGCCACAAATTGAGCGTGAATAGGTGCGAATCCTGGCCCGGCGCTAATGTTTTCATTATGTATTATCAAGCTCTAGCATGAGAACACCTATCTTCTGGTGGATAATAATTTTGATTTTTAATGCATTTTCATTCGTTGTCAACACTAACGATATCTGACGTATTTGACTCCCAGTGAGACACAGAACTATTTGAGAGATCGCTGTAAGTTCAAGGATGTTATTCCGAGCTGCTGGTGGAGAAAAATTCGGTAGCTGATGTCTCTTTGTGTGTAGTCAACAACGATATGTGTGGGTGCCGGCCGGTGTGGCCGTGCGGCTCTAGGCGCTTCAGTCTGGAACCGCGTGACCGCTACGGTCGCAGGTTCGAATCCTGCCTAGGGCATGGATGTGTGTGATATCCTTAGGTTAGTTAGGTTTAAGTAGTTCTAATTTCTAGGGGACTGATGACCACAGATGTTAAGTCCCATAGTGCTCAGAACCATTTGATATGTGTGGGGTTCGATTCCCAGTCAGCACTGAACTCTTCGTCATATTTTTTCTAGTTCATACATTCTCACATGTCGCTGCTGGTGTAACAAACCCATATTTAACGTTCGTTTTCTCTAAAATATAACAATGATAGGTGCCGGGTTGGAGTCCTGGGAAGAAAAAAAATTAATGTTTCGTCTCGTCATTTCAGTTAAAACATATAGCTACTGCCGAGGAAACCCGATATGTCACAGTTGATTGTGCTTCGATATCAATCCGATTAGGTTATGGGTTCGAATCCCTGTCCAACACAAAGCTTTACCTCACGGCATTTCAAGTAATTTACTTGTGAAAAAGTAATATTTAATATCTCTCGTAGTTCGTTAACAGGGACAATAGATGCCGGGTAGGAATTCGCGTCCGTTAAAAATGTGTGATGTCCTTAGGTCAGTTAGGTTTAAGTAGTTCTAAGTTCTAGGGGACTGATGACCATAGATATTAAGTCCCATAGTGCTCAGAGCCATTTTGAACCGTTAAAAATGTTTTCGTTATGTAATTTAAAGTTGATATTTGCTAACTGATACTGTCTAAAATCGAGGTATGACACTCTCTGTATGCCTAGTCAGGAATGACTGTTAATTTCCGCCAGTCACGAAATCTTAGTCTGCATGACCTGGGTTTGAATCCATATGCAGACCGAGGTCGTTCGTCGTGTCATTTGAAGTTCATACACATTCTCAACTAGCTTCTCGTCAATAACTTAAATTTTTAATGTCATTTTGTGTTAAATAACAAGTACGGTATGTTACTTTGAAGAGGAAATCATGAATACGACGAACTTACTACGTGCATTACTATCTGACGTAATAATGAGAGTGGTGACATTTCAGGTACGTCATTTATTGCAATAAATGTGAGCTTACAAGCCTTAAGGACAGTCTTATCTGTGATAAGGTGTTCCCTGATATTTGTAGTATCGTGGTATTACTATACATCATGAGTTTTGCGATACAGACCAGTGTTTTCTAGTGGTGACTTGTTGGAACCATTTTCAATAGTCAAACGACTGTACCAAGGAGCGATTAGAGAACCTGCTAGACTGCTGCGTTGTGTGGGTTGAATACGAATCAGGCGAAATACAATTCAGGTCGTTCGGATACTTTTGAGCACGACTGCACAAGAAATATGAAAACAAAATCACCTGCATGGAAAATACACAACCGTCAACTCCAACTCTTTCTGTGTGAAACAATGTTTTCTATGGTTCAAATGGCTCTGAGCACTACGGGACTTAACATCTGAGGTCATCAGTCCCCTAGAACTTAGAATTACTTAAACCTAACTAACCTAAGGACATCACACACATCCATGCCCGAGGCAGGATTCGAACCTGCGACCGTAGCTGTCTCGCGGTTCCAGACTGAAGCGCCTAGAACCGCTTGGCCACTTCGGGCGGCCTAACGTTTTTTTTTTTTAATTTATCGTTATTTATTGAAACTGTTACGGTAATACGTTGTCTATTTCTATATACCTCCATCGTAGATAAATATCCGCTGAGAGCTATTACCATTGTAGACGCGAGAAAGTCATCATGTAACGCCTGTTCTTTGTTAACTATTTATGAACCGTTTGAAATATTTTTCAGTCACTGTGGACTGTCACGCCAAACAATTTTCCCATTTAATCATTATTACGTGCTGAAATTAACATTATTAGCCATTCACGAACCATTGATTCACTTATTATGTAAACCTACAGATCTTTTGGTTGAACTTCTCTTTCTGTTAGTTTCAGTGACAGGAAAACGGCAGTCTTACCATGATTCATAAACTATAGTTACTTTCAGGATGATCTTTCCTTTTCACACATTCTGTTTTCTGTCAATTAATTCTTTACATATAATATTTTTTTGTTTTCCAAAGCAATAGGAGATATTTCATTAACAATACTGTAAATAAAATATATTACTTAATTTTATTTTTTCTATGTTACCTATGTTAGTGCGGTCTGTGACTATACAGGAATGCCACTAAATCACGACAACATCTACATCAGATATTTTATTGTCAAGTAAACTCGAACACCTAAGATCTTCGAGTACGGACTTAAGTATTTTACGTTAAATTAAATATAGCTAGGCTTGGATGTTTAAATTGAGATTTGTATTCCTTTTGGCCAGATGTGGCGTTATGTAGCCTGCACTTAGGTATAAAAAAATGTATAGCATTGCTGTATTTACGCCAAGGTAAAATACTTATATACAGCTCTTAAGATAGCAGCGTACTGCCGTGTCAAAGTTACCTGATAATTCAAAACAGACTGATACCTAAAATGTTAAATATTACTTACGTGTCAGTTTTTTTATCCAACAATGTGCAGTAAACACGGAAGGGGAAATGCAACACAGGAAACCGTGTCATAGATCATTTATAAAAAACAGATTTTTACTCGTTAAAAGAACCAAAAGAAATTAGTGTGACTCAGGAAACAGAAAAAGTTAAATCATTGTTTGACATCAAATAGTTTATACAAATAGTTATCAGTTATTATTTGCAGAGAAAAAAAGGGTATAATTCAGTCTCTACAACGTAAAACAAATGCAGATATGGTTGGAGTTTGCAATCATCTGAAACGACCGAGAATCGGGAAGGTGCCGGAAACCAATCTCATTCCAATTAGAATCTTCACTCAACCTGTTAATGAAATTTCAGTTCCCTCGCTAGCGGCAATTTGCCGTCCTTCGATCGAACAGTGGGTGACAGCATCTATCGCGCGGTACTGGAAGGGCAAAAAGCGACCAAGTACGCGTTGCGTTCAAGTAACATCTCGTTTTGTATATTACGAATATTTCTGTCGAAGACTAAGCGCTGAATTGAGGTAATCAACAATTTGCTTCTTTAGTAGATTTGCTCGAGCGTTTTATAGCCTTTTGTAGTGAGTAATCCTTACAGTACAACATTCAGCTTGCGTGTAAGATTATGTTTAAACGATGAATAAGAGTGACTTTCGTTTCTGAACTTTTGCTGCTGAAATATGACTGTTGGGTAGAAAGATTAAAGAATAGTGAGTGATGTAATGTCTAGAACACAGGGCTCGCGTTCTGTAGGAGCTAGCCGTCTGCAATGGGCTTTCCGTGCTTTTCCTTAAACAGGTGAAGGTGAGTGCCAGGATGGTTTCTTTCCGGCGTTATCTGCAACGAAGTGAGAGTCAGTCGCTTTGTTGGGAACGACAATGACTTCTTATAAATTATATAAATTACACGAGAGTTTTCTGTGCCATCTCAACGCAAAATTCACCCGATTTGTAAAATGCATGGCTCCGTAATCGATAATCGCTAACAAAAAGATGGAAATCGTGGAACACCTTTTATATACGGCGGAACTTCAAAAAGTTACACGTTATTATTTTCGTCGATGGATGTTTCATTGAACGCTGCACTGCACTTCAAAGTGACACAGCCGGCCGGAGTGGCCGAGCGGGTCTAGGCGCTACAGTCTGGAATCGCACGACCGCTACGGTCGCAGGTTCGAATCCCGCCTAGGGCATCGGTGTGTGTGATGTCGTTAGGTTAGTTACGTTTACGTAGTTCTAAGTTCTAGGGGACTGATGACCTTGGAAGTTAAGTCCCATAGTGCTCATAGCCATTTTTCAAAGTGACACTGGTATGTGACACTGTTTTTCAACGTACTCACTAAGTTTCTGTTAACAATGGGCTAAAAGTTCTCTCAGTCGCTCAGTTCCTAGACGACAGAAACCCACTCTTTGGCTACGGAGCCATTCGAGAACTTCTGTGTGAACATCCTCATCGTCTTAAAATCAGCGATTGCTGCGAATCAGTTCGTCGACTGCCTGGAAAATGTCGTCTATGCTCTATGTTGATTTCCGTCGTTTCCGATCAAGCGTCTGTGCCGCCTTGTTCAAATTGTTGGCACCATTTGAAAATAGCTAAACGTGACATCGCCTTTGGTCCACATCACCCCCCTCCCCTCGCCCCCGAATTTTACGATGAATCTGTGTTAAATTTGGACATTTTGCCCCCAAGAAACACATTGTTCACGTACTTCGGTTTTGGAGTACGTTTCCAATTACCGAGCTACTTCACTCCCAAACCGTGCTGATCTGTTATCCTTACCGCAGCAGAAATGTGTCTCCAGGCAGCCGAGAACTTGTACTCTCTTCTGACAATGCGCTATTCTTGTTGCGCACTCATTTTAGTGTTTGGCGAGAGGAGTAAATTACTTTTTGAAGTTTCCTCGGACATGAAACCAAAATTTTCCCTAGCCACAACTATATTTTATATGGATTCCACTATGCATTTCTAAACATGTTATATTGCGAAGTCATGCATTAAAGTAATACACGTGCATTACTCACACACACACACACACACACACATATATATATATATATATATATATATATATATATATATATATATATTCACACTCTTAAGGCAACGGGTAGATAGTTGAACTATCTATCCACTTGTAAGGCGACATTGTGCCACGCCACTGTATTGCAGGAAATGGGCCACTCCTTATTTAAGTGAATGTAACAGGGTGCCTATTATTCAATTTGACGTGAGAAGCTGATCGTATTGTCCTCCACTTCACAGTTAAGGTCAAAATGATCGGTCACACTGCGGCCCGCATGTGAGGCCTCACACACACACACACACACACACACACACACACACACAGAGAGAGAGAGAGAGAGAGAGAGAGAGAGAGACGCGCGCGCGATGAATGGTCTCTGGACACCGTGATCAGATCTCATGAATAAATGATTTTATGATGTGCTGAGTTGGAAAATCTTACTTCTTCATTGCCTATCTCCTTCATTACATGTCCCAGTACTAGATCAAGACAGATGGCCGTAGTACATTTGATGTTACTGCACACTCTACGAACTAAATGGTTCAAATGGCTCTGAGCACTATGGGACTTAACATCTGTGGTCATCAGTCCCCTAGAACTTAGAACTACTTAAACCTAACTAACCTAAGGACATCACATGACACCCAGTCATCACTCTACGAACTCTTCCAATAACATCTAGTCCCACAGTCACCTCCATTGGCAGCGGCATAATTTTAATCTGCGAATAGGTAGGATCACAAACTATCGAACGACTCAGATTCCGTAGTAGTATCCTAACCATAAGCCGATAAGCGAAAAATACAACTTTCCTGCTTTCTGTGAAAAAGACGGCGAGGAAGAAAACAAAACAGCAAAGTGTTGTGTATATAATATTTGTTTAAAGCTGCATACAAGGAGAAAGAAAATGTTTGGAGAAAGCAGTTTGTCTAATGGTTTACAAGCCTTGTTATCGTAGTTAAAACTGACGGTGAGAAAGAAAATGAAACCGCACATTTTCACAGCAAAGCATTTTCTTTCTCACTGTCTGTTTTAACAGAAACACTGTTCATTGTAGTTTAAAGAAATATACAGCCAACGACTGGTTCAATTTGCTCTGAGCACTATGGGACTCAACATCTGTGGTCATCAGTCCCCTAGAACTTAGAACCACTTAAACCTAACTAACCTAAGGACATTACACACATCCATGCCCGAGGCAGGATTCGAACCTGCAACCGCAGCAGTCGCGCGGTTCCGGACTGAGCGCCTAGAACCGCGAGACCATAGCGGCCGGCACCCATCGTCTGTCTGAGTGTTTATTAGTGTATCGTATAGAAATCAGAAGTAAATGTCAATAAATATTCGAGATTTTTGCAAGCAATTATCGCCTTTATATATTATATATACATTTATATATCATACATATTAAAAAATATGTAGACGATGTCCGCCTGAATGATTATTAGAGCATCATGTAAACATTTGAAGTAAATAGAGCCGGTACTTCTAGAGTTTTTTTGGTAACGACGTTAAACAAAGACTTGTTTTTATACAGAGAGGTCAGAAACAGTATTAAAAGCTTGTAAAGGTGTTGCAGATTAGGTTATGCTGATAAATAATTGTGAAGAAAACGTTCGATACATTGCATCGTTTCCGAGTTAATTAGCATTGAAGGATGCCTATCGGTCTGTTAAGCTCGCAATTCAAGCGGCACGCCAGATAGAAGTAGTGTCATTGTTGTCATGGCGTAGATGATAGCGTAAGTGAATGTCCAGCCTTTGGCTAGTTTTCGATTCGTATTACCGTCCCATATCGCTCTCTTGTACGATTTAAGCAAACCAAACGAAAAACACGTCTGGCGACACCGTCTCTGCAGGGGCGCTTACGATTGTGCGCACAGCTGTCTGATTGGCTAACTTCAATGCTAATGAACTCGGAAACGGCTCAGCGTATCTAATATTTTTCCTAATAATTATTTCTCACCTAATCGTGCCCTTCAACACCCTTACAAGTTTTTCAGACTGTTTCTGATACCCCGATTTAGTAATACACTCCTGGAAATGGAAAAAAGAACACATTGACACCAGTGTGTCAGACCCACCATACTTGCTCCGGACACTGCGAGAGGGCTGTACAAGCAATGATCACACGCACGGCACAGCGGACACACCAGGAACCGCGGTGTTGGCCGTCGAATGGCGCTAGCTGCGCAGCATTTGTGCACCGCCGCCGTCAGTGTCAGCCAGTTTGCCGTGGCATACGGAGCTCCATCGCAGTCTTTAACACTGGTAGCATGCCGCGACAGCGTGGACGTGAACCGTATGTGCAGTTGACGGACTTTGAGCAAGGGTGTATAGTGGGCATGCGGGAGGCCGGGTGGACGTACCGCCGAATTGCTCAACACGTGGGGCGTGAGGTCTCCACAGTACATCGATGTTGTCGCCAGTGGTCGGCGGAAGGTGCACGTGCCCGTCGACCTGGGACCGGACCGCAGCGACGCACGGATGCACGCCCAGACCGTAGGATCCTACGCAGTGCCGTAGGAGACCGCACCGCCACTTCCCAGCAAATTAGGGACACTGTTGCTCCTGGGGTATCGGCGAGGACCATTCGCAACCGTCTCCATGAAGCTGGGCTACGGTCCCGCACACCGTTAGGCCGTCTTCCGCTCACGCCCCAACATCGTGCAGCCCGCCTCCAGTGGTGTCGCGACAGGCGTGAATGGAGGGACGAATGGAGACGTGTCGTCTTCAGCGATGAGAGTCGCTTCTGCCTTGGTGCCAATGATGGTCGTATGCGTGTTTGGCGCCGTGCAGGTGAGCGCCACAATCAGGACCGCATACGACCGAGGCACACAGGGCCAACACCCGGCATCATGGTGTGGAAAGCGATCTCCTACACTGGCCGTACACCACTGGTGATCGTCGAGGGGACACTGAATAGTGCACGGTACATCCAAACCGTCATCGAACCCATCGTTCTACCATTCCTAGACCGGCAAGGGAACTTGCTGTTCCAACAGGACAATGCACGTCCGCATGTATCCCGTGCCACCCAACGTGCTCTAGAAGGTGTAAGTCAACTACCCTGGCCAGCAAGATCTCCGGATCTGTCCCCCATTGAGCATGTTTGGGACTCGATGAAGCGTCGTCTCACGCGGTCTGCACGTCCAGCACGAACGCTGGTCCAACTGAGGCGCCAGGTGGAAATGGGATGGCAAGCCGATCCACAGGACTACATCCAGCATCTCTACGATCGTCTCCATGGGAGAATAGCAGCCTGCATTGCTGCGAAAGGTGGATATACACTGTACTAGTGCCGACATTGTGCATGCTCTGTTGCCTGTGTCTATGTGCCTGTGGTTCTGTCAGTGTGATCATGTGATGTATCTGACCCCAGGAATGTGTCAATAAAGTTTCCCCTTCCTGGGACAATGAATTCACGGTGTTCTTATTTCAATTTCCAGGAGTGTATAAATAAGTGTAACCGGTTTTTTGCATCTGTTTTTTTTAATTCATTTTTTTTCTTCTCCTGGCATCTGGAACATTCGATGTAATAGCCTCATTAGACATACATTCAGAAAGTCTTTTCTGTCGCGTTTTAGTACCGCTTCGTCGCCTCCATGTTATAGTTACTCAAGGCGACACTTGGCTGGCACACTCAGACAGCTGCAGTATAAGTAGACACACTATGCATTCGTCGCCGATGCACGGAAGAGTCAACATCGCAGCGAGCTCAGTGTGCGGTAGTACATTTTTCCTCGTATAACAGTAGTGTGTTAAGGTTCACGCGTTCGTTACGTGTTCGTCCGTGCAGTTAACAAATCGTTCGCAACATGTGTTTAAGTAAGTAGCTGGGAGACTGCTCTCAGCGGCTTCAGCTTAAGTGGAAACTAAACATGATCCTAGTCGATATAGGCCAGGGGTGGTCTATGACACTGCATACGGACCATACCGTCGAACCAATCGTGACTCAGTCTCCACCAACAGTGTATATTACATACCAAAGTAAGTCGGGTACCTCGAAGAAGCGCTTTCACGATCGCTGTCCTTGCAGTTATCAGATGTAAGTGATACATCATTCACATAATACAACTGTCTCGTCACAATCTCCGGCACACAACACCTAGCGACAAAAATCAAGACACCGATCACCATCACCAAAACTGCTACCTAATCCTGATTCGAATGCGCCAAAGAACGCAAAGGCAAATGATACGCATAGTAGTAATGTTGTAGTGGATGTTGATACAGGTGATCCTGCAAGTTTCGCCTACATAGTGGAAGTCGTTGCCTTAGACAGTGACTTGTGTGCTAATTCAGTAAATATCCACTGTAATGGGCAGCATACTCCCCAACAGTCGGGTAGTGAGGACTTGGACATTTAGGTGGCCACAGCGGCCTCTCCTGCAGGAAGTAACACATGCCCTGGCAATAGAAAATTTGCTAGCAGAGATAATAATGGGTCCATAAGTAGTAATTGTAGAGGGAAAAAATGATGATGTGGGAAAGTTATATGCAATGGCTCCAGGAAAAATTTTGTTTAAAGAAAGTCCAATATCCCCTCTGACAATAACCAAAAGTACCTTCTGCTGCTGATCCAACTTCAGGTCAAATTCGATGCTTTGTTAGCATTCCTTTAACTATGGGAATATCAGTATTTTGAAATAATTACTGTGAGAATTGAATGAAGGATTCATGAATAGATAGTCAAAATAAAACGAAGAATTTGTTATTCATGAAATAAAATAGTGACTCTCGCCGCAAAAAAAAATACAGTTCTGAGCCATGGTAAATATTTTACATGTTCGTATCTCGTTAGGAACTTATAATTTAATGCGTAAGTAACATGGTATATATTTTAATACAGTAGAAAATAACTACTCAGTTCAGTAATTGATGAGGGTTTGAGTGGTGTACTAGGGTTCAGTACTTGATGAGGGTTTTATGGGTGTACTAGGGCTCTAAAACCATCTTTCACTTACGCCATGTATAGTCACACAATAACTTCTAGCAAACACGCACTTTTATGCAGAAAAACGTAGTTCCGAAAATAACTTTGCTACTCAACAACATAATGAAGTGACGCACACAGAAAAAATCTTTTTTTAATAAATAGCCGGAAAAGCAGCTTAAGAAATATTCAGAATGAAATGGACATGCACAAACGCAAGCGCCCCTCCAGAGACGGTGTCGCCAAACGTGTTTTTCGTTAGTCTATTGTCCTGTCCCTAGATGTGCTACATGATATCACCTTCTGAGGAAGTCTACCAAATTATGTACTCAGAGCCGGCGTTTACTTCCATCTGTACGCATATATAACCTGGCGTTCGCCGGCGAAAGGGAGGTCACACAAAATAGCGGCACTCGTACCATCCGTATCGTCGACATAACGTCACGTCCCCAGCCAATTCCTCTTTTATGTTGCGCAGCCAGCGTCAATAGTCGTTGTGGCTTTACTCAACGCACTTCGAATTTCGTAAGCGTTCTGTATCTTGTCCTTTTTTGGCGTCTTCTCTTACATTAAACACCGTGGAGAGACCTACTGTATTCACTGTTTTATTCTCTATTATTGTCTTCATTCGACTCATCATACCATTATACACTACCCAGTCACATTACTGCAACCACCTGTCAAAAGCCTGAATAACAATCTTTTGCAGAGTGGACCACTGAGAGACGCGCAGCAAGACAGACAGTGAAGTTCTGGAAGGTACCGACAGGGATTTGGAACCACACCGATTGCAGTGCCTTGGACAGCTAAGCTAGGTTTCTCGGTTGAGGATCCACAACGCAACAGCCCAATCAAGGTGGTCCCACAATTCTCGACTGGTTTAAATCCGGTAGTGTGATGGCCAGGGGAGTACGGTAAACTCATCCTGGTGCTGTTCGAACCACACACGTACACTGAGAGCTGTGTGACACGTTGCATTGTCCTGCTGGTAAATGCCACCGTGCCGAGGAAAAACGAACTGCATGTACAGGTAGACATAGTCTCCAAGGACAGATGCACACTGGTCCTGATCCATTCTGCCTCGCAGAATGACCAGATCACTCTGTGAATGACACGAAAACATTCCTCAGACCATAACGCTCCCTTCTCCGGCCTGGACCCTTCTGAAGATTTTTGAACAGTGTTTGCTCTCAAATGTTTCACGCCGTGCACGCCAACGGCCATCTTTCTGATGCAGCATAAAACGTGGTTCATCTACATTGGAACTACAAAGAGAAATGTGAATACACTGTTGAAGGAACATAAAAGTCTTTGCCGACTAAGGAAAACAGACAGGTTAGCCATGGCGGAACATGCTTTTCAGTGGGGTGATCACGTAGTGAAATTTTCGGAAACTGAAGTTTTATGTACTATGACGAACTATTATCCACAGCTATATAGAGAAGCCATCGAAATCTATAAACATGGTGATAATTTTAACAGAAAAGAAGAAGCTATGAAACTCAGCGATACATGGACAGTGGCGCTACAGAATCGATGAGAAGTTTTTGTCTTTGACGTACTACACTACTGGCCATTAAAATTGCTACACCACGAATATGACGTGCTACAGACGCCAAATTTAACCGACAGGGAGAAGATGCTGTGATATACAAATGATTAGCTTTTCAGAGCATTCACAAAAGGTTGGCGCCGGTGGCGACACCTACAACGTGCTGACATGAGGAAAGTTTCCAACCGATTTCTCATACACAAACAGCAGTTGACCGGCGTTGCCTGGTGAAACGTTGTTCTGATGCCTCAGGCAAGGAGGAGAAATGCGTACCATCACGTTTCCGACTTTGATAAAGGTCGGATTGTAGCCTATCGCGATTGCGGTTTATCGTATCGCAACATTGGTGCTCGCGTTGGTCGAGCTCCAATGACTGTTACCAGAATATGGAATCAGTGGGTTCAGGATGGCAATACGGAACGCCGTGCTGGATCCCAACGGCCTCGTATCACTAGCAGTCGAGATGACAGGCAATTTATCCGCATGGCTGTAGCGGATCGTGCAGCCACGTCTCGATCCCAGAGTCAAGAGGTGGGGACGTTTGCAAGACAACAACCATCTGCACGAACAGTTAGACGACGTTTGCAACAGCATGGACTATCAGCTCGTAGACCATGGCTGCGGTTACCCTTGACGCTGCATCACGGACAGGGGCGCCTGCGATGGTGTACTCAACGACGAACTTGGGTGCACGAATGGCAAAACGTCATTTTTTCGGATGAATCCAGATTATGTTTGCAGCATCATGATGGTCGCATCCGTGTTTGGCGACTTCGTGGTGAACGCACGTTGGAAGCGTGTATTCGTCATCGCCATACTGGCGTATCACCTGGCGTGATGGGATGGGGTGCCATTGGTTACACGGCCGGTCACCTCTTGTTCGCATTAACGCCACTTTGAACAGTTGATGTTACATTTCAGACGTGTTACGACCCGTGGATCTACCCTTCATTCGATTCCTGCGAAACCCGGCATTTCAGCAGGATAATGCACGACCGCATGTTGCAGGTCCTGTACGGGCCTTACTGGATACAGAAAATGTCCGACTGCTCCTCTAGCCAGCACATTCTCCAGATTTCTCACCAATTGAAAACGTCTGGTCAATGGTGGCCGAGCATCTGGCTCGTCACAATACGGCAGTCACTACTCTAGATGAACTGTGGTATCGTGCTGAAGCTGCATGGGCAGCTGTACCTGTACACGCCATCCAAGCTCTGTTTGACTCAATGCCCAGGCGTATCAAGGCCGTTATTACGGCCAGAGGTGGTTGTCTGCGTACTGGTTTCTCAGGATCTATGCATCCAAACTGCGTGAAAATGCAATCAGACGTCAGTTCTAGTATAATATATTTATCCAATGAATACCCATTTATCTTCTGCATTTCTTCTTGGTGTAGCAATTTTAATGGCCAGTAGTGTATGATCGATAGTTATATTTTATCCTTAACAAGGTTCATCTCTGCTATCACGTGAAATCCAGACCACGCCCCACTTTCCATGGTATTTAGGCAGTTCTTCGACGTTCAGCTCGTCAGTCGGCAAGACTCAGCACAACCAGGAGCACCTCCGAAGATGTCCAGCGTAGCTGTGGATGAAACGTCAGGGATAGAAGAGTTCCATGGACCACGGCCATACAACCCAGAAGAATTCTCGGCAGCTGAAACATCCGGCCGTGAAAGCCTTCATTGTATGACCATCTGAAAATGCCACCTGACGACACTCAGTAAACGTCCATATGCGGTACCAGGCGCCTGCTGCGGAGACCTATATACAGTGACGTTCGCTGAACGGTAGTTCAGTAGACACTGTTGGTGGCCTTTTGGTTCATTTGGGCTGTCAGCTGCCCAACAGTGGAGCGTCGACTCGCCCTATACGTCTCCTCAGCCATCATCTATGACCCGTGGTGTACGACACTTGCCTCAGCGCCGGTTTTGGACAGCGCCATTTTGTCACGCGCGATGTATTTTAACCACAGCTGCATGCGAACATTTTACAAACATAGCCTTTTCGGAAATGCTTCCACCCTTGGTCCGAAAGCCGATGATCATGCCCTTTTGAATTATAATTTAGCTACAATATAGCAGGTCAGCAACTGGAAGCAGTTAAATCCATAACTTACCTGGGAGTACGTATTAGGAGTGATTTATAATGGAATGATCATATAAAGTTGATGGTCTGTAAAGCAGATGCCAGACTGAGATTCATTGGAAGAATCGTAAGGAAATGCAATCCGAAAACAAAGGAAGTAGGTTACAGTACACTTGTTCGCCCTCTGCTTGAATGCTGCTCACCGGTGTGGGATACGTACCAGATAGGTTTGATAGAAGAGATAGAGAAGATCCAACGGAGAGCAGCGCACTTCGTTACAGGATCATTTAGTAATCGCGAAAGCGTTACGGAGATAATAGATAAACACCAGTGGAAGACTCTGCAGGAGAGACGCTCGGTAGCTCGGTACGGGCTTTTGTTGAAGTTTCGAGAACATACCTTCACCGAGGAGTCAAGCAGTATATTGCTCCCTCCTACATATATCTCGCGAAGAGACCATGAGGATAAAATAAGAGAGATTAGAGCCCACACAGAGGCATACCGACAGCACTTCTTTCCACGAACAATACGAGACTGGAATAGAAGGGAGAACCGATAGAGGTACTCAAGGTACCCTCCGCCACACACCGTCAGGTGGCTTGCGGAGTATGGATGTAGTTGTGGATGTAGATGTAGAACATCAGCAAACCCCAAAGTTTTCATTTCTTCTCCCTGAACTTCATCTCCTTTTTCAAAATTCTCCTTTGTGTCTTTTCGACTCTTAAAGCCGGCGATATGGTCTCTATACAATGTGTACAGAAACCAGTACACTCTGTATTTTATCCTTGATAACCTCTGAAGTTGTCAGGAAAGGCCAACAACAGCAATTTTATTTGCCGATAAGGTCTGTACCTACATGATGTGCTTCCTTCTGTGTTTTTCGTTACTCGCGACTTGTGCAACTTTCAGCTGGGGGCTTTCTTTACGGCATCCTCCCCAGGGCCGGTGACCGCGGGCTGCCGGCTGCGCGGCCAATTTCCGGCCTGCGAGGCGTGTGCGATCGCAGAGCTGCGCCGCCTCTTCCAAATGAAGAATAACGACGCTGCGCCACCATTCCAATCCCCACCTACTCGGCTATATATCACCCCACGCCCCTCTGCGAGGAGAGTTATTTGCCCATGTGGCTAGCAGTTAGATTTTTTTTAAGGTGTTCGCATCGATATGTAACACACGCATACCCACCCACCCACACACTCACACGCACACACACACACACACACACACACACACACACACACACACACACACACTGCTAATCAACTGTCGTTAAGGATACGGGGTACTTTTGAGACAGAAAGATCGATTTTTTATTGTTTTTTATTGAATTCTGTAGTCTTTCAAATAGCTCTAAGCACTATGGGACATAACATCTAAGGTCATCATACCCCTAGAATCAGAACTACTTAAACCTAACTAATCTAAGGACATCACATACATCCATGCCCAAGGCAGGATTCGAACCTGCGACCGTAGCAGCAGCGCGGCTCCGGACTGAAGCGCCTAGGGCCGCTCGGCCACAGCGGCCGGCTTCTGTAGTTTTTCCTGATTACACTGTCATACAGAGTCTCGCATAATTCACGTTACACACTTGTAGAGGTTGTAGAGTGGATGTAGTAGATCAAGTTTTATACAGGAATCCACGTCCAGAAACGGTTCGTTTCCATGTTACAAGAAAAATATGGGCTACGTAGTTGCGAGCTAGCTGTGTCTTACGCAGTTCGCCTGTTACTTTAGGCTACCCACACTGATGAATGGTGCGTTAATGCGATGTCACGTGATGTACTCCGTTTCCATCTGTCTTGTTTTCATGCTTCCTGTTGATGCGTCAGTTGGTAGTACGGAGACTAGTACTGCAGTCATATGATGCCTGAGTACACGTTCGGAGAGTACATCGATATGATGTTAATTTACGGTGAAGCTCGCCACAATGGAAGAGAGGCTAAACGTCTGTACCACGAGTACTTTCCAAACCGTGTGACTCCATCTTATCCGATGATTGTGAGAGTAGAATAACGGTTGCGGGGAAATGTGAAATTCACAAGCGATAGAGCAAACCGTAGTGCTCCAAGAAAGGGGCACACTGTCGTATTGGAAGAGGAAGTGCTTCATCAAGCTGAAGACAACCCATCGAAGAGTACACAAGGCATTGCATGTGACTTGCACGAGTCTCACTCGCCTATCTGGTGTGTTCTGTATGAACAGCAACTCCAGCCACTTCACCCCCAGTAGTACACGCCATGTTTCCGGCGGATTTTGTACCACGTGTCTATTTCTGTACTTGGTTTTTACTCCGTTGTGTTGATATTCCTCAGTTCAAAAATGGTTCAAATGGCTCTGAGCACTATGGGACTTAACTTCTGTGGTCATCAGTCCCCTAGAACTTAGAACTACTTAAACCTAACTAACCTAAGGACACCACACACATCCATGCCCGAGGCAGGATTCGAACCTGCGACCGTAGCAGTCGCGCGGTTCCGGACTGAGCGCCTTAACCGCGAGACCACCGCGGCCGGCTATTCCTCAGTTCCCAAGGCGGATTTTGTTCACTGACAAAGGGCATTTCAGCAGGGAAGCTGTTTTGAACGCTCGAAATAGCCAAATTTGGAAGTAAGAAAACCCAAACCCACGCGTACAACTTCGATGTCAATGTCTGGCCAGGTATCTGTCTCGGTCGTGTGATATTTCCTGCAACAAATGCTTGGCAGATATTTTGGAAGATGTGCCATCGCACATTCGGCACGAATTGTGGCTCCAGCATTATGTTTTTTTTTTTTTTTCCAAATGGCTCTGAGCACTATGGGACTTACCTGCTGAGGTCATCAGTCCCCTAGAACTTAGAACTACTGAAAACTAACTATCCTAAGGACGTCACACACATCCATGCCCAAGGCAGGATTCGAACCTGCGACCGTAGCGGTCGCGCGGTTTCAGACTGAAGCGCCTAGAACCGCTCGGTCACACCAGTCGGCTCCAGCACTATGGCGCGGTAGTAAATTTTGTAGCTAGCATCTGAATCCACCTGAACATAATCTAGGGGGACAGACGAATCGGTCGAGGTGGACCCCGCATGCTTGGCCACCGCCACCAAAATCCCAAGATCTGACCCCTCTGGACTTTTTCTAGGGGGGCCACATGAAGACCTCTGTCCAGTCGGAAGGAGATCTGGTTGCACGGATCATGGCTGCGGCAGAAGTGATTAACCATACACCGCACATGTTGGACAGAGCGTACGTGAACTTACTGAGCCGGCCGGGGTGGCCGAGCGGTTCTAGGCGCTGTAGTCTGGAACCGCGCGACCGCTATTGTCGCAGGTTCGAATCCTGCCTCGGGCATGGATGTGTGTGATGTCCTTGGGTTAGTTAAGTTTACGTAGTTCTAAGTTCTAGGGAACTGATGACCTCAGAAGTTAAGTACCATAGTGCTCAGAGCCATTTGAACTTACTGAGCTCATACACTGTATGCGCCGAACCTGATGGTCGTCATATCGAACTGTTGTTACATTTTGTTTTCCTTGTAACGTGGAAACGTACCGTTTCCGGACATGGGTTCCTATGTAAAATTTAATCTACTAAGTTCCCTCCAGAACATCTAGAAGTACGCAACATGAAGTAAGAAATACCCTGTCTACTTTATTGGGCTCAGAATGAAAACTGATTCGTATATTGTCGTGTCACCGCCAGACACCACACTTGCTAGGTGGTAGGTTTAAATCGGCCGCGGTCCATTAGTACATGTCGGACCCGCGTGTCGCCACTGTCAGTGATCGCAGACCGAGCGCCACCACACGGCAGGTCTCGAGAGACTTACTAGCACTCGCCCAGTTGTACAGCCGACGTTGCTAGCCATGGTTCACTGAGAATTACGCTCTCCATTGCCGAGACGATAGTTAGAATAGCCTTCAGCTAAGTCAATTGCTACGACCTAGCAAGGCTCCAATTATCCTTTGCTATGTATCTAATGACGCATATACTGTATCAACAAGACCAATGTTCACCAATTGTGGATTAAAGTTAAGTATTCCAGAAGCTACGTACTTTTCTTTATAGCATTCATTACGTATCCTGTTTCAGACCTCACGCCAGCCTGCGTGAGTTTAAGCGCGTGCCTTTCGGTTACCCGTCACTGTGGACTGGCTGTCAAATCAGTCCACAACATATATACTAAATTTTAGAGTCATGGTTGTGTACGCTGCCACGCCACCATTATTTAAATTATAGAAAACCTTTAGTATTTCGCAAAACAAATCGAAAGTTTTTGCTTTCAGCGATTCTGTTTGGGATATATTGTATATATTGGAAACTCTGCTGGTTTCCAGTATCTGTAACTGATCATCTTTGCTCCTGTTTTATTTTCGATTTGGTGAAGTGTTTTCTTTACATCCTACTGAAATTTATTGTGTTCATTAGTATACAATAAATACTAACAACACCACACATCAAGAAATTCAGTAAAAGAAAATACAAGGGTAACTAGTCTACTAAAAAGCAGTCCATACTATTGGGGGAAACAATTTATCAGTTCTTCACGGATGATTCGAATTTTTGTGTTAACTGTGATGCTGTTTATAGTGGATCTGAAACTTTTTCTACTAGTTTGTTGTTGAGTTACTTTCAGACAGTCTATAACATCACATTAATTACATTTCGCTACTTCGTTTAACAAAGAAGATGCTACGATAATCAATAACTGATTATGAAAATATATCACAATATCACACTCCCCCCCCCCCCCCCAATCCCCCCCGCACCAACAGAATTTTACGCGTAACGATGTAGAACTCTGCTGCTGGGGAGATACAATTTATTTTAAGCAGTAATGTATTTATTTACGTAAAATCTATTTATCCGCCTAGTAAACTCATACAACAAAAGAAATTAATAGTTATTTTTGCAGAAAGCATAATTCGCAATTTCCTGCAAGCTGCACTTTCTCGAATTTAGGTTCACATACCTGCATAAGTTTATATAACAGTGAACTATTTTTTTCTGTAACTTTCGAGTGTCTATACCTATGTGGTAGACCTTGACGTTATTACAAGTGCGATTAAATTATTGAGAGATGATATTTTTAAATAAGAAAAATTTGCTTAAAATTAAAATATAAGATATGGTAATTTTTATTCTGGTTCTTAAGCTTAATATATGGAATTAAATGGGTCTAGTACCACAGCGAAAATATTATATAAATCTGATAAATTTCTGTCTACTTCACATTGTATTATTTGGTTGAAGGTTACCTGAATTTGAAAAAGCATTTTAGAAAATCTTTTCCATTACTTTTTCAATTATGGTTATTTATAAACGTCAGCATATCCTAACTTGTTGAAAATATATACAAATTGTTTAGAAGGTATTCTGCGTTAACTGTGATAATCTACAAAGCTATAAACCATATACAAAAGAAACAGTGGATGAAGGAAATAGGTGTTGATTTTCACAAAACATCGATCAAAAAAGTACCCTGTGTCCTTATAGGGATTAAAACAACAAGACACTACTGGATTGCTCAAAAAACCCAAGTTTTGACGTTTTCATCATTTCAGAAATCAGATACATCTAATTTACACAACTTACGACATATACTGGTGAGCTGAATCATCATGACCACTGCCGACCGCAGTATTTCCTGCTATCTGGTGGCGTTGCGGGAACGTAACGCAGTAAGGAAAGAATATTAACAGAGCAGATACGAATGGGGAGTTATTCTAGCGAATATCCACTGACAGAAGCGACTTTGACACGGGACAAATCGTAATTATTGGCTCGACTCCTAGGAACGAACATCTCGGAAACGAAGCTGGTTGCTGTTCGTGTGCTATTGTGAGCACACACGGAAATTTTTGCAAAGAAAAATTGCCAAGCATCCGTATTTTTTCATAATTTATTTTATTTAGGCGATCAGTTTCGGTGTCTCATTAATGCTATCTTCAAGCCCATGCATGTTAAAAATGAGCACACATGTGGTGTATAGCAAGGTATACTATAGCTGACACCACAGAAAATCAAACGTAATAATAAAAGTCCTTAAAAACTACAAAATATTGTTTGCAACGTTAAGAAAAGTACCGGTGAACACACAGCACAACAAGGCAGAACATGTACACATACAAGTTAGCATGGACACTGACTCTTTTGACATCATGGAGTATACAACAGAACATGCTAAATATTACAAAAAAAAAAAAAAAAAAAAAAAATACAAAATTAGAAGCACAAACGCATAAAGCTTGTCTAGTTTTTTAAATTTTCTATTCTTTTTGTTATTTTGATGTATCCATTTTTTATTTTATATAGAAACCTGCATAAATCTTATAGATGAAAACACCTTATTTCTTAGGAAAACCTATCCTCATTCAATGTAAAACATAGTGCTATAACCTATGAAGTACACGATAGTGTGCATATGTATCACCTAACTGTTCTCACTACTGGTGACAAATCAGTATTAGCTGTCACACCATCAAAAACGTCTGCCGCGAGTAAGTGTAATGGGCAGGGGCACTACGAATGTAGTGTGTGGACATTTAGTTGGGAATGTGGCTCTCACGTGGAGCGTGCAAAGAATTAGTCCCTGCAGTCGCGCTATCCTCCGTGCCCTCGGTGGCTTAGATGGATAGAGAGTCTGCCATGTAAGCAGGAGATCCCGGGTTCGAGTCCGGTCGGGGCACACATTTTCAACTATACCTGCTGATGTATATCAACGCCTGTCGGCAGCGTAGGGTCTTGATTTAATTATCATTTCATTCTAGAGCGCTGCATGGTCACCGATGGTATCTGTTGTTTCGGACATGTCCAAAAGAACTGATACCATCTTGATATCAGTTACACTGTGTCGGCGATTGCTGCGCAAACACCGTTTCCACGTACTCGTACACCATAATTATTCTACCACGCAAGCATTTGGGGTTACACTCGTCTGGCCGCGCGGGATTAGCCGAGCGGTCTAAGGCGCTGTAGTCATGGACTGTCCGGCTGGTCCTAGCGGAGGTTCGAGTCCTCCCTCGGGCATGGGTGTGTGTGTTTGTCCTTAGGACAATTTAGGTTAAGTAGTGTGTACGCTTAGGAACTGATGACCTTAGCGGTTAAGTCCCATAAGATTTCACACACATTTGAACTTTTTTTTTACACTCGTCTGGTATGAGACGTTGCCGGCGGGTCCACTGGGGGCCGAACTGCACAATAACCCTGGGCTGGTGTGGGGCGGCGGTGGGGTGGGTGGACTGCTGTAGCCTGTTGTGGGCTTGTGAAACACTGAGGGTTACGGCGGGACGAAGCCTCTACGTCGTTTCTAGGTCCCCGGTTTAATACATATATACATAAACATATACAAGGTATATTAACTGTAACATCAACAGATACACTAGACAGAAGCATACGAGTTTGTGGTGAGAAAATGCGACTAGCACAAGCTAAATAAAATATTTTGCAGCTACCTGCGAATCGGTTTGTATAAAAAGAAGTCATGTTTTGGTCTCATATATGCTGTAGTCCAAGCAGAGAGAAAAAATATTTATTTCCCCGCGTGATAGCGTTACTAAGAAGCCGAGAAACCTTAACTGGCAGTTGCTCGAAGATAGGCGCCAACTATACCAAGAAATCCTACGTACAAAATTTCAGCAAAGAGTATTGAGGGACCACGAAGACAGACAGGATCACACTAAATACAACGCGCCAAGATGCATTTCAGAAATCATTCTTCCCGCGCTATACACTCGAACGCAACACGAAGAAACCTTAAACGTGGTATGGTGTGAAGTAATTTTTGCTATGCAATTCATAGTGGTTTGCAGAGTAAAGATGTAGCTGTAGATGTAGGTATCGTTTAAGAGATACACGATGAACAACGGACAAATTTTGCAGTAAATTATATTCTAATGATTGTTTCGACACTCATGTTCGTGTTTCTATGGTGGAGGGTACATTGAAGCAAGCAAAGAAGGTAAAATAGGTTTTAAACTCCTGTCGATGACCAAGTTATTGTGCAAGGATGAGAAAAAAAATCGGCCTAGCAAATCAAGGAAACCTTCCCGCCAAGCGTCTCGCGTTGTTTAGGAAAACCTCGGAAAATCTGATTCTGGATGACCGACAGCGACTGGAACGGTGGTCCTCTCGAGAGCGAGTACAGTCAGTGGAACGAAAGTGGGATATCCGATGCTGGTACCTATTCTTTTCTTGTAAGAAAAAAAAGACTCTGTGACTCTAGAGATATTGAGGAAATGTGTGGATATAAAAAAAATACAGAAAATAGTGCGAACTTTTTAGCGCGTTAGTGCAGTGGTAATGCGAAAATTTCTCTCTCTCGCAGTGCCTTGTTGAGCCTTAGAAGGGAAAAACGCTGTTGTTTTTCGATGCAGTTCTCCTTTAGGTTAATTCCCTTCGTCCAACATTTCTTCCAGTGAAATGCGATTCCCTGCCGTCTATAATATACGCATCGAAGACTTTCAGAGCTTCTTCATTTGAAACAGATATTCTCCAGCAACACATTTCTTTCGATGTTGGAGCAGCACGAAGTTAGAAAGTTCCAAATCTGGTGAAAGGGATGGATATCCTACCAATCACTTTTCAAATTCCTCAGTTTTCCCATTGCCAAATCATATATGCGTACAGATGCATTTCTTCTTAAGAAATCAAGCCCCTACCCCCTCCCCACATCTACTTTCACTCTTTACAATTTTCACGCAGAGTAGCAAATTTCTACATGCTTTTTGTTAGTAAGTAGACTGCAAAACAAGACAGATAGCAATTGGCTTATCACGTAAGTTTGGTAATTGGAAATGTTAAATAAAATAAACTTACATAACTTGCAAGACGGAATTTTGGATCACAACGGGAAGATCGTAAAAGCTTATCGTTATTTATCTCATCCGTACTCTAATGATGAATGAAACTTTATGCAATATTACTTGTTCTAAACTGATACCTTTCTGTCACGTGTTCTGACTCTTTATTGGCCCTGGTCAAGGAGGCCAATAGTTTTCAGGCACATTAATTTCTTTCATAGACACAGCGCTCCATGGTATCGTAAAAATATGCAGGTCTCTTCCTTTTACACTATAGTTATTGTATTTAGTTACAGTATAATCTGGTTAATAGCCAGTTGACAAAATCATTGAAAAAACTTGGGAACAACATACAGCCAAGATCGCGCAAATACTTCTCCATTTTCGACAGCCCGTTTCGACAGGCTTTGCTGTCATCTTTTGGTCTTCAAAAATGTTTGTTACACAATGTGTTCATTGTGAGTTGGAACCTCATGTCAAGTTGTCATACTACTGCATAAAATGTAGCACATTTTCCACTAATATGACTACTTGGTTAAAGTTCCCACTCACAAGAAAACGTTTTATAACAAACAGTTTTGAAGACCAGAAGATAGCAGCAATACCTGTCGTAACTGGTTGTCGAAAATAAATAAATATTTATGCTACCTTGGCTTCAGAAGTGTTATTACCAAGTAAAACAGAACGCTCCTTCTCATTTCTCAACATGAGAAATTTCAGTCATTGCAATAAAGTCCGCACAAAATGGCAGGAATCCTTTGAGAGACACTTCTAGCTAGCCATTTGCACATCAGTACCGGCTGTCGCTCTAGTAATTGGCTGACAACAAGAATTGCCAATTGCAGGCCTAACAGCAGTCCAATTAGTGCTCGTTACTTTTATTTTTGCGTACTGTACCAGTTTCCAAGGTCTCGGCTTTGACACCACGCAGTTGCTTTTCAGTACTCTGTTCACTGTCTCTTTAATTAAAACTGGCGCAGCATAACACTAGAATGAGCCACCTCTTTGTGCCTTTTGCTATCTAGATTTAGATTTTCGATAGTATCCTCAAATATCTCTATGCGAAAGTCGCGTTGGGAAATTTTGTATTTTCTCCTTAAAGCTCTGTACACGAACATTACGATAGCTCTTCATCACCAAAGCCAAATTTGTGATTGACCTTTAACGATACTATTCATTAAGAATATTAGTTTATTTGATTTCGTTATTGTGAATTTGTGCATCCCTTCTTTCCTACAATGAGTCAATTGATAATAAAGTTTCTTTTTAAATAATAATACTTACCTGTTTATTGTAAAAATGTGTCGATTGATACAAATAATAAAGTTTGGCGGGATACGCAGCCCACTCAAATTTTCGAGACAATAACAGAGTTTCATCACTTGTCATCTCCCAGCAGCAGCCAAAAATCCCGTATTGAGTCTATCAGATTGTGTAACTAGCAGAAAGGAAGAACTACATCCTTTTTCATAACCCTCTGGAGTATTGTATAACAACATGTACCTGCTCATCATCCCTATATGACGTAAATACACACATCAAAAAACTTTTGCATCATCTCGGTTTCGAGAGTTTCGGAACCTGTACAGAAAAATAGAATATATATCAACATAAACATCACTTCCGCCCTTTTTATTGCTCATGAAAACCACTCATTGCATTTTGTACCACCATACAGCGAGACCTTCAGAGGTGTTGGTCCAGACTGCTGTACACACCGGTATCTCTAACACCCATTAGCACTGGTCCAGATTTCAGCACTCCTCAACGGCGATTTGGTGTAGATCCCGCAGAGTGGTTGGTGGGTCACGTCGTCCATAAACAGCCATTCTCACTATATCCCAGGCATGTTCAATAGGGTTCATGCCTGGAGAACATGCTGGCCACTATAGTCGAGCGATGTTGTTATCCTGCAGGAAGTCACTCACAGCACGTGCACGATGGGGGCGCAAATTGTCGTCCATGAAGACGAAAGCCTCGCCAATATGCTGCTGATATGGTTGCACTATCGGTCGGAGGATAGCATTCACGTATCGTACAGCCGTTACGGAGCCTTCCATGATCACCAGCGGCGTACGTCGGCCCCACACAATACCACCCCAAAACAGCAGGTAACCTCCACCTTGCTGCACTCACTGGACAGTGCGTCTAAGTCGTTCAGCCTGACCAGGTTGCCTCCAAACACCTCTCCGACGATTGCCTGGTTGAAGGCATATGCGACACTCATCGGTGAAGAGAACGTGATGCCTATCCTGCGCCGTCCATTCGGCATGTTGTTGGGCCCATCTGTACCGCGCTGCATGGTGTCATGGTTGCAAAGATGGAACTAGCCATGGATGTCGGGAGTGAAGTTGCACATCATGCAGCCTATTGCTCGCAGTTTGAATCGTAACACGACGTCTAGTGGCTGCACGAAAAGCAATACTCAACATGGTGGCGTTGCTGTCAGGGTTACTCCGAGCCATAATCCGTAGGTATCGGTCATCCACTGCAGTAGTAGCCCTTGGGCGGCCTGAGCGACACATGTCATCGACAGTTCATGTCTCTCTGTATCTCCTCCATGTCCGAACCACATCGTTTTGGTTCACTCTGAGAAGACTGGACACTTCCCTTATTAAGAGTCCTTCCTGGCACAAAGTAACAATGCGGACGCTATCGAACCGCGCTACTGACCGTCTAGTCATGGTTGAACTACAGACAACACGAGCCGTGTACCTCCTTACTGGTGGAATGACTGGAACTGATCGGCTGTCGGACCCCCTCCGTGTAATAGGCGCTGCTCACGCATGTCTGTTTACATCTTTGGACGGGTTTTGTGACATCTCTGAACAGTCAAAGGGACTGTGTCTGTGATACTATATCCACAGTCAACGTCTCTCTTCAGGAGTTCTGCGAACCGGGATAGTGAAAACTTTTTTTTTTTTGCGTGTATATGAGAACACATAAACAGAAACACTTTTTTATGTCGAATGATTACAGTCCGAACTTCAGCTTTCTGTAAACAAGACCTTATCTTTGTAGGATACAAATTCTTTTCTGAAATAACCATTGACTTCGAATAGTTTCGATAATTGCTTTGAATGTCCACAAATCTTGCTGTGAAATAAAAATCGTACCACTCCCACAGCAATCAAGTATGAATTCCTTATGAGCAAAATAAACGAAAGTGTGTGCAACGTGCTTTGCCGCGCGGGATTAGCCGAGCGGTCTAAGGCGCTGCAGTCATGGACTGTGCGGCTGGTCCCGGAGGAGGTTCGAATCCTCCCTCGGGCATGGGTGTGTGTGTTTGTCCTTCGGATAATTTAGGTGTAAGATTAGGGACTGATGACCTTAGCAGTTAAGTCCCACAAGATTTCACACACATTTGAACATTTTTTGCAACGTGCTTGTATCTACGACCGTCTTAAAGTCTGGACCCAGAGACTTTCGTGATACGCATAAAGCACGTGGACAGGCCCCAGAAGTTGTCCAGTCCAGTCCCTTTACAGACGAAGAAAGCTGAATTAAACTAAAATCACGTTTCCAACTGCGGATTCGCATTGTTTAGTTAACTATATTTCATTCATGGTAGTCAGGGTCCTATAAATCTCTTAATCAAAACATCCATGAAATTAATCAGTCAATGTATTAAAAGCAATTTCCCTGGGAAACTTAAACCACCAATGACTTGCCTGGGTAGAGGAACATCGAATGGTGAGGGCATGACAATTTTTATGTTCATCGATCAATTAATCCAGAAAATACACACGATGGCAAAAATCTGTAGGAATTCTGGGCCTTTACTTTCAGCTTGAAGCTGCAGTCGTTCTGATGTGTAAAGACACTAGTCCCACCTTCGTTTGGAGGATTGGTGCCACCACAGGGTCAGCAACCTGGGCGCCAAGAGGCTGAGTAGCCATTCTGACTGAAGGCTGACAGAATCGTTTGTATGGCCACACCCAGTGAAGGTGGTTATAGGGAACTTTTCCTGTCGGAGGAGGCACACTGCAGTGCTGCACCTGAGGTTACAAAACCGGGAGAGTTACTCTCCCAGCCCCATTTCATTGCAGTTCTTCATCGGCTTCACTTCGTCATTAGTTGTAGTGCGTGAATTTCTAACATTTTATTGCACATGTGTGGACCCATCACTTTGAAAGCAACCATGTGTAGATCAAATCAGATTTACTCAGAACGCTCGTGGAAACTTCGGCCATGATTAAGATGCAAAAACCATACCGTCAGTGCTATGGCAGCTTGGTCACGTTACCTCTGTCTGTGTATTCATATTACGTGAACCCGCACGGCTGACTACTTCCTTTTTTGGTCCTCAATTCCGCAGACTGATCTCTATTTTATTACCATTCTCTCTAGGGACTGGACAAGCTATCGTTCACTGACGGAAAAAATTCGCAACACCAAAAAACAATTACTTTAGAGCAATGACATTTCAGGAACGCATTTGTCTAGGTAATATGCGTAAGTGATTAACACTGCAAGATCACAAGTTAATGTAAGCGCGAGATAAGCCATTGCAAATGTGAAACGCTAGTACATTAATAACCGGTGTAACCATCAGACTGTTGAATGCATACGCACAAATGTGCATGTCAGTTTGTTGGATGGAGTTCCATGTCTGTTGTATTTGGTCGGTTAGTACGGGACGGTTAAAACTGTTTGTGGATAACGCTGCAGTTATCGTCCTATGGTGTCACATATATGCTCGATTGGAGACAGATCTGGCGGTCGAGCAAGCCAAGGCAATACGTCGACACTCTGTAGAGCAAGCTGGGTTACAACAGCAGTATGTAGGCGAGCGATATCCTATTGGAAAACATTCCCTGGAATTCTGTTCATGAATGGCAGCACAACAGGTCGAGTCAGCGGATTAACGTGCAGATTTGCAGGCAGGATGCGTGGGATAACCACGAGAGTGCTCCTGCTGTCATACTAAATCCACAACTCAAACAATAACTCCAGATTCTAATGTTACTCCGGTTGCAGTTCTGGCTAAAATACTTCTCATTACGAGAGATTTATCGTAGTATGAGAGTGATGTAGTTTTTGTAGTGGAATACTTAGCTTTGAACGGTCAAATCTCCTCCACCAATAGAGTCCATTAGGGGATGTATATTGCAGATTTGCCTGGATTTCGGACGTGTTGATAACTTGGATGATTTTAAAATAACATTGTCACGTAGAAGAAGGTGTAATTAGATGAATGACGAACAGTAACTTTACTTAACGAAGGTTTATTCAGCACTTGCACATACAAGAGCGCGGATCGAACTGCCTCCGGCCAGAACACATACAGTATACATAAGTTACAGAACATCCAGTACAATGATTCTCGACATTTGTGGATACTTGGCTCTGAGCACTATTGGACTTAACTTCTGAGGTCATCAGTCCCCTAGAACTTAGAACTACTTAAAGCTAAGGACATCACACACATCCATTCCCGAGGCAGAATTCGAACCTCCGACCGTAACGGTCGCGCGGTTCCAGACTGTAGCGCCTAGGACCGCTCGGCCACCCCGGCCGGCTGTGGATACTTCTAGAATGTTCTCGAACCGAATATAGAAATGAAAATTGTGCAGTCCAGGTCAGTTTTGAACTCACGGCCTGCCATGCAACAGTTCAGTATCATAACCATCACACCACGGTGCTAGTCAGCTTAGTCTGCAAGGTTGCTCCCTCCTTAAGAGAACAACGTCTCAGTGTTAAGTCCTCAAAGTCCGGAAACGAGTCACTGGGTGGCAGGATCCATTCTAAGGACATGGACCGTATCTCTGATCTTTCGTCGTCTTGCGTCGAGATCTAAATCTTCAACTTGATAAGGTATTTAATGGATTAGCGCGTAGCGGCAACAGAGGTTCTTAGAAGATCACCGTGTGCTTCCACTGAAATGCTAATCATTTGCGTATCCAAGTATTTAATACACATCATAGCAGTCTGACGTGTGTTGTATGCCGCGTTGATAGTGTCGTAATTTCAATGACAAGCAGTGTATTTCAAGCCACCGAATACTTTTTTAATTGACTGCAGCGGAACATACGCGACAAAACTTTCATTTTAAACAGATAACTGAAAAATATAGTACATGTGAGGCTAATTTTCCGCTTGTTACATGCCGTATTGGTGATGTTGCAATTCGCAATACCGGGGTGGGTGGGTGGGTGGGTGGGAAGGGCTTTAAGTTCTTTATGCTCACCTTAGTGATTTACATTTTAAAAGTTTGAAAAAAATATGTATTTTTTTAATGAAGTCTTCTACCATATTCTATAAATGTTTTAAATTTTTCAGTTAAACTTAGACCATAAATTGTGGTCGCACTGAACTCTATAGGGGTCAGACCGCTTTCAGTGGGGTTGCAGCCCCACGATGTTCTTGGAGAAGGGTTGAATCTTCTGTGGAGGGGACGGGAGATTTTAACGTTGGCTCATAGCACTGCAAACTGTCGTTTTCGACCGCGAAATCTGTGAGAATCAATATATTCAGGCAAGTAGTGCTTTCATTGTCACCATTCATGCCATCTCCTCGGGCCTCCTCGTGTCAGTTCTGAGCAGAGGTGTATCTGAAATGTTTTCCTCGGCCATCAGTAAGAAAACAGAATGATTCCAACGATCGGCGTCGCGGTTCTCAACTCCATCGTAGAGGGGTCAATAGAAGGGGTAAGATGTGGTTAAGAGGGGTGTGAAGACCTTCTCATCGTGTGACACGTCCGCGGTGTTGCAGGGCAGAATTGTGGTGAAATTTATTGCCTGCTTTACATCATCAGCCCACCTTAAACATTACATAAAATTCTGAACCCTATGCTTTTTTTCACATGTGTGCAGACTTTTCCGTGTGATGTATCGCCGAGCTAAACGGTGACAAATTTCCTGCCAGTTTTAATTCATCAAATCAACTTCAATCTCATATAAAATTCTGAGTCATATGCTGCTTTCACATGTGTGGAGACCTAGCTATTTGACACATCGCCGGCCGGGGTGGCCGAGCGGTTCTAGGTGCTTCAGTCTGGAACCGCGCGACCGCTGCGGTCGCAGGTTCGAATCCTGCCTCGGGCATGGATGTGTGTGATGTCCTTAGGTTAGTTAGGTTTAAGTAGCTCTAAGTTCTAGGGGACCGATGACCTCAGATGTTAAGTCCCATAGTGCTCAGAGCCATTTGAACCATTCTTTGACAGTGACGTCTCAAGGCCATGCTTTTGCATTATAACAGAGGAAGGTTGTAGCCACTCTCGAGCCCAATTTCACACTTCTGTGTCGCAATAGAGGAAAATGATGTAGTCTAAAAAAAGTGATAATTCAGTTATTTTGCACAGAGTGTTTAGAAAGGAAGATTAAAATTCAAAAGAAGCATACTAGGGGAATTTTTTAGTCCTGTATGTAATGAAACCAACGGAGAACGGAGAATAAGAAAAAAATGAAGAATTACGAGAGCTCTACAAACACCATAACGTCATCGAAATATCAAAGAAGAGAAGGTTTAGCTTGGCTGGCCACACAGCAAGAATAATGGAGACTATCTAGAAGAGCATTCTCCAGGTCAATAGTGGAAGAGGATGACCCGGAATTAGGTGGCGATATAACATCCAGGAGCACACAGCTAAGAGGAACATCAACACCAAAGGGGCAAGAAATGCAGTCGACGCAAAGAAATGAAAGAGGATCGTATAGCCGGCGTATAGTCAATAACGACCTAGCCACATGTAAAGTAAGTAAGTAAGTGAGTAAAGATAACAAATTCCTCTAGTTCAGAAAATCAGAATATGCTGAAAGAATATAAAAAATTGTTTTAGCTGATGTTGAGTATTTAATAAGCAGAAAACGCGGCCGCAGTTAGGAAATCTGTTTAGGCCATGGGATTCGCCCCAATCAGTTTATGCACTTAACCCAATCAATTTCAGGCGACAAGAGTTATAACTCACAGCGACAAACCTGTCCGCAAACTCTGCTCCGCAGGAAGTGAGGCTGCCACTCGCCAAAACTCAGAGAGGCCCTGATACGCCGACCGCCCTCCCGTGCCTGATCTCTCCTCTGCCGCCAGACCGATTTCGCACTTTAGAGAGGGCGTCTGTTTGCACTCCGTCCTGGGTCAACGGTGAGTTCCTTTTGCCGGATAACTTCGCGTTTACTCAGTCGGCGTGACGCCTCGGCTCCATACTTCTCTAACTGCTCCGTCGCAGCAATTACCGCTCTGCGCGGAAGGAATGCATCACGGAAGCTTCTGCTTGCATACTCTGCGCGCAGTTACGAAATGCATGACAGATGGTAGTAAGCATTGCACTACACCTAGGTTTTCATCTCGTTCCAATCGTGTATGAAGCGTGGGGAAAACGACTGTATGGATGCCTTTGTGGATGCTGTAATTAGTCTAATCCTGCATTCACGATCAATGCGGCAGTGACATTTAGAGCTGGAGAATATCTCTACATTCTTCGCGTAATAGTGGTTCTCGTATCTTTCAACGTAGGCTTTCATGGGATAACTGGCGTCTCTCTTCAACTGTCTGCCAATTCAAGGTTTTTAACATTTCCGTGACACTCTCTCATGAGCTAAACAAACCTGAGCCTTTCGTGCGGCCCTCCTCTGCACACATTCACTGTCCCCAGTTAGTCCTATTTAGTATGAGCCTAAGACACTTGAGGCCTATTCTAACAGGGAGAGGATCTGAAATGTGGGTCACAGATTTTGATCAACTTTTGCAAGAACGTTCTATATCAAAAATAGAAAAGACACGTTTTTCGGCTTTTTGCTGGACACTACCCTGTTTTTGAAAAAATCGCGGTCAAATCTGATGACGGAAAATCGTGTTTTCAATGCTATACATCGAAACATCGACGAAAAACAAACATTTTTTTTATTAATATACTATGTGATCAAAAGTTAATCATATTCGAGCTATTAACATTTTTGTTTCTTCATGCTGTAGATTTGGTAGACTACCCGTCATTCTACAGCTGAATTTAAGCCTCTTTAGAAGAAGGGGGATAAAGAGATACCGCCAAACTATCGACCAATTTCACTTTTGTCGTCTTTTTCAAAAGTATTTGAAAAGGTTGTGTCCAAGCGTCTTCTTATGCATCTGACTGTAAATAATATGTTGTCCAAGTCACAGTTTGGTTATTTACACGTACAGTAAGAATGTACGTAATTCATTATATAAAAATTCTGTGACCTGTCAAAAGCCTTTGAGCCTCTGACTGTGCGAATCACAGCATTCTCTTAAGTAAATTGGAATATTGTGGTGTCACTGACAGTGTTGCAAAATGGTTCGAATCTTATCTGACTAACAGGAAACAAAGGGTGTCGTTGCGAAATGCCAGTGCGGCAAGTAATGTCTTAAGCTGACTGAGAATTTTTTACATGGGGTGTTCCTCAAGTTTCCATATTGGGTTCGTTGCTTTTTCTTGTGTACATTAATGGCATCCCGTCTGTTACATTGCCAAATGTTAAGTTTGTGTTGTTTGCATATGACACAAACATTTCAATAGCAAGTCAAATACAGATTTAGAAATAGCTGCTATTCAAATTTTCATTGCCATTAGTAAATGGTTAAAGTTTGAAAAGCTCCCCTTTATGCAGTTCAGAAACTGTAAGAGATTTCCTTCCAGCACATGTATGACACATGAAGACACGCAGATAGAAGAAGATGAACGTGTTAAATTTCCAGGGTTACAACTGAATAAAAAATTCAGTTGGGAAGAGCATACCACAGAATTACTGAAGCGCCTAAATAAGTCGGTATCTGAAATGCGAATGATGTCAGATGTAGGAGATATAAATATAAAAGAAATTTGCATACTTTGCTTTCTTTCATTCTATTATGTTATACGCTATCATATTATGGTGGGATAACTCGTCAAACCGAGCAGAAGTTTTTTGAGTGCAGAAGCCTGCAGTAAGACTCATTTGTGGTGTAAATTAAAGAAAATTGTGTAGAAACCTGTTCAAGGAACAGGGTATTCTAACCACTGCTTCTCAGTATATTTATTCCTTAATGAAATTTGTTGCAAATAATATGCCTCTGATTCCAAACATTAACTCGATACATACTACCAATACCAGGAATAAGAACAATCTACACAAAGACCTGAAATCACTTACCTTGAACTAAAAAGAGGTCCATTACTCAGGAAAACATATTTTCAATAAACTGACAGCAACCATTAAAAACTGGGTTTCAAATAAAGCATAATTTAAACAGAGTTTGAAAGACTTTTGGTAGTCAACCACTTCTACACTATAGATGAATATTTCAACATGGACTGTTAGACCAGCTTAAGTGAAAATGTGCGTTTGGTTTCAGTTTTGACAGCACTTGGTCACAGCAGTCAAGATTAGGCATTTTGTGTACAATAAGTTTAGTAAAATTGCATAATTACGTTTCATTCAGACAGTGTATTAATTCTGTAAATATTAGCATTTCCAGTTCATTGCAATGTATTCACATATCTTGACAATCTCTTGACAAATGATC
The DNA here is from genome assembly GCF_021461385.2 of Schistocerca piceifrons. NCBI lineage: Eukaryota > Metazoa > Arthropoda > Insecta > Orthoptera > Acrididae > Schistocerca > Schistocerca piceifrons. The sequence continues at coordinate 282,635,633 of NC_060149.1, forward strand.
AGTGAAGTGAGCATTAAATTCAGATGTTCTATATTTTTATGTTATACTTTTTGACATGTTCCATACTCACGATAACCATATCATTTTTTGGTCTATGGAACGAAAACGTAAACTAATCTACGCGTCTAACAGATCGAGTTGTCGGTCGAGGCGGTATGCTATCCAGTGCTGTTCACGAATTCAGAGTCAACACGACAGCTCCTTGGCGAGTGAATGCAACTTGATCAAACTGTTGCATGTGACTGTCGACGTGTGTAAGTGAACTATCGAAATGGTGAAGAATCAGCAACCTTCGACAAGTTCGCCAGCGGAATATGAAGTTCAGAATGTGAAGTTTCAGCTGTGCATATATCGCTGGAAACATGAGCGAAGAAAGCAAACAAGAATTCACTGACGCCACACAAGTTTTCTCGGATTAATTTCGACAGAATGTCTTTGCACTAAAAGCTCTGAAAGAACTCGTTTAATCAGCAATGAATTGTATCAACTGCTTTGGAGTAGACACTGAGAAATGGCTTTTGTACCAGTCGATGAGGTTGCCTATGAAAATGAAACCGTCGCTCTTCCACATTATGTTGCAAGCATCAGTATCATCAGCGATTCATATGCATCAACGTCATCACCTGCGAAATCAGGCGAGAAGATGAAGATTCAGCATAGGAACCAGAATCAAAGAGATGTAAGGCGTGGAAGCAAGTCCCATTGGCCGTCAACGACATCCTACCTGGAGTCTGAAAAAATTGCAGATCAAAGAAGCAACTTCAAGATGAACGATAAAGAACTTATTGAAGAGGTGGTAAACAGACAATCAAAACGGATGATCTAGAATCCATTAGTTAAATGCTATCGATAAAAAGATTCTCTAAAGAACGTGCAGAACACATTACAATAACAACTCTTCAGCAATGGGCGATAGCAGCAAGTGTGCAGTACCAATTAGAGGAGAGTGATTTTCAGTTGAGTGCGCGAACAAAGAGGTTCAAAGCGAAACACAGAAGACGCCAACGTCATGTCACAAAATACGTTTGCTATAAAGAAGTGTCATCGACTGAAAAAGCACTTGAAGCTGGCGAGCTCTTTCGACGACAGATCAAAGCCTTGATTGTAACCTATAACCGAGATTTTGTCATAAAAACCAACCAAACAGAATGTGAATATCGTATCAATATAAAATGTACGTTGACACATCGAGGCGACAAGAAAACTTTGTTGCAGTTGATAGTGTGAATAAAGTTACACACTCGTACACTGCGCAGTGTTTCATTACTGTATCCGGAAAAACTGCTGCCGACAGTGTTTTCGTGTTTGCAAGAACCCAATGCAAAATTCGGTCCATGGGTCTCTCAAGAAGTTTAAATTTTCCAGAGGCAATTTGGAAACGTTTTCGTCACGTGATCAGAATCGGGACAGTTGACCTCCCAACTATCAATCGTATTTAAATCACATTGTGAGACCATATGTGCAGCAAAAGAAATTTTTCCTGGTACTCGATTCATGGCGCGTTATAATAGGACTGCCGTAGGTGATGATGCTCAACCGACCAGCACCGTGAAAGTGATACCATCGAAATGTACCTCTCTTTGTCAATTATGTGACGGTTACTTTTTCCAGCAGGTAAAGGATTTCATGACATGACTTCAAAATTATGCGTCACGACGGCAGAGTAGAGAATTACAAGACAGGGCGGTTCAAATGGCTCTGAGCACTATGGGACTTAACATCTGAGGTCATCAGTCCCCTAGAACTGAGAACTACTTAAATCTAGCTAACCTAAGGACCTCACACACATCCATGCCCGAGGCAGGATTCGAACCTGAGACCGTAGCGGTCGCGCGGTTCCAGACTGAAGCGCCTAGAACCGTTCGGCTACAACGGCCGGCCAGGGTGGATGCTATCAAAATTCATGCGTTGCTACATAACCATTTGCCCCCGTCTGTCTTTCAAGGTATGATTTTTACACGCCTGATACGCATCCATGTTGATATCTGATAGAACTGTGTTTAGCAATGTGGATCACATATGACTTACACGATCAATGTACCGGAGCGTATGTCAATGTGACGACATTTCGTTCACGTGTTGCGGATGGTGCGAGAAATATTTACGTTTTGTCTCTTTTTATGATAAGTTTCACCGCATTGATTGTGAAAACGCTCACGAACAGACGATCAGTTACGATTACACAATAATATATTTTAGGTGTATTTTTGTACTATGTCTCTCGATGAAAATAACTGTAAATGCATTATATGTACTTATTAGAGTATTAATCACACCTCCCGATGTTTTACTTCGAAAAATGGCAAAGAAAAATATTCCGATAATATTATCAGATACACAGAAAAACCGAGCGAGGTGGCGCAGTGGTTAGCACACTGGACTCGCATTCGGGAGGACGACGGTTCAATCCCGTCTCCGGCCATCCTGATTTAGGTTTCCCGTGATTTCCCTAAATCGTTTCAGGCAAATGCCGGGATGGTTCCTTTGAAAGGGCACGGCCGATTTCCTTCCCAATCCTTCCCTAACCCGAGCTTGCGCTCCGTCTCTAATGACCTCGTTGTCGACGGGACGTTAAACGCTAACCACCACCACCACCACCTACACAGAAAAAAGCCGGCCGAAGTGGCCGAGCTGTTCTAGGCGCTTCAGTCTGGAATCGCGCGACCGATACGGTCGCAGGCTCGAATCCTGCCTTGGGCATGGATGTGTGTGATGTCCTTAGGTTAGTTAGGTTTAAGTAGTTCTAAGTTCTAGGGGACTGATGACCTCAGAAGTCGAGTTCCATAGTGCTCAGAGCCATTTGAACCATTTCTGCACAGAAAAAAGACGTCGAAGCAAAGAGAAGGCACGACCAAGAATCGAATACGGGTTAGTCGATTGGTAGTCTAACGCCTCGACCGCTCGACTATCGATCCTGCTCTGGTAGACACGTAGAATGACGGGTACACAAGTTACAGCATAAAAACACAAAGACGCTAATAATTCGAAGATTATTAACTTGGGCTCCATATTATATTAATATAAATACCATTAACCGCGGCGGAGCTCACAAGGTTCAGCACGGACAAAATAACATTAATAAAAATGTTTGACTTTGGAAGATGTATTGCGTTGAAAATACGATTTTTCGTCATCAACTTTGATATCCATTTTTTCAACAGCTCGGGAGAGTGTAGGAAAAAACCGAATCACGTGTCTCTTTGCATTCAATATAGCACCTCCTTGCAACACTTGATCAAAATCGGTGGCCCGCATCTCAGACCCTCCTCTTGTAATATGGGACGCACAAGTGGTTTGTTGACTGCATTTTCCCAGTATCTCACCAATGACCAGAAATCTGCCGCTTCGTTTCCACTGACTGAGTCCATGCAATCACTCCATTTCATACTCATGCAAGTTCTTCAACGCAGGTAGTACAATGAGTTGCCTATTCCAGTTATGATACACTGATATTTTACTCATGAGATTTATAAAGTCACGCTTTTACATGTCTGTAATTGTGCATCAGCTACTGACACCCTGCTCGTAGTGATGCCCAATTTGTGAGATATCCATATATGCATAGTGTTGTAGCTTTCTTTGACCTTTGAATACTTTTTTCTGCCAATCAGTGATTAAACCTATTAAAGTGAGCTTAAGCTATCTGAGTAAAGGTTGCTGTTTATTTAAAATGGAGAGGTTGCTGTAATGTGGATACAAAACACTTTATTTGTACAACAGTTGCTGAGTTCAAATCGGAAATCAAAATCATGCCGAGTCCAAAAGCTAAGCGTTCAACGTAACACGAAAACTATCTAGAGAGCGTCCCGCATATAAACCGAACCCGTTGTGACGTATGCCGGCGAAAGTATGGCCAGTAGGTGAGAGTTGGGACATTTAGCGCACAAAGCACGGAATCCTATCGTCGTCGTGTTCCTCCTTCCTTTATACCCCGTAGAAGTCAAGGGGTCACGCCACGTGAAATTACGTGGCGGGCGGGGCGTGTCTGTCATTTGCAGCGCCGCTGCTGCAGGAAGCTTCCTGCCTCCTGAGCCATCCGCGGTGCAAGTACGCACATCATCCCTTCGTTTACTGTCGTCCGTTACTCTGTCCGTTACAGCAAATATTTGTCATGAAACAACGTCACGGAAAAACGTACAAATGTTGCTAAAATACACGTAGTATTACAGGCCTGTTAACCGATCTGTTCGTGCGAGCTAGCTTGCGGTTATGCCTCAGCAATGAGTTATCACCTTGGACAGGGCGAGTAATCGGATTGGTAGGGGAAGGGAGCACGAGCACTCCGTCTGCAGGCTACAAGTGGCCCATCGGGACCATCCGACCGCCGTGTCATCCTCAGATGAGGATAAGAGCGGCATGTGGTCAGCACACCGCTCTCCCGGTCGTTATGATGGTTTTCTTTGACTGGAGCCGCTACTATTCGGTCGAGTAGCTCCTCAATTGGCATCACGAGGCTGAGTGCACCCGAAGAAATGGCAACAGCGCATGGCAGCCTGGATGGTCCTCCCTCCAAGTGCCGACCACTCCCGACAGCGCTTAACTTCGGTGATCTTACGGGAACCGGTGCAGCCACAGCGGCAAGGCCGTTGCCTAGGGGAAGGAAGGGGAGGACGAATTGGAACGAGGCAGCTCGGCATGAGAAACTGTTGTCAACGGGTGTGTTCTACGGCAGCTAAACGTTCTACGGCGATGTGGCGTTTCACGGGGGCCGATTAATGCCTTTCTGGATTTTTCGTGTTGAGAAATGACAATAAAAACGAAACTTAAATTTCTTTTACTGATGGGGCGAAAAAAATGGGGCAGCTATGTACTAAACGCGATATTTGTTATGACTGATCATCCATATGTCGAATTTCACTTTCGGACAAATTTAAACTGTTAAATGGAAATGACGTGTGGCTAGGGCCTCCTGTTGGTGCAAGACTTTCGAGTTGACGCCACTTCAGCGACTTGCGTGTCGATGGGGATGAAATGATGATGATGACGAGGACAACACAATACCCAGTCCCTGAGCGGAGAAAATCTCCGACCCAGCCGGGAATCGAACCCGGGCCGTTGGGTATCACATTCCATAGCGCTGACCACTCACCTACCAGGGGCGGACTTGTTTTGCTTTTTTTTAATGCATCAAGATCTGTTACCACTTTTTGAGCACTTCTAATTCGAAGATAATCTTCTAAATTGAAGTGTATCAATGAGCTTCTGTGGGTGGACGTATTTCTCTTCATTGTGCAAAAAGTTGCTAGCACCAATACGCAAGTCCTGCCATTGACTTAGTCATATCTGCAAACTTGAGAAGTTGTTAAAATTCTTGTTCAAGAAAAATTTTATACGAGCCTACACGACTTATTTCATGATGAAACTTATCACTCAACCACCTGCTACACTGCAGGTTTGTAGGTTCTAAATGTAGCTAGGCATTCTGTCCTCCCGCGCTATAAATTGGTACTGGTGGTTCTGACCATCACTTTGAAGTTCATAACACGAAATTGTCATCGATTCTAAAAGAAGTGGTCTTCACATTAAGCACTGGGCCTTTAAGTATATACGCTTGCCCTTAAAACTACGTCGAACTTAAGATATTGTCATTTTTCTGAAGACAGCGCACAGTTCGTATTTCCCCTGTTCTATACAAGGCGGTCAGAAGCAGTACGTATGAAAAGCTTGTAACGTTTTTGCAGGGGAAGCGGCACTGTGAAAAAACTGTTAAGAAAAAATTCAGTATGTTGCACCGTTTCCGAGTTAAGAGTATTTAGTATCAAAGTTAGCCAGTCAGGTCGTCGCGCGACCATACCGAAGCAGCCTGCCAGATGTGGTGTGGCCAAGTGTGCTCTTCGTTTAGTTTCTTCAAACCTAACAAGACAGTAATGCAAAAATTATAGATTTGACGGTAGCAGTGATCGAACCCGAGCCACCGGCTCAGGTTTTCGTGCTCTACCGCCTACGGTGTCAGAACAACTGGCAGTACACCTCTCAGCTTGTGTAGCAGACTTTTATGTGCTAGTCATTCGCTTTCGGAAATGGTATTGAAGCAACAGATCGTTGTCAGAAGGGTTCTTTTCGGTGAGAATTTACACGGAATGAGGTGCGATGGGACAACGGCATAGTTAGGGGTGACACACACTTCTACACATTTAGCATGCGGTGCTGCCGTTCAAAATGCACTGAAGGTCGGAACAATTTACACTGCAAGACGTCCGAACTGCGTTATTCCATGTGCTAATACATTTGTAGTGGTTGATAGACGGTTATGGAAGACCGAAAATTTTGTTGTGAGCAAAGTTGATACTTAACAACAGCGCTACATGCGGACCATTGAATTTGAAGAAAATGTTTTTGTTATAATTGTCGGCAGACCCTCCTACCAGCTCGATGGGCATTGGTAATTGGCTGGGCATAAGTCAAGTTAATCCGACTTTCTTACATTATGTCTGAAAACTAAACTCGGTAAAATACATCCCTTGATTTGTCGCTACAGGATTCTCACATTGTAGAACTGTACGTGCTATATGACGAAAGCATTTGTGGAAGAGAGCTATACCTCTCAGAAACAATATCCCCTGTGGTGCTTAAATCAATGCATTGGAATTCCAGGTTTCTAAAGGAGGGTGTTATTTTTCCATATTATAACAAAAATTCAAGTTTTAAATATTTGTATGACGATTATCATTCACAACACCCACATCTTGTAATGATGAATACAGTTTTGACACCATTGCGCAATAGTGCAAATATATTATTTTGTTTTTGGTCTTCAACCGATAGATCACCAGTTTCAAATGTTTCAGTGTTATGATAGACGAATAAAAATAATCCAAATCACTTCCACAAATATTCAGATGGGTAAGAAGAAAGAATGGAGACAGATGAAACGAGATGACGATTAACATGACGTAGACAAAGAAGTATAAATTATAAAAAAAAACATTACATTTAAAGAAATTAATTGCATGTAAATAATAATCAAAGACATGTCAAAAACGAATGACAAATAAAAATTTCAAATCAAATTCGAAAATGGTTCAAATGGTTCTGAGCACTATGGGACGTAACATCTGAGGTCCTCAGTCCCCTAGAACTTAGAACTACTAAAACCAAACTAACCTACGGGTATCACACACATCCATGCCCGAGGCAGGATTCCAACCTGCGACCGTAGTGGTCCCGCGGTTCCAGATTGAAAAAATGGCTCTGAGCACTATGGGACTTAACATCTGAGGTCATCAGTCCCCTAGACTTAGAACTACTTAAACCTAACTAACCTAAGGACATCACACACATCCATGCCCGAGGCAGGATTCGAACCTGCGACCGTAGCGGTCGCCCGGTTCCAGATTGAAGCGCCTACAACCGCTCGGCTTTAGCGGTGGGCCTGAGGAGATTCCAACCCTTAACTTCTGCACGTTATGAATGCCTCTTAACCATCACGGTACACCACCACACTCTGCAGCACTATTTCTGTGAGGCAGTAGGGTGTCACACAGATTTTCGGAATGTTTCTTTCGTCGAGAACCCGCAAACAAGGGCCCACCTGGGTGAATTAATGCAGAATCGATCCTCGCTACCGTCCAATGATTTCCCGTGGATTTTTGTTCGCTTTCAGCTAACCAAATGAACAACACATTTGGCAACACCGCCTCTGGCAGGTTGCCTGGATTTTCAAGCATGACAATCTGACTGACTGAATAAAACGCTACATAACCCCGGCAGGTGAGTGGTTCTTGCGTCCCGCATACTGCATGTCGCCCAAACGCTACCCATTCCGATACCCTTGGCTCATAGCATTATGGCAGCGTTGGGATACTTCGTCACCGCCGGTATGTTACTGAAGATCAGATACGTATCTCTTACCTTCCTCAAGGGAAAAGGTGGTCTCGGCCTAGTAAACGTCCATGATAGGCCCATTGCCCTCTATGTTAGCTCACGTTTATGTCTGCTGCACCGTTGTCCTACGAGCTTCACGAGTCTGCTTCTGACGGCGCTACGACCTGCTTGACTAAGAGCGCCCGTGTCACTACAGGACATCCCAACGCCCCTCTTTTATATAGGACGTTTCTATTTAGAACAAAGTTATTGCAGTGTAGCGCTCACGACACCACGAATGGACACAACTCGACACCTATATCACGACATGCTGCAACGCCGCCCCCTCAATGTGGTCGAACTAAAATATCCTGACGTACGGTGGCGCGTGGTGTGGAAGACTGTACACGATGCCATGCTTGATTCCGATGTTGTTTCCCAATGGTACGTAGTCGTTAATGGGAAGCTGGTGACGCAAGAACGTCTCTACAAAATTCACATGGCAGAATCTCCCAAATGTGTGGGTTGTAATACAGTAGATTCTGACGAGCACCGCCTCAGCTGTGGAGAGGCGGAACCGGTTTGGCACCTTGTGCGGCAGATGCTGGCTTATCTCTTGCGAGTTACGCCGGAGCATATATCTGCACGCACGTTATTGTTTCCTGATGAGACATATTACTCCAAGACTCGAACCAACTCCGTGACCTGGATACGTGGACATGCGGTCCATTACCTCTGTCGTGACGGACACAAGAATTTACTTGACTTCTGGCTGTATTTTCAAGAAAGACATCATGCTATTTCCGAGCATACCAGATATCGACAATACTTCGCAAACTACCTATGGAGTGCCTTTCAGAGCCCGCCGCGTAGCTGGAATGTTCCAGGCAGTGGTAGATGAGGTCAGAACGAACTGCAAACGATCATATATTGAACAATCCTTATCAGTGGGCGCAGTCGCTGGAAAGCCTAACTACGAACCGGTGGCTTTATTTTCATGTTATTTATGTTTACTATCTTCGATGGTGTCTTCATTCTGTTTTAGTTTTCCAAGCTTGATTAACTATGACTTTTCGCACATTGATATCTATGTAAATAAAAAAATTAAAAAATAACATAAAAATAAAAAACAATAAAAAATAATAAAAAATATATTCCGCACCCTACTAGAAATGCCCTTCCCCCATTCCGTTCATCGTGTTTTTGTGGGTTGATGCACACGCGTTAGTCCCGTATAGTGTAGTTTCTTCACATTTTAGATGTGAAAGCATGATGTGATAGTTAGGAAGGCAACGCCTGAAGAGGTAAGAGTTCATTTTTGTTTGGCAGGGACACAAGTGGCGGTGCCCCGTAGGGATGGCTATGATTTTGTTTTATTTCTTTTGTTAGACAAAAAAAAAGCGTTTCTTGGTTCAAGTCTTCCCTCGAGTGGGGGGTTTAATTTTTTATACTCAGACAATTATCAAAGTTCAAAAAAAAGAAAAGTGGCCAGCGTGATTGGATGTCAACCCTAAGTGACTGGGTTCGACTCCCGGTTGGGTCGGAGATTTTCCGCGCTCAGGGACTGGGTGTTGTGTTGTCCTAATCATCATCCTTTCATCCCCATCGACGCGCAAGTCGCCGAAGTGGCGTCATATCGAAATACTTGCACCCAGCGAACGGTCTACCATACGTGAGGCCCTAGCCACACGACATTTATTTTTTTAAATTGTTTTTCGGAGAGATCTGACCACGACACATGTACCTTTAAATCACCGTACACTGACTGATGCTGCCACTTAATAGCGAAAGAACAGGATTGGAAGTTCATTTTTCCGTAAGACGAACCCTAATTCATTGTAAGACGAACGTCCATCGGTACCTAAGGTCACATCTGCCAGAAAGATGAATTGGCTTTCATCACTCGAAGATACAACCACGAAACACATGACCACACTTCTCGTCAAATCCGCGGGAACTTGGTTTCTTACTGTCGGTTTCCTTGACAGGTAACGAATACGACCCTCCTTTCACAGCGACTTTTGCTGTATGAACGCCATCTCACCGTAACTGTTTGAATGGACTTGTATAGAATAGGACTGACGTCTGAATATCTACATTGTGCGTCGACGTGAGCCATAAAGCTTTGAGACAGTGCTAAGGTCATATTTTTATGCTCGGTGTTACAAAATATTGAGTTACGAAAACTTCCACACACTTTGAATCGCTGTGTACTTCTACCGGAATCTGATGTCTTGGCTTGTATCTAGCTAATATACAGTACAGTACAATATAACTAACGCAAGGCAAGCGTAATAATCCAGGTCGATTTCGTAGGACATCGATTGACTGGCAGTTAGCATCATTATCGTTTACACGTAAAGTGTCTTAACAAAGATGATGTCGAATGTGGAATCATTTTAACTTGTGTCTTTTTTTCTTTGGTGTTGGTTATGTTTCTCGTTCGCTACGGCTGCAGGACGCTGGGATGTGTGCGGGAAGATCACCAAATGCAATAGGCCTGTCGGCGGATATTGACGGTTCCGGCCAGACGTCGTAATTTCCTTTCCCCAGCCAGACGGAAATCAGAAGTTCCTGCCATCGACCGGTCTGACGCGCCGCGGCAGCCACCGCGTCTCAGAAGGCAACGGCGCGGATTCTGCCACCCGCCTTGAGACTCAGGCCCGCGAGAAGCTACTGAAACTTCATCGTTATTTCGAGACTGCAGCCCCTTTCCATATTCATGTCATGGCATCAAATTATGATTATGATCCTATTTTAAAAGTAAATACGTAAACTGGAAATTAATTACGAGCGATCTGTGAATATACGAGGATTCACCGTCGCCACTCGGCTGTTACACACGATAAACCAAGAAGATGGGCCATTTTACAGAAACATTTTCCTGGATGGAGTTTTCCAGTGAAAATCAATCAGAGGTAAAATACATTGCAAGGTTGTACAACCATCTCTTTACACCTCAGATGCTTAAGTTTAAAAGAAACATTTATGTAATGCACAAATCTCAAATAAAACCTAACAGAATCTCTTGTTACTTCATAAATAAACGGAAGTACTCCATATGCTTTGTACATTGAACGTAATTTTATCTTTGAAAGAGTTTATAATAAAGGATTCTGAAATAAGATGCGGTCCTACCAGAGCTGAAATTGCTGACCTAAACAACACTATACAGGGTGTTACAAAAAGGTACGGCCAAACTTTCAGGAAACATTCCTCACACACAAAGAAAGAAAATATGTTATGTGGACATGTGTCCGGAAACGCTTACTTTCCACGTTAGAGCTCATTTTATTACTTCTCTTCAAATCACATTAATCATGGAATGGAAACACACAGCAACAGAACGTACCAGCGTGACTTCAAACACTTTGTTACAGGAAATGTTCAAAATGTCCTCCGTTAGCGAGGATACGTGCATCCACCCTCCGTCGCATGGAATCCCTGATGCGCTGATGCAGCCCTGGAGAATGGCGTATTGTATCACAGCCGTCCACAATACGAGCACGAACAGTCTCTACATTTGGTACCGGGGTTGCGTAGACAAGAGCTTTCAAATGCCCCCATAAATGAAAGTCAAGAGGGTTGAGGTCAGGAGAGCGTGGAGGCCATGGAATTGGTCCATCTCTACCAATCCATTGGTCACCGAATCTGTTGTTGAGAAGCGTACGAACACTTCGACTGAAATGTGCAGGAGCTCCATCGTGCATGAACCACATGTTGTGTCGTACTTGTAAAGGCACACGTTCTAGCAGCACAGGTAGAGTATCCCGTATGAAATAATGATAACGGGCTCCATTGAGCGTAGGTGGAAGAACATGGGGCCCAATCAAGACATCACCAACAATGCCTGCCCAATCGTTCACAGAAAATCTGTGTTGATGACGTGATTGCACAATTGCGTGCGGATTCTCGTCAGCCCACACATGTTGATTGTGAAAATGTACAATTTGATCACGTTTGAATGAAGCCTCATCCGTAAAGAGAACATTTGCACTGAAATGAGGATTGACACATTGTTGTATGATCCATTCGCAGAAGTGTACCCGTGGAGGCCAATCAGCTGCTGATAGTGCCTTCACACGCTGTACATGGTACGGAAACAACTGGATCTCCCGTAGCACTCTCCATACAGTGACGTGTTCAACGTTACCTTGTACAGCAGCAACTTGTCTGACGCTGACATTAGGGTTATCGTCAACTGCACGAAGAATTGCCTCGTCCATTGCAGGTGTCCTCGTCGTTCTAGGTCTTCCCCAGTCGCGAGTCACAGGCTGGAATGTTCCGTGCTCCCTAAGACGCCGATCAATTGCTTCGAACGTCTTCCTGTCGGGACACCTTCGTTCTGGAAATCTGTCTCGATACAAACGTACCGCGCCACGGCTATTGCCCCGTGCTAATGCATACATCAAATGGGCATCTGCCAACTCCGCATTTGTAAACATTGCACTGACTGCAAAATCACGTTCGTGATGAACACTAACCTGTTGATGCTACGTACTGATATGCTTGACGCTAGTACTGTAGAGCAATGAGTCGCATGTCAACACAAGCACCGACGTCAACATTACCTTCCTTTAATTGGGCCAACTGGCGGTGAATCGAGGAAGTACAGTACATACTGACGAAAATAAAATGAGCTCTAACATGGAAACTAAGCGTTTCCGGACACATGTCCACATAACATCTTTTCTCTATTTGTGTGTGAGGAGTGTTTCCTGAAAGTTTGGCCGTACCTTTTTGTAACACCCTGTATAACATCACCTTAAATCTGGTACTTGTTGGGCCCTGAAATGCTGAGAATCGAATTCGAAAATATATGAACAGCCAACTTGCTTAAAACGCTCTGGTATTACCAAAAGGAAGAAAATTACGAAAACGTCGTTATTGTTCATGAAACTTGGTTTCATGCATTTGCTCGAGTGTCCAAACGAGACACTTAACTTGCATTAACGATTCAAACCTTCCACCGTCTATCGTCATTAAGATTTTCCGTGTAATCTAAATCACTTCAGAAGAATGCCGGTATAGTTCCTTAAATCCGTCACAGCCGCTAATAACACCCTATCCTCCTCCATCTAATTCTCCAGCTAATATGATATCGGCCGCAACGAGATGGTAAAGTTGAAGCTTCATTCCTTCATTTTACAGTCTACACGAAACTCCAAAGACTGGAAATATATTAATATAGAAGAACATACGATCAGTCATGTAGTTACATCATGTGAAAATTGCTTCGATTACCGAGAAGAGAGGAATTTGTTATAGTAAGCGCCATTAAATACAACTAAGGAAAGGCTTGCGCACCTAATCCAGTCGTAATCGTATGATTTTGAAATGAGTTTTACCACCATTGAACAAATTCTTAGTTTTTCAGCCTGCAATGAAAACGATGGCGATCAAGTTTTGCAGTTAACAAGTCTTGCTTTAAGGCGCTGTCCTTTTACAAGAAACAAACACTATGCAACAGAACGAAAATTTGTCATGCCTGAGTTGACACAAAAAAACAGCTTATTGGAAAGAGTTTGTGCGATTTTTTGTTGTATATTTTCCTTGCTTCCCTGATGATGGAGGACGGTGGGAAAGTCTTCTGATTAAGATCTCGCAGGGAAAAAGGCATATTTTTATGACCATATTTGCAGTTTTCATTTCCACTCAGCTATACTGATGAATTCCAAATTTATATTCTATAAATTTCAAAACCAAATGGTTCCCTCTATAGACAACTTGCAACGACGAAAGAATCACTCTAAATCCGCAATCCATGTCTTCTCCTGGCAGAGAACGTGGCAAACTGGTTTTCGTCTATTAGCTGGTCCGAATACACATTGAGGCTACAGTTATCAAAACTTTCAGTGCTCTAAAGACATCGTCTAATCGATTTTGTCGATAAAACAAATGTTTCTTTTCCGTCTACGAAAGACGGTCTCAAGGATGGCGTTCGTTGATAAACGCATAGCAGCATTCCGAGAATGAACGATGTATGAGAAAAGTAAATGTGTTGTGAATGAATACGCACTAGGCGCAGGTGGTTATTAGAAACGTGTAATTGAAAAAAAAAACTCTTCTGGTACCATAGTAAAACGGTCGTTCAGTTTTCTACAGATTACGTTTCTATGCAGAGCCATATATATAAACAATATTTCGTTTCATACTTTCTAGGCTGTTTTAATTTTAAGTAAAGGATTGTCTGCCACTGAGTTAAGTATGGCATTTTTATTTCTCTGTGGCTACTTCCATACAAGTGCTGTTGCCTTGCGACTGGTCCGTTTACATATTACGTAGACTGGTTCTATATCGTTTCGTGCTGAAATGTATAATGTAAAAGTGTTGCTGCAAACACAAAATTAAACATTCTTGTACATTACGTTTTCTATGAATGAAGTTTGTTTCACGTGCCGTCGATTATATGCACCATTACCCGTAATGATGTGGAACGAGTCGTTTTGCATTCGTACCTAAATATGGTTACATTCTGACCATTCACAAATGGTTTTCTAATTTTTTCTGCTTTTTAAAATACAGATATGAATTGGTAATCAGTGTCCATCACGTTGTTCACATTACAAAAATAGAAACTCTTCTACGGAAGAGAAGAAATTGTCCAAAAGAAAATTTTGTTTTCAAATTTAACTTTCCTTTCTATCAGATACTTTATGTCACTGGGTACGTGATCAAAAATTTAGGTGGCAGCATTGTGCACTACTTTTTACGCTAAAGCCAACCTTAATGTAGAATCATGAATGACTTATTTTCTCCTGGGTCTGTAATTACGTACATCATTGTTCCTTTCGAATTGCAGTGGGTTATTTACAACAAACTTCGTGAGGGAATAAACGTGTTGTGAAGCAATAGTCAAACTGCCTAACTCCTTAAACAGATGTCTACAACATAATCGGAAGTAAGCACCGCATATTATTCTCACAACTCGATGTTGAACAAGAAGATCAGTTTCCCAAAACATTACATCGTATGACATTGTTGAGTTAAATCAAGAAAAATACGTTAACTTACAGATTTGTCTCTCGTCAAGATTTGCAATGATTCAAGTGCAAATGTGGCTGAACTAAGTTGTTTCAAAATGTGTTTTCTCCAGTTTAAATTCTCATCAATACGTGCACTTCAATATTTTTAAGTTTCCACCATAATTACTATTTCGTCACCATGTGTTACACTGAGAATTGATGTGCATAACTGAATATGTAGCGTCTTTTTGAAGTTGTGAGAGAGACCATTTGCTGTAAGCCAATCAACAATACTTTTAAGAAGGTTGTTTACCATTTATTTTTTATTGTATGTATGTTTGGATTAATTATAGAACTAGCGCCATCTGGAAAATAAACTATTTTTGCTCGTTGTATACGCGGGGTGGCTATAAAGTAACGGGACTGTTGCTGCCAGACAATAAGTACGCATGCGCCAAAGATGAAACACCAATAACCGTGAAACGTGAAGCGTTCTCAGCTGAATGTGGCGTCTCTAGTGTCTGTAGAAAAATCAGTGTGGCCGTGGCCTTCGTTTCTGTAAGACCTGTTATTCTGTTTTGCGGGAAAATTGGTAAGAATAATAATAGAGCAACGACTTGTCGTGAAATTTCATATGAAACTTGGAAAAACTGCTACTGAAACCAATCTTTTACTGAAAGAAGTGTACGGTGAAGGCTGTTTATCACATACGCGGGGTTTTGAATGGTTCAAGCGTTTCCAAGATGGCCGATAAGGTGTTGAAGATGACTCACGACCGGGTAGCCCTTCAACGTCAAAACCGGATGGAAATATCGAAAAAGTAGGTAATCTGATTCAATCTGACGGTTGGCTGAGTATTCGACCAACTGCTGAAACTGTAGGAATTGACATATAATGCCTAAGGCAAATTTTACATAACCAGCTTAACAAGACAAAACTGTGTGCGAAACTGTGCCGAAAATTTTCGCCATTGACCAAAAAGAAGCTCGTGAAAGCATTTTTATTGACACTTTGAACACAACTTAAAATGAGTCTAATTTCTCGGAAACAACAGTAACATGTGATGAATCTTTTCACTTATCATCCGGAAACGAAGAGCCAATCCATGCGTTGGAAGGGCCCAACTTCACCGAGAGTGAAAAAAGCTCGATGGGCAAAGCAAGATTCAAAGCGATGATAATTTTATTTTCGATGCCATGGAATTGCGTATCTTAACTTGGTTCCTGAAGATTAAACTGCTAGTTAACATTACTACCTTGAGGTTCTTGCTCGACTAAGTGAGAAAAAAAGAGAAGAAAACGACCAGAATTGTGGAGGAACAAGTTGTGGTTCTGCATCAAGACAACGCACCGGCTCATACCACATTGTCTGTTAAGAGGTTTTCAGCTAAGTGCAACATTTCAGTGTTAGACCAACCACCTAGAACATTGAGGGAGCAAGTTGAGACGAACAGTTTGATACGAGACACTTGTGGTCTATCAAGTCGGGGAACTACCTCAAATTGGCCTACCGAAACTACGTAAGCTATAGCGCGTGCACGTCGAGCGAGTTTTTCGACGTTCTCTCGTTCTCTTCGCACAAACCATTAGTTCTAGAGAAAAAAAATGAATACGACCTTTTTTGTAGGAAATTTAATATAGTTTATTTTTGTACTGTGACAAGTTTTCGCACGAGGGTGCGGTTTTCGAGTTATTCACGAAAAACGTACAAAAGTGATATTAAATGTGTTCTATCTTGGAAGCCATTCGGAATAGGGCATACGTCCATGTTCAGAATCAGTAAACCACTGCAGCCAGACAGAAAAATAAGGGCTAACATTGGACAAGGAAGTTCTAACTGCATGAAAGGAGGAACATTATGAAAGCGTTGCACCTGGTAGCCAATGACCAACGTAATGAAATGCAATTGTGTCGCCTGAACTGAATCAAATTAAGAAAATTACTTGTATAACTGATTGTTCATAAATTGCTATGAATTATATACGCTTATAATTTTTAACATAGCAACGGTTATTGTTGAACCATTATTAACTACCAACTGTCGAGGCCTATATCCCGAAACGTATTCAGCTGTGAAACTATCAGGTAAATAACTTGTTATATGAAAGTATTGCATTAATGAGAAAGAACAGTGAAGAATTAAATTGTGAAGTAGATGTGTGTTCACGTAAGTGGGACACGAAGGAACAAAACTGCATTATGCTAAGAGTGGCAGTTGTAATGGTTCTGAAAAAACCGATCTTCTTAAGTAATCTACTAGAGATACTAAAGTGAAGAGTGGTCAGATAAAAAAAATTAAAACTTATATACTACATCTGAAATTAACTACGTTAACACTATTTTTGGAAGCAATCATTCATAACAAAAAGTTTCTGTTTATGACTCATTGCACCATGCACTTATTTTTAACGTTAAAACTTATTTAGGACTGTGTATGACTATTTGTGCTCTACAAAAAATTTTGTTTTAAATCTAGAGTCTATAATAATCAAAGTAGTTTAGCTGGATCAGCCAAACCTTTTGGTAACGTCTAGAAAATACTATTGACATTTGGAGGAAGTATAACTTACTATTGTAACATTACTCTCATTCCATTGTACAATTCTGAATTCTGGTATAGTGATGAAACTGCGGCTCTGTTAATGCAGTTTCGTGGCAATGACTGGGAAATTTATAAGCAGTTATAACTGTTTCTAGCTGTGTATGAAATTGTTGGGATTCTGTCTCTAAGAATAAGCAGCTGGAATTTGTAAATGAATAGATAAAATCAGTTTACGGATAATACTTTGCATTCGAGAAGGATTTATTTTTTATGTGACAAAATTTTGATATGGTTTCTATAGCAATGTATAGGCTACCAGAATTGTATTTTGGGTGAACTGTAGTATTGGTGAACATGTTCTGTGTAGCACAGGAATTTATGCTGGGTCGTTCTAGAGTTTACACCTTCATGATTGAAGCAAGGAAAATTCACACGTACAAACTTGCAGCTGTTTTGAGACCTACAGGGTTATTCGTAAGTACCTCAGAGATTTCATAAGAGGAACTACGTAAAAACTAAAAACACAGAGAAAGTAGACACGTATCGATGTACAGCGCAGGGCATCTCTTCAAGTTTTTAACTCACGTTACAGGTAGTCGACATGGGCACCGTCTGTGACGAAGCAAATGTCAATATATGCATGCAGTTCACTGACGCGAATTTCCGAGGAACGCGCGACAGAAATCCGCTTTGGAAATTTGTTAACTGGGTTGCCTGTCTACTGTTGCGAACTAATTCAATGCGACAGCATGGAACAGATGATTTGTCTGCTTGTTCTGACTCATCTCCCCCTAGTGCAGCTGCCCCATGCCATGGATTACGAATCGAAACTTGGAGAGATGCTCTATCCAGTGATATGTATCATTTTTCTGTATTTCTTGCAGTTTTTGCGAGCGCGTCTGCTGGGACCCAGATGGCGCTTGGGAATAACCTTGCACACCGGAGTACATAGCGACTTGCCGACTAGAATAAAAAAACACCTGTCCATAATCTCAGTAAATAACTAGAAAAAAATCATAAGTTCAGTATGTCGCATATCAATGTTCCAGACCCCCAAACTGGGAAGTATAACGAAAAACCTTTCTTCAACATAAAAATGTGAAATTTGTACGAGAAACTCGCTGCGATCTGACGATGGGCGCAGGCCCGAAACTGGTTATTGTACAATATTGACGTGCGGAGGCATAATGTTGCATGGGTGTGCTGACCTCCAAATGTTGGAACATGGTACACTCACTGGTCACCATATACTGTAGTCCTTCCCAGTGTTCATCTTCAGCTCTGATTTCCTTCACATGGATGACAATGCGCGACCGCCTGGAACCATGCAGGCGGAGGAGCTCTTGGAACGAGAGCATATTTGGCCAATGTTATGTCCTTCCTGTTCCTCCGACTTCTGCTCCATCGACTTCGTGTGGGATGCATTGGAGAGGTGTATTACAGCACATCCACATGCACCGAAGACCATCTAGCAGTTGTCAACCGTACTTGTGTAGGAACGGAACGCTCTCCTACGAGAACTCCTTACCAACTTCATGGTGGGCATATCATCACGTCGCAAAGCATACATTGCCGTCCGTGGTGATCACACACCCTACGAAAGAATCATGTCCCCCTTTTTTTAATTTCCGGGGAACCATCATCAATTAAGATGATTTCGGTGTAATTATTGACTTTGAATAGAAGTGTCATTTCTGTTCCTCTCATTGCGTATTTTTTCAGTTACCTTTTCTACTATACTGCGCGGTATGTATGATGCAAGTTTCATCTAACTGTGTTGCTTTCTCAGTGACACATCATGCGAAAGTTACTTTAGACCTTACATTTCGTGCACCAGTGTAATACTGAATTAGTCTTTGATATAGGGATGCCTTGTACTGTATTATAAACCTCTTCCACTGGGATTTTAGGTTCTCAGGCTACAAACTTTTTCACCTTCGTTATATTTCTTGGTTCTGTAAGAAACGCACCCCAGCGTCCCAAATTGCTTTAGTTCAGGGTCATAAAAAGTTTCATGCTCTTTCTTATCTTATGCCTACCCTCTAAGGTATTGGGATAGCGTCTTTGTCTCGTAAAGAAGATTTCTTGAGTTTCAACCTCGTCTTGTGTATGGTTATGTGTCTTAAATATGTAGTGTGGTTACTGCCAGTGTGTGATCACACTGAGGCAGAAATGATTGAGTACGTATAATTCAGTACTTAGAAAGAATATGTACCCCAGTTTCTTTGCTCGCCATCTTAAACTGTCAATAAAAGCATAACTTGTTAAATAATGAAATTAACTTTTTTTCTGTGTACGTTCACATTGTCTTCCATATGCCACAGATCTTCCTAAATATCATTGTTCTATCACTTTTACGTCACAGGCTATAAATTCTGAAGTTAACTTATTTTGTCTATTTTACTCATTATTTTAGGAGTAACATTACGGGTCAGATAGGAATAGTTCTAGACAGTATCCCTCCCCGACGTTATAGAAATATTCCTCTGCTTTCACTTCAGCAAACATGGTGAAATGTGCAACAACGATAAAAATTATTTTTACTGTCGAATCTTTTGCAGCCAACTCGTTGAACAGCTGGTATTACTTAAAACCGACTCTCAGTACAATTTTTATCTATTTAGATTTGGCGTTAATCGAAATTCAAAAACAACTCAGTGGTAACTTTTCTACAGATACCTCCTGGAATGACAAAGTAGAGGTTTGCACGAAGAAGCCGCCCCACTGCACCCCTACACTATTCAGTGTGATTCTGCTCAAAATTTTGGGCCTGTCGTGCAAAGCCATGACGCATAGAACACTGTCTTAAAGACCTTGACAGACGACTGATTGCATTGCAACACCAACCCACGCTGTAGTAATTACGTAACTGATTATGTAATTACTGCTCTGTATTCGGATGTTGGGGTGGAGGGCAAACACAATTCCAGATCTCAAGGAACGACGAAATAGGACCTCTGGGTTTCAAAGACAGGGTAAACGTGAAAGGACAGATAGTACTATCGTGGAGAACATCTCTACGTCCTCGAATATAAGCTACTCAACTTAGCGTCTTTTCAGCAAATGTAATGATGACTACAAGATAAATAGTGATCTATTAATTTTAATAACCGTACCCTGTTATTTGCAGATGGACATCGTGAGGACAATAATATCTCTTTATGACATTATAAAAATGCTCCTCAATGTTCACTTTAGCGAACGCGGTCAACTGCCACAGTCTGAAAATCTCCAGATTTCTCAACAAAACATGTATGGACATTCGTTATTCTTTCTGTGCTTGCCTCATGCTGCTACAATATGCAACTGTTCTAAAGGAAGGTGAATAACTTCAAGAACGGCTAATAATCTCATGGCATCCTATCATGCAACTACAGGACATCACAAACAAGTATGGTACTATCATCAGACCGACAGCATCATCTGGTCTGCGCAGTTTCATAGTTTATAGCGATCAGTATCCTGACAGTATATTGATACAGGTCGGTGTAAACTGTGTGATTGTGTAGACTAAAACATCGCTTTCTACGCCGAGAAATAAAATAATACTGCAGTAAAGCAGGTTGGATAACTGCGTCGTCAACACCCAGGTAGAAGTAATGTTTAAAAAACTGTAGGGACTAATTTTCTTGATAAATTATAGTACTGTCTTTTTCTTAGCCGGCCGCTGTGGCCGAGCGGTTTTAGGCACTTCAGTCCGGAACCGCGCTGCTGCTACGGTCGCAGGTTCGAATCCTGCCTCGGGCATGGATGTGTGTGATGTCCTTAGGTTAGTTAGGTTTAATTAGTTCTAAGTCTAGCGGACTGATGACCTCAGATGCTAAGTCTCATAGTGCTAAGAGGCATTTGTGCCATTTTTTTTTTCTTTTTCTTACATGAACTTGTTCGTGGTGCAGATTGGCTTTGGAATGAACACAGTCAACTATCACAACATATTGATCACCTAGTAAGGTCAAAAAGAAGCTTTGACGGTATTCGCATTCGATCAGAGTGTCTCATACTAACGAAATGTCGGCCTCCATAGCTGAGTGGTCAGCGTGGCAGAATGCCATGCGAGGGACCAGGGTTAGATTTCCCAGCCGGGTCGGAGATTTTCTCCGCTCTGGTCCTGGGTGTTATGTTTTCCTCATCATAACTTCATTCTCACCGACACGCAAGTCACCGCAAAGGCGTCAACAAAAAGGATTTGCACCAGGCTATCGGTCTACCTGAGAGAAGGCGCTAGCCACACCTAGATAGCCTTAAGTACTAACTAAATAAGCGTTGGGAGCAGGTGCGGGAATACTGCATTTCCGTCTTGAGCAAGGTGGAAGACGTTTTTCGTTTCCTCTCTCTGATCTGTTACAAAGAATCAAGTGGGTTTCAACTTTGTATCTGTGTCGTGTGGATGGCTGTGATGAGTACATATAACAGTGTTTTGTTGTGTTTGTGTTGTTATGGACGAGGAGGAGGAAGAGGGTGAAACCCATTTCCGAAACATTTACATCTATATGATTAATCTGAAATTCGCTCTTAAGTGTTTGGCAGGAGGTCCGTACAACCACTTTGAGACCTTTTCTTTACCTTACCACCTTTGAATAGCCCGTGGGTAAAATGAGCACCTAAATCTTTTCGCACGAGCTCTATTTCTCCTATGTCATCACGACGGCCATTTCTCCCTTCGCTGGTCGGAGTCCATAAAATACAGCGTGAGTATATTTAAACTTTCGCTACTTCAGAGGGGCCCCATGAAGAACTTGTGATCGTAGGACACTAAAAACTTGTGGAAACTGTTGTAAGGACAGGCGGAAGAGAGGTAATAAACCACAGAAAGAAACATATTTTAATTTGCACATGAGAGAGCAACATTTAGTAACTGTGTACCATGTTTACGTTCCAGGTTACAAACGTTGCTCAGTGTGACGGATCATCTACATTCACGACAGCCTGGAACGGCACAAGAGATTGCTCTATAGTCGCCCGAAACAACGGTAGACAACGGAACGTTCGGGTGTTGCGACACAGTTCTTGCGCTGCTTGAAGATCGAACACTGAATCCAGTATTCTCACTCATGGCAAAAATAACTTCTTCAACAATTTGTGGCGCCACTGGCTGTCGGCCTCACTGAGGAGTGTTTCCCAAATCGTCAGTTAATTCCAACTTCCGAATCATGTTCTTCAACGCAGGAGCGGAAAGACGACCAATCCGTATTCCTTTACTGCTTCGATAATCGCGAAGACCGGAGGCACTACTGCTTTTGTTTGGATGTAACAGCTTTACCAGTAACGCCCTGATCACCTTTCCCAGATCAATGTTGACTGTCTGCATCTGTAATTCACGCTGATGCTTGTATTTCAATCCATTGTCTCCACGCTAGTATAATGTCAACTAACACTGGCACTAACACTGCTAACAACGCAAATCCTGCAGCGCCCAGTCATTCCTATAAACTTGGGTACCCACACAGTAAATAATTTTCCGTCTACACTGGCTCAAGCAAAAAAATGTTTGATTACAACCACCTTTATTTCTGCATTCGGAGAAGAAAGATGATGATTGAAATTTCGTGAAAAGATCTCTCCGCAATGAAACAAGCCTCATTTTAATGACTGCTAACCTTCTAGCTAATGATATCTGTGGCTCTCTCTTCCATATTTCGTTATAATACTAAACGAACTGATGACACTGGAATTTTTCGATGTCCCACGTGAGTCCTATCTGGTAAGAATCCTTTACGGTGCAGCAATACTCGAGAAGAGGACGGACAAGTGTAGTGTAGGAAATCTCTTCAGTAGATTTGTTGCATCTTCGAAGTGTATGGCTCATGAAACTCAGTCTTCGGTTAGCCTTCACCACAATATTTTCTAAGCAATGTTTGTAGTTTAAATTGTTCGTTACTGCCGTCGCTAGGTATTTAGTTGAACCGATAACCTTCAAATTTGTGTAGTTTATTGTCTGACCGAAATGTAACGGCTTTCTTTTTAGCACTTATGTGGAGGACCTCACATTTTTTGTTGTACAGGAAGAACTACCACTTTTCGCATCACACACAGCCTACTCCTCCCTAACAGATAACTGGTGTTGTCGATGTTAGCGTCCCCATTCTACGGGATGATCACTACCAACAGTGTTAAAATCACACGTCCATTAGAGACTGTGGAAAGATTAAGAATTGATTCTAGGATATTGCCACATCTATTGGTGTTCAGGAACCGGACGCTTCCACCGCTCTTCGCCTTGCAGATCAAATACCGGCTGTGAATTTTTTTCCACCGCCATGTTTCGAACAGGCTATCTCAGAATTGGGCTCCACCGCACAATCCTGCGTTTGCGACATCGGCTACGACAGTGGGTAGGATCACAAATCTGAGGAATTTGTTATCGCAGCAGACAATACTTAAATATTATCGGTCTTTTTGTGTTTCTGCATTAGAGGGTGTCCTTCGATAGATAAACTGATCGTTCTACGAAGCAGCCATTCATCAGACAATGCTAAATGAAGGATTACTTCAGGTTTCTCCACTGATTACGGTCGTCAGTAAGACAAATCCACATAGTTTCTGCATATTTTTAAATGTGATGTACTACCTGTCCATTAGGTCGTGATATCGTCTTTCCTCACTCTTCCATTCCAGCAAATAACTTCCTTCAGGTATCTGTTATCAGTTTTCCTGGTAACATGTTCCATTCATTTTGATTTCTTTTTGGATAACACTCATAATTACATATTCCACACCATCCTGTTACCCGAACCATTTTTTTTTAATTTCCTGCATCTCTCAGCTACTCCCGATAACTGTTTCTCCATTGGCCGCTGAGCAAACCGCAGTTTTTGAATTATTTTCGCATTGTAAGTCCACGTCATACCGTATAAGTGAAAACTAGTGACTCATTCTCATTATAAACATTCTGCATCAGACAAATCGTAAAGCTAGTTTTGAAACGTCTGCTTAGTTTCCCTAAAGCATTAAGTTACTTTTACTTTTCTGTTCTTCCACTCTTTATTGAAGTTTGCCAGAATTAGAGGCAAGCAGCACAACGTCAACAAGAAAAAGGTGATTCAGATACGTTCCATTTACACATATTCCTCCTTCGTGGGTCAAAACTTTCTCTATGACTGCTGAAAATAGTTTGGGTGACACGCAATCTCCTTGAATGGGGGCCTGACCCAAGCCTGGATTCCTTTCTATCCTAATGAGGTCTATAGGAAGTTGTAGCATCGCTGTACCTGTTCTTCAGTATACTAAGCAGATTTTCTTATAATAGAGATTCTGTTGCACTTGAATCAAAACTTTTCACAGAATCGATGATTCTCATTTTAAATGGTAATTCATACTTGTTGCTCCGTTCTATAATTCTGTTCACAACTTGCGAAATGGTCTGTTACGTTACATCCACATCCAATGTCAGTTTGCTCCATCGTTTGATTAAAACCTAATTTTTCCCAAACGGTTGGTGATAATTTATGTGAATATCTTGTACAATGCGAAGAGAAGACGAATACTCAGTAGTATTTTACGTTTTCTCAGTCTCCCTTCGCGCGAGGCATATCCATAAAGGCATTGTTCCAGGTACCGAAATGGTGTTCCTCCTCTAACATTCTGTAAACCACTTTGCAGTTTTATTTTTCAATAGGAATGTTCTCACTACCATTATCTGCGGCCATAACGACACTGGATCTAGGACAGTGGAAAGGAAGGAAATTAGTGTCCAATGAAAACAACATCATTAGAGACGGATAGGAAAAGAATGGAGAGGAATCAGTCGTGTCTATTTTAAAGAAACCATCTCAGCGACATTCACCTCAATTGATTTAGGGAAACGACAGAAAAACTGAATCTGAATTTCTCGTTGGGTGTTGAACCCATTTCTCTCGGATATGAGTCCAGAACTTCGCTGGGTCTCCGTGCAATATTTTCTCTGATGTTTTGGGAGAGCTGACGTCGGCACTGGCTTTCTGCACTATCTTGGTTTGTATAGAAAATAAAGTGTCTCACACTTAACTTAAAATTTTCATAACAACATCACACAAAGGAATGCACATCCACATGTCGCAGACGCCATGTGTATGACGATCTGGCAGCATATCCCGACAGTTTCTACAATATTATTATACTAAATTGTGAGTGATAATACTTACCTGAAGAAAAGAGCGTAACACCCAGAAGACATGGTCGGATGTGAGTGTAACGTCGTACACGTACACCCCCTCAGTGGATATGTAAATGATTGAAGGAACGAGCCCCTCTCCAGGCTGTGGAGGCATAAGAGATGTCTACTGGCTGCCGTGTCATCCTTTGCCTTGCACTAGCATGTGCGTTATGGAGTGGTATGTGGACAGCACACCGCTCTTCCTGCCGTTTTGCAGACTTTCCATACCGTGGAACCGCTACTACTCGCTTACAT
Source organism: Schistocerca piceifrons (assembly GCF_021461385.2). Lineage (NCBI taxonomy): Eukaryota > Metazoa > Arthropoda > Insecta > Orthoptera > Acrididae > Schistocerca > Schistocerca piceifrons. The sequence goes on from NC_060149.1 coordinate 282,661,328, forward strand.
ACCTCATCATTTGACGACTCTGATTACACCCCATACCAGCCCTCCGATCAAGGAAAAATCCTTGGCAGTACTGGGAATCGAACCCGCGTCCTCCGCCATGGCAGCCATCTACATTGGGCACTCAGATACGGAGGCAGATTATATAAACGATTAGGTCAATGAAAAAGCGCTCCAGCTGCTGTTGGTAGCTTCATCGATTCCACTACCAGTTTCAGCCTTTATATCAGGCCATTTTCAAGTGGTTATTTTGCTGCAGAGAAGCGCCGTACAAATGATAAAAATTGAAGCCAACTGGATATAAAATGTTGAGTGTGTATTTTCACACTGTTTCTGTGCTGTTGTGTTATCTAATCACTCCAAACTCAACCTCAAAATATTTCAGTTTAGGAATAAATTGCCTGAGAAAAGAAAGTGAAGCACGCAGAGGGAGGAGGAGGCAACGAAATGAAACTTCACCGGTTGAGAAGGTGTGTGAAGCTATTTCAGTGATTAGTGTTGTGTACTACTTCGTACACAAGGGTAAGGAGAGGTGGGCTACGGAGTGGTGCAGCAGCTGTCGTCATAGGAAAGCTGGACAGTAGCAGAAATGATTAGCGAAGAAGTAAATATAGTGAACAGAAGCCTTAATTAACTTGTAGCTTTCTCAAAGCGCATGAATACTCTTTAAAAATGAATATGCAGCAATAAAGTCCAGCTAATACAATGGAAACAAGAGTATCGTAGGGTGAGGCTCTCTTAACTAATGCACAAGTGACAGTGACAGGGCTGCATCTTCGTGGCGGCTCCGTTGCGACTGGGCTTTTTGACTAAGGATGGGGCCCCTCCACGCCCACACCAACGTGGTGACCAAACCAAAAGTTCTACTGTCACCTCCGTATAACATGTTAGTTTTTGGTCAGGAGTCAAAGGATGTGGGCTGTGATGTTATCCATGCGTCTGGGTAAGATTACTCATTAACAGGGTCCATCAGGAGATAGAAAGTGGACGAAAGCGATCGAAGGGTAGCAATTGTAAGGCAGAGGAAAAAAAGTGCCAAGGCAAGCGCCAAGGGAAAAAAACCTCTGCGACAGTGCGAGGTATCGTTCATCGTTACCTCTGTCGTTGCGGAAGCTCGTTGTGTGGCTAGCTGCAGTTGCTGCGTCCCTGTAACAGTTCAAGGTCGTCATACATTAGTGGGCGATCGGTCATAGATCGGCTCACAGTGTAGGGGGGGTGTGTGGCTGGTTTGCGTGCTGTGCACAGTACGGTTTCCTTGCGGTTGCCTGTTTTTCGGCGGGTCGAGCATCTGGGGTTACCAGTAGTAGCTGTGTTGCAGGGGCTCGGCAGAACTGTCGTGTTAGTGTGCTATGGACCATAGATGTTTAGTTCCTTGCCAATAGTGTCTTTGATCTATTATGTTTCCATCTATGGTTGTGGTCGTAGTTACCCAGAGAAAGGATAAACGGGTTGCGCGAGTGTCTTGTGTTATTGTACAGTCGTGTAGAGAGTTTTTGGAACACATGCAAGATGGTATCTAGCCAATATTCCCGGTGAAGGTCCGCGGTGTGTGTGTATCGCGGAGCGTTGCCTATGGTTCTGAGTACTTTGCTGCCGGCCGGGGTGGCCGAGCGGTTCTAGGCGCTACAGTCTGGAACCGCGCGACCGCTACGGTCGCAGTTTCGAATCCTGCCTCGGAAATGGATGTGTGTATTGTCCTTAGGTTAGCTAGGTTTAAGTAGTTCTAAGTTCTAGCGAACTGATGACCTCAGAAGTTAAGCCCCCTAGTGTTCAGAGCCATTTCAACCATTTCATTTGTCCGTGAACTCCTGGAGGACACGGTTTTGAATGCCATCGTGACTAGGGGCCTTCCTAGCGGTGGTATGCATGATGGCCCATTTGAATTCAGCTGTGCTAGCTTGTCGGATGATGTTGCGCGCTGGTTGGGCCAGGATGCGTGTCACCTCCTGGTCGGTCGCAAGTGTGAACGTTGGGTCTGAGGGATCCAGGTTCGGTGTGAATGATGCTGCGAGTGTGAGGGCTTTCTCTTCCGCAGAATATGCCGGTCCGTCGGGCCCTTGTAGCGTGGGTGCGCACAGTGTCTCCCTGGTGAAGTGTCGGGCCATCTGCCACACGCCAGGTCGCGTGGTGTCCAGCCCTTCGAGTTTCTGGTTTCACTGTTGTGTTTTAAATGTTTGTATTTTGTCCCGGATTATTCCCTGGAGCCTGTTCATGTGCTGTTTGAAGTGTTGGAGCCAGGTACGCTGCCAATATCTCCTGAGGTGGTTCCTCATTGAGATAAGGCCCAGGATCACCTGGGGCAGGGCAGCACTGTGTTGTTGTGGTGTGCGGATCGGTATGGTGTCGGTTATTGCGTCTTGGACGGCGCTGGTGAGGGATTCAACTACCTCATCAATTTTAGCTGTCTCGTTAATCGCGTGGGTGGGTGGGATGCGACTTTCAAACGTTTCCTTGAACAACGTCCAATTCGCGCGTCTGTAGTCTAACATCCTGCGTTGATCCATGTGCTGCAGTGTTTCTTCAATGTACAGTATAACGGGTTGGTGATCTAAGGGCAGATCGTTTTCAACGGCAACGTTGAGTGTCGTTGTTATGCCCTTGATGAGAACCATGTCTAACACGTCTGCCCTGTGTCCCCTCCGGTAGGGAATGTGCGTCGATTCGGTCGGCGCTGGGCCGTGCCTCGCTGCGGAAAGGGTGTGGGGCTGTCGCCGACTATCTTATATTGCGGCGGCAGAGAGAGAGCTCACGGTATGGAGCCACTGGAGATATGGCTCACTGGTTGTGCTCCATCGGGTTCGCCAGGTCCTGCGCTACAGCTATCGGCCTCTGACAGAAACTTTCGTTGCCGTTACCAACTGTGGGACACAAGTGGAGTTTAATCGATCTATGATACCAAAGAAACAATTCGAGTCAAAGTTACAAAGAACTTGGCGATATGAGCCCACTTGTCAGTATGATGTTACACCCCTTCTAGCCTAGATGCATGCACTGATATACACTACTGGCCATTAAAATTGCTACACCAAGAAGAAATGCAGATGATAAACGGGTATTCATTGGACAAATATATTATACTATAACTGACATGTGATTAGATTTTCGCGCAATTTGGATGCATAGATCCTGAGAGATCAGTACCCAGAACAACCACCTCTGACCGTAATAACGGCCCTGATACGCCTAGGCATTGAGTCAAGCAGAGCTTCGGTGCCGTGTACAGGTATAGCTGCCCATGCAGCTTCAACACGATACCACAGTTCATCAACACTCCTGACTGGCGTGTTGTGATGAGCCAGTTGCTCGGCCACATTGACCAGACGTTTTCAATTGGTGAGAGATCTGGAGAATGTGCTGGCCAGGGCCGCAGTCGAACATTTTCTGTATCAAGAAAGGCTCGTACAGGACCTGCAACACGCGTTCGTGCATTATCCTGCTGAAATGTAGGGTTTCGCAGGGATCGAATGAAGGGTACAGCCATGGATCGAACACATCTGAAATGTAACGTCCACTGTTCAAAGTGCTGTCAGTGCGAACAAGAGGTGACCAAGACGTGTAACCAATGGCACCCCATAACATCACGCCGGGTGATACGCCAGTATGGCGATGACGAATACACGCTTCCAATGTGGGTTCACCGCGATGTCGCCAAACACGGATGCGACCATCATGATACTGTAAACAGACCCAGGATTCATCCGAAAAAATGACGTTTTGTCATTCGTGCACCCAGATTCGTCGTTGAGTACTCCATCGCAGGCGCTCCTGTCTGTCATGCAGCGTCAAGGGTAACCGCAGCCATGGTCTCCGAGCTGATAGTCCATGCTGCTGCAAACGTCGTCGAACTGTTCGTGCAGATGATTTTTGTCGTGCAAACGTCCCCATCTGTTGACTCAAGGATCGATACGTGGCTGCACGATCCGTTACAGCCATGTGGATAAGATGCCTGTCATCTCGACTGCTAGTGATACGAGGCCGTTGGGATCCAGCACGGCGTTCCGTATTACCTTCCTGAACCCACCGATTCCATATTCTGCTAACAGTCATTGGATCTCGACCAACGCGAGCAGCAATGTCGCGATACTATAAAACGCAATCGCGATAGGCTACAATCCGACCTTTATCAAAGTCGGTAACGTGATGGTACGCATTTCTCCTCCTTACACGAGACATCCCAACAACGTTTCACTAGGTGACCCCGGTCAACCGCTGTTTGTGTATGAGAAATCGGTTGGAAACTTTCCTCATGTCAGCACGTTGTAGGTGTCGTCACCGACGCCAACCTTGTGTGAATGCTCTGAAAAGCTAATCATTTGCATATCACAGCATCTTCTTACTGTCGGTTAAATTTCGCGTCTGTAGCACGTCATCTTCGTCGTGTAGCAATTTTAATGGCCAGTAATGTAGTTTCGAAAGGAGACATAAAACCATTGTATCCTCTCCTGAGACAAGCTGGTCCACAATTGTAGTATCTGGTCCTTGGCACTGGGGCGCTGCTGTCGTCTGAGCTTGTGCCATCGGAACTCCCTCAATCATTGGCAATTGTGACATCAAGTTATATCCAATGGCATCCACAACATGACGCCAGGAGTAACACCGCTGTGCCTCTCCAGAATATTGAAAGAATAGGACCTCTTTCAGACCGCCACCATACGCACTGTTGTTGGTCAATCCAATGTCGTGCAGAACCGCAATTCATCGCTAAACACAGTGTGATGCCTTTCATGAGCAGTCAATACTTCCCAGTCACGGCACCACTCCACACACACCCATTTGTCTACATAGCCTACACATGGGATGGTAACTCCCTAGTCGGGCTGCTGCTAGTCTCCGACCATAGTGCAGGATGACACAGAATATTGTAGTGAGTTCGTTACCTGCTCTCGACTGGCACGCCATGATGTGAAGGGATTATGATGCGCTTGGTGCACCGTACGGCGGTCGTCCCTTGTTGTGACTGGACGTGGTAGACTGTAGCCTTGACGACGAGTAGGCCTGCCAACACGTTCCCATCTAGTCCAGCATCAGGCCACTGTCACATCGGTGTGCCCCACAGATGCGCACATTCCATAATTCGACCAGCCTGCTGAACGGAGACCAACAAAGAAGTCTCCGCGAACTTCACAGTGATCACTCAATATCCGACGCTGTTCTCGCCCCTTATATCCCCTACCAGGTCTAGTAACAACACTAAACACGAGCAACACTAATGTTTTGTGGTTGTCATTCTACCTGTCACTCTTAATCTTTTACACACCCACCAGTGGTGTGTACATGTACGAAGAAGTTACAATGATGTCTGACCATGTTTTCTTGGTGTTTCACTTTTTTATCAAACTATGTACGTTATTTGGAGAGACTAACTGATGGAGGAGGCACATGTACTGTTTATCCTCATTTTCCATACTGCTGTAAAGTTTCGTGTTTTAATTGGCCGATTCCTAATCATGCAGTTTATTTGCTACTCCATAACGATACCTTGATATAAGTAAACGTTGTGTGACTTGGGCCTCCCGTCGGATAGACCGTTCGCCGGGTGCAAGTCTTTCGATTTGACGCCACTTCGGCGACCTGCGCGTCGGTGGGGATGAAACGATGATTATTAGGACAACACAACACCCAGTTCCTGAGCGGAGAAAATCTCCGACCCTGCCGGGAGTCGAACTCGGGCCCTTAGGATTGACATTTAGGCGCGCTGGCCACTCAGCTACCGGGGACGGACTACGAAATGTTGTTATTGTCATATTTGGTGTCAACAGATTTTCTTAAGTGGAAACTAACTACGTCGATAAATTAGAGGCACATCACTTCGCTGTCAAGAACACTGTTAGGGTGAATCACTTTGTTAAAAAAATGCATTTTACAATTAAAAAACGAATTTTCAGTGAGCTTCAATATGAAACTGAACAACAAATGTCTGCTCTGTATTGTATTTCATCACTGAGACCAGAATGAACTCAGTGAATATAGGTACGCAATTATGACTATTAATTGCCACCGGTTTTAGTGCATCAGTCACCTCCGCATAGCCGGCCGAGATGGCCGAGCGGTTCTAGGCGCTACAGTCTGGAATCGCGCACCCGCTATGGTCGCAGGTTCGAATCCTGCCTCGGGCATGGATGTGTGTGATGCCCTTAGTTTAGTTAGGTTTAAGTAGTTCTAAGTTTTAGGGGACTGATGATTTCTGAAGTTAAGTCCCATAGTGCTGAGAGCCATTTGAACCATTTTTGATGCTATCAAAATTCATGTTTTGATACATAACCATTTGTCCCCGTCTGGCTTTCTATTTATTCTTTTTCCGATTTGTTAACTATTGCCATTTCGCGATGTAATCGCAAGAAGCGACTTGCTTTCTAATAATGGCACCTGCATGCATTGCTACCAGGAGTCATGAACAGAATCCAATTTCTGGGTGGCCTAACGTATTGTCAGTAAGGAGTCTAACGCGAATCAGGACCATGGCCGTCGTCCAAAAGGCGGGGAAGTGTAGGTGTTTAAGTATGGCATTCGTGATGTGTGTGAGGTAGTCTACTGCTTTGTCCGTGAAGCCGGCCGGTGCGGCCGAGCGGTTCTAGGCGCTTCAGTCTGGAACCGCGCGACCGCTACGGTCGCAGGTTCGAATCCTGCCTCGGGCATGGATGTGTGTGATGTCCTTATGTTAGTTAGGTTTAATTAGTTCTAAGTTCTAGGGTACTGATGACCTCAGATGTTAAGTCCCATAGTGTTCACAGCCATTTGAACCATTTTTTGTTGATAGTTAATGTACACACACTACATCTAATTTTTATATTACTTTTGTTCTTAATTACAGCGTCCAGCGACAATCGTAGCCTAAGAATTTAAATGACAAAATGTAATGAAACAAAAGTTAGTTAGTGACGTATTCCATAGATCATTTTAACGATTTTTTGAATCTATGTGTTGAAGAACGAGTCAGTTTACAGGACTTATATGCATGATTAGTTTTAACATAATTGTAACATTACTGAACATACCTATTTTCAGTCCTACTCATGCAACTAAAGTTTAAGCTAATGATTTCTCTTTTTCTTTTTTTTTTTTAAAAAAAAGGCTACTAGTTTTTAAACATAAATTTGTTTATGGAATTAAAGGAGTTTCGAAAAGAAATGATTTTATTGTTGTGTTAAAACTTGCTCTGTTACCTGAGCGACAGTTTTTGTTGTTTGGCAATTGATCAGAAATTTTTGCTGCTGCATACTGAACTCCTTTATGACTCACCAGTAGCTTTAATATTGTGCAATAAAGATCATTTTTCTTATTGATTTGTAGTTATGGGCATCATTATTTTTTCTGAAATTGTGATGGATTATTTATGGCGAATTTTATTAGCGAATATACACTCCTGGAAATTGAAATAAGAACACCGTGAATTCATTGTCCCAGGAAGGGGAAACTTTATTGACACATTCCTGGGGTCAGATGCATCACATGATCACACTGACAGAACCACAGGCACATAGACACAGGCAACAGAGCATGCACAATGTCGGCACTAGTACAGTGTATATCCACCTTTCGCAGCAATGCAGGCTGCTATTCTCCCATGGAGACGATCGTAGAGATGCTGGATGTAGTCCTGTGAAACGGCTTGCCATGCCATTTCCACCTGGCGCCTCAGTTGGACCAGCGTTCGTGCTGGACGTGCAGACCGCGTGAGACGACGCTTCATCCAGTCCCAAACATGCTCAATGGGGGACAGATCCGGAGATCTTGCTGGCCAGGGTAGTTGACTTACACCTTCTAAAGCACGTTGGGTGGCACGGGATACATGCGGACGTGCATTGTCCTGTTGGAACAGCAAGTTCCCTTGCCGGTCTAGTAATGGTAGAACGATGGGTTCGATGACGGTTTGGATGTACCGTGCACTATTCAGTGTCCCCTCGACGATCACCAGTGGTGTACGGCCAGTGTAGGAGATCGCTCCCCACACCATGATGCCGGGTGTTGGCCCTGTGTGCCTCGGTCGTATGCAGTCCTGATTGTGGCGCTCACCTGCACGGCGCCAAACACGCATACGACCATCATTGGCACCAAGGCAGAAGCGACTCTCATCGCTGAAGACGACACGTCTCCATTCGTCCCTCCATTCACGCCTGTCGCGACACCACTGGAGGCGGGCTGCACGATGTTGGGGCGTGAGCGGAAGACGGCCTAACGGTGTGCGGGACCGTAGCCCAGCTTCATGGAGACGGTTGCGAATGGTCCTCGCCGATACCCCAGGAGCAACAGTGTCCCTAATTTGCTGGGAAGTGGCGGTGCGGTCCCCTACGGCACTGCGTAGGATCCTACGGTCTTGGCGTGCATCCGTGCGTCGCTGCGGTCCGGTCCCAGGTCGACGGGCACGTGCACCTTCCGCCGACCACTGGCGACAACATCGATGTACTGTGGAGACCTCACGCCCCACGTGTTGAGCAATTCGGCGGTACGTCCACCCGGCCTCCCGCATGCCCACTATACGCCCTCGCTCAAAGTCCGTCAACTGCACATACGGTTCACGTCCACGCTGTCGCGGCATGCTACCAGTGTTAAAGACTGCGATGGAGCTCCGTATGCCACGGCAAACTGGCTGACACTGACGGCGGCGGTGCACAAATGCTGCGCAGCTAGCGCCATTCGACGGCCAACATCGCGGTTCCTGGTGTGTCCGCTGTGCCGTGCGTGTGATCATTGCTTGTACAGCCCTCTCGCAGTGTCCGGAGCAAGTATGGTGGGTCTGACACACCGGTGTCAATGTGTTCTTTTTTCCATTTCCAGGAGTGTATATACTGGGAAAGTGCAGTTAAAATGTCTAATTCGTTGAAGAGGTACAAGATGACTGAAGTGAACACCTCATATTATCCTTACTGTTCCCTTTTGTACGATCAATACTTTTTTCTAAGTGATGAGTTATCGCAGAAAAGTTTTCCGTAAGACAATATAGAGTGGAGATTGGAAAGTATGTTAGGAGGCTGATTCGTTTGTTTCAAAAACTAGCAGTTATTCAAAGAGAAATAGCAGTTGAACATAATTGTTTGAACAGCTCAGTAATAACTTTCTTGCAGTTCGAGTTTTCATCAAGTTGAAGTATTCTGCCCTGTTTGCTGTCTCCCATTGATGTGCTGTATCAATTGTTGATACGATTCCATTTGTTGTACGGAACTGAACTAGAGCGAATTATTCTTAAAAGTTACGCATTATGTGCGCGTCACAAATGATAGACGTGCGCTCGAAACCACGCTCTCACCAGTTTTCATTCGCTAATGAGGCAGTTTCGAAACGTATGCGTTATCGGTGATTCAAAATTAAGTTCTATTAATCATGAATAAAGTATTTGTTTTGTTTAACTTATGTGTCTTTCCCGTACACCGACTAATGCGTACTAGTGATTCACAGGTATTTGTCAACATTGTCACGAAACCCTGGCTGAGAGAACCGTTTCCCTATGCGAAACACGGAATGAGTGCATCTTTGTGAGCTTGTATGTATGTTTAAATGTGTGGGTTCGCAAGCAAAACAAGTTTTTTTTTTTTTTTTTTTTTTTTTTTTTTTTTTTTTTTTTTTAAGAAACGTTAATTCCGTTGAAACCGAGTGCGGTGGAGTAGTGTTCGGACTCCAGACTCACATTCGGAAGTAGTAGGGTTCAAATCCCTGTCCAGCCATCTAGTTATTTTTCTCTCTGTTTCCCTAAATAGTTTAAGGCAATGTCGGAATTTCGTCCCCTTTCCTCCCAAATCCACAGTTAACCAACCGCTATTTTTTCTTTTTCTTTTGAGTTACACTACACCTGGTGTATTCTATTCCGTCCTATGATCACAGATGGATTCATAAGGAACATCATTTATTCTCAAAGCAGATTCTCTCTCAGTAGAGTTTTGGCTGCACTTACAGTAGCAGGAATATCATCTGAATCGTGTAAAATGGGTGATTGTATTTACGAGACTGACTGATATCAGCAACAAATGAAATTGGAGTTTCATATTTTTATTTTATTTTGTGCACGTTTCTTATAGCGATTGTATTTTCCTGCGCCATGCTACTAATTATAAGGATTAAAGTTTGTTTTTTGTTGGTCATTTTCAGGCCCTCAGCTACTGACGAGAGAGTTGCAGGTAACAGGCTACAGATGCAGTCTTCGCATTTCAGCAAAACACGTGTGACTGCTGCTTGAAACACTTCAGAAGAGCAGACATCGACGGCCGTCAACAGAAAGTTACTACGGAAGCCTATATCCCAAACGACGACGGCCCCCCACGTCTTGCAGGTAAGATGCAGAAAAACAGAAGTATTTCTACGAATTAAAAGTAATGCACGGCCACTAGGAAATAAGTGTCCAAGCCGACATTGATATCGTCATTGAGCTTGACTGTAAATGAATCGATAATTATTAGTTCTGTATTTGTTTATTTCAATTTTTGAAGCAATACTGAAATCATCACCTCATCAGCTGTTTACAGATACCTCAATATTCACTTTCGCTCTCATTTTAAATGGCTGCTAATGTAACGAGAATGATTGTCCCATTCGAAGATGTGAAGAGTATGACGCGCGACTATTGCGGATACATGTTGTGTGTAGCGCAATTGTAGACACGATATGCGAGCAGTCTGTTGCAGTCGCGTCTGCATTGAATATGGCACAACGTCGTGATTTAACCGACATTGAACGTGGGATGATAATCGGTGCAATTCGCATAGGACATAGTATATCTAAGATTACACAGAAACTCGCATTTCCCGACATCAATAATTTGTATAGAATAAATCTTTAGTGTCGCACAGACGATGTTTTCAAACACAGGACCACTAAAAGTATTTAGCGAGCTGAAGTCACGTCCCCTCTGCAGAACTATACAAGGCGAAAAATCATCACCAATTTCAATGTATGGAAATGGCGCACTTTATAAATCTAAAACACCTAGTATCCTATAAAGACAATATCAGTAAGTCCAGAGTTGGAATCAGTAAACTCATACAAATACCTAGATGTAACACTTACTAAGGACATGAAATGTAACGAATACATATTCTTTGTCATGGGTATGGTAGGTAGCAGACTTCGGTTTATTGGCTGAATATTAAGGAAATGCAATGATTGGACAAATAGACTGCTTACAAATCCCTCGTGTGATCAGTCTTAGAATATTTCTCATGTGTTGATGATGATGATGTTTGGTTTGTAGGGCGCTGAACTGCGCAGCCATCAGCGCCCGTACAGAGTCCCAATTTTGACACAGTCCAATTGTTTTCACAATCCAATCTAGTCAGTGTCACGAATGATGATGATGATGATGATGATGATGATGAAATGATGAGGACAGCACAAACACCCAATCCCCGGGCAAAGAAAATCTCCAATCCGGCTGGGAATCGAACCCGGGACCCCGTGATCCAGAGGCAGTAACGCTAGCCACAAGTCACAAGCTGCATACACATTTCTCCAGAGCGTGTTACCCTTACAAGATGGAGCTAGCAGGGGAGTTTGAACGTATAAGGAAGAGGGCGGCACGAATGGTCACAGATCTGTTGACACGCGGGAGAGTGTCACAGAGATGATGAAGCAATTGAACTGGAAGTCTCTTGAAGATAGTTTCCGTCTAACTCGAGATCGTGTATTAACCAGGTTCCAAAAACGGACTTTAAATGATGACTCTAGGAATATACAACAATCTCGTACATATAGCTGCCATAGAGATCCTAAGGACAAGATTAGATTAATCACAACACGCGCAGCGGCAGTTAAATAACCATTCTTCCCGTGCTCCATACGTGAATGGAACGTGAAACCCGCAATAACCGGGTCATCGGGACATATCTTCCATGAGGCACTTCATAGTCGTTCGCAGAGTGTATATGTAGATGTAGATATAGAACTCATTTCTACCAGGAATGTGCGCAGATACATGCACCGCAAAGACTTCTTCGGCCAAGGACCGACTAGTGTCACAGGTCCTTCCCATGATTTATTATGACTCAGTCCGTATACGTAAACCTTGCAATAGCAACATACTGAACTGAAATGAAGCTATAAATCCTATTATTGACCCCGTTTTGAGTCGTAGACCTTTGGCTTTGTATCAGTCTCATGAACAGTGTCAGGCTGACTTACGGTAGTTCTCAAAACGTAGGAAGACCTTCAGAGGATCAAAGCTTAGTACAGTGATTGGCAGTTGACCCTGAAAGTAAATAAATGTCACGTCTTCGCATAAATAGGGAGAAAGGCCCATTACTGTATGATTACACGATTAAGTAAATATCTATGGGGAACTTAAACTTACAACTTACGACCAGTTCCAGCTTCTTTTTCTTTCCTTTAGTGCTGTCGTCTGCCAGCGGTCTTGTCCCAGTGGTAACACCGGCTCCCGTCAGATCACCGAAGTGTAGAGCTGTCGGGTTTGTCTAGCACTTGGATAGATGTTCGGACGGAGTCTGACTTTGTTATTTCTTCCCCCCGCTCGCTGTAGGCTCGATATGGGCTGTCAGTGGTACAACACCGAACACTTCGGACAAAAGCTTTAACAATATAAACAGACACACCGAACAAGAATAAAGTATGCAAATTCGAGAACTTTTGAAAATCTATAAGAAGATGAATGTTTCCTCCTACAAAATTACACTGTTGTTGGTATTCATATTTTTAACATTAAAATAAAAAAATAAAGGTAAAGATAAAATATATATTTAAAACACGTCGAAATGGACGGAGATGTTCATTTAAATGGAGCACCGCACCATCACCAAATACTGAAAGATCTGTACTGGGAGAAATGGGGTGTTCTCTAAGGTTGGAAGGTGTAGGTGAAAGATATAGGGGTCCACTGGTAGTAACTATGGAGATAAAATTGGGTGCTGGAGTGGACAGTGGAAAGATATAAAGTGAGGAGGAGTTTGACAGGTGGGCAGAGCTGCTCTATAAAGAGAAGAGCAGATAGGAAGAGGGAGGGAAGAATGTATGGGGAGAAATGGAGAGGGATGGGGGAGTGGGGGCGAGCCCTGATGAGGAGTAGTATAGGTGGGGACGAGTTATAGTTGGTAGGATGAATAAATATTGGGATTGATTTTTATTGTTAAATAGAAAGAGTTTATGGAAGTAGCGTTGGGATACGTTCAGCAGTTTGTGTAACAGTACATATGATTGGATGTGTTACTAAAGGCGCGGCAGCATACCAAGATTCGTGATCAGCGGAGAAACGATGATGTTATTGGAATCTAGTTTTCAGATAACATAGGCTACACGAAGTGTTCGATGTGGGCGAGGAGGGATGGGAATATGATTGGGTACTAGGTGATCTGCGTGGGGGAAGGTAAACGGATGCGGAATGCGATGTGGAATGTATGGCGTTCCAGGATTTAGAGAGACTGATTAAACTTAGTAGGAGCAGATGTTCATACGAAATTTGCATATTGTAGGGAAGGAGAGGGGGGGGGGGGAGGGAGATCGGAGCAAGATTTTGAAGGTGTATACAGTAGTGGAGGCGTTTAATTCTCAAGTTCGACCAGGTAGTAGTTTAAGTTTATTGTGGGATTTCTGTTGGATGGTTAGTATCTGAGGTTTGCATGTTAGTTGCCGGTTAGGGGTTATTCCAAGGTATTTTAGCACATTATTTAACTGGACAGGACGGTTGTAAATGGTGAAGTACAAATCATTGAGGGGGAAAACTGCAATTGTTCGTCCCTTAATTATTGCCTGGGTTTGGAGGAGTTGATCTTGTGGAACCATTGGTTGAATTCGAGGTGGTTTCGGAGGGATCGTTGGAACTTAAGGAGTGTAGGGTAGAGGGTGATAAAAATAGTGTCATCTGTGTATTGAAAGAGGGCCTGGTGGGTGTGGTTTGGGCATATTGGCACTGTAGAATAGATAAAGGAGAGGAGAGAGGGCGGAGCCTTGGGGCACACTACAATGGGATGGAAGGTGTGGAAATTGTTATTGTTAATAGTAACGAAAGCAGTCGAACGCGCTGCTCCCCAGTATGAATCCGCCCGGCATATTAGTGTCGAGATGGTGTGCCGGCCAGCCTGTGGATTGTTTTTAAGGCGGTTTTCCATCTGCCTCGGCTAATGCGGTCTGGTTCCCCTTATTCCGCCTCAGTACACTATGTGGGCAACTCCCGGGCAAACACTGTTTCCACGTACGCCATCACTTCTGTCTCTATGCTGATCATTTTTGGAATACAACCAGCTTAGTGACAGAAGTGATGACACTTTCTGCAAGACCTGACCATCATTTTGCAGGACCATGTTCAAGCACGTACAGTGCAAGCTGTTACTGATTTGTTTGACTGATGGGGCTGCTAAGTGTTATACCACCTAATGCACTCCCCTGACTTAAGCCCTCGTGAGTTCAACTCGATTTCTAAACCGAAGGAAATCCTTCACGGCATTCGCTTCAGAACTGCTACAAATTCGTCGGGCAACAGACCGCGCCACTCGAACTGTCAACACAACTGACACTGCTAAGAGTATCTTACGACTTCCACATCGCTGGCAACGGTTTCAAGACATTGCTGATGACTACTTTGAAGGTCAGTAAAACTTTGAAACACGTATCTATTTTGTACGAGCCGTAAATAAATAGTTGCCACTATTAAAGCTCCAAACCTCGTACTTATGAGTTACCGCTGTATGTACGTAGAAACATATTTAACAATTTTTTGAATGAAATACTTAGCGCCTTTGTATTTTGTTAATTGTTGTGTTCAACACAGTCGTCTATTATAGGTGCCTAAGAAACCTGCTTTCTCGGATCGCTAGACAACAATTCAAGCAAACCGTATTAATAGAGTTTATTACAAAATGGTTCAAATGGCTCTGAGCACTATGGGACTTAACATCTGTGGTCATCAGTCCCCTAGAACTTAGAACTACTTAAACCTAACTAACCTAAGGACATCACACACATCCATGCCCGAGGCAGGATTCGAACCTGCGACTGTAGCCTAGAACCGCTAGACCACCGCGGCCGGCAGTTTATTTCAGTAAGATAAATAACAATACTTAACTTTTCGTATTCACAAAGTTGTGTCGCAAGCAAATGGCGACATGCAAATCATCATGCAATCAATATACTGAAGTGTATACAATTCCAATGCAAGTAAAGCAATACAGTTCATGCCTTTGTGTCGTCTTAGAGAGGGGTCTGTCAGCATACTATTGACTGACGTCGTCTCACAGCCCTCTCTGCTCTTCCATTCTTGATCGTCGTGCCGGCACTTGCCGTTACGCCGGAACATTAATTATGTTTTTTATTCTAAATACCAAATAACGTCAAAATAACTGTTCTTCTCATTCATGTTTGTTGTTAAAAAGAATTTTTGATGAAAGCCGTTTCATCAGTTTATGTTCTTATTTATGCAAATTATAGGTTTTCCATTGTCATGGGATTGTAAAATGCAAATCTTTTTCGCGTTTACATATTGTGTCTCTTTTGTGGACGAACACCCATTGTAAGTTCTCATGGAGTCTTGGCCAAGTTTCACTGAAAAAAAGGAGACAGTTAAATGAAGATAAAGAAGGGAGAAAACTCTTAAAATCCACCACTATAACGTGAGTGAGAGCAGCGATAATGGGGTAACTTTCGATGTTAGCAGACAACACGGCTCTCCTCCCGCTACCGACGACGATGGCGGAACTTTCATCCCGAGAATCCTTGACGCTGACGTCCTGTTCCGTTGCGTTATTTTGGTTGTTTGAGTGGATGCCACCCTTTTAAATGCATTATGGACGATTTTGACGTTCCGTTCCGTGGCGTCCAGTGCGAATGAACCCTTAGGAAGCAGGTAACGGCAAACTTTTCTATAATGGAAGGTATTCTGTTCAAAAAAATGGTTCAAATGGCTCTGAGCACTATGCGACTTAACTTCTGAGGTCATCAGTTGCCTAGAACTTAGAACTAATGAAACCTAACTAACCTAAGGACATCACACACATCCATGTCCGAGGCAAGATTCGAACCTGAGACCGTTGCGGTCGCTCGGTTCCAGACTGTGGGGCCTAGAACCGCACGGCCACTCCTGCCGGCGGTATTCTGTTATTTGCAGTTGTATCGAAAGTATCGGAACAATCGATTGTTTCAGGCATAATCGGAAGCGTCAAGTTGACGACGACGTCGGTATGGCACCCTGTGTAACACATTACGAATGTAAGGCCGTGTCTTTTCATTGCATTCACGTAGAAGCTTACATGTTTTGACAACACCAAGGGACTGTAGACTTTAGTACGTGACATAAATTTCTGTTCGGTACGTCTACCCGTTCCTGAGAGATAGTGGTCTTCACTGACGGACACTCGGATAACAACTTGCATAAAAATAGTTTTTTGCGTGATTAACTATAAATTAACAATTTTCGGATTTTTTCATTTACTTCTACAATGAAACCTAGCTTCTTGCCTACTTTCAGGAACTCCCCTGTAGGTTTCGATGAGTGAGTTTGCGAGTATCACAATATTTGACGTAAATGGCATTATCTTCTGACAGCTTTGATGTTAAATCTAAATTTTTTGCATCGCCAAGGGGCCATAGATCTTAGTATGTGACATAAGTTTCTATTTAATGAGTGTACCCGTTCCTGAGTGAAGGGGCTCTTAAGCGACGGACAGACAGTCAGATAACTAATGACAAAAATATCTTTTTCGCGTGATATAATTACAAATTAACAATTTCCGGCATTTTTCCTGCACTTACACTGTGAAACGACAAGTATCCTACAGGTCTTGAGACGTAAGTTTGCGAGTATCATCATATGTGACATAAATGGCCGTATCTTTTGATATCATAGACGCAGAAACATACATTTTTTACATCGACAAGTGGCCATAGACCTTAGCATGCGACATAAATTTCTACTTGATACCTCTAACCGTTACTGTAAAAAAGATTCTTAACAGTCAGATAGACAGACAGACAACAAAGTGATCCTACGTATTAGAGTTCCATTTTTACTGACTGGAGGTACGGAACCTTAAAAATCTATGGTTAGTGTCAGGAGCCGATGACTCCCGATGTCTTTTCATTTCATCAGGTTTTTCTTTCATTTCAATCTTCGGTTTCTATCCGCAGCATACTAAAAAGAAGAACACGAGGCTTTTCTGAACTCCGCATAGCAGACGGCAATAGCCGCACGTGTGGCTCGTAGGTTCCAACCTTGTAGCGGACAATCTCTAAAGGATATGACTTTCCTTCCACCGCTAAAAACCATTTCTATACGTCAGCTATATTTTGTACGCAGAAATGTATTGCGTAAAACGCACCAAATGTAAACTGGCCAGTGGCTACATTTTTCGCTGCAAACTTTTCAAAATATGCTTGGTGTTGTACGCTGCTTTGAAGCATCACAAATAGTAAAGCTGTAAGGACGGGCGTGACTCGTGCTTGGGTAGCTCAGTTGGTAGAGCATTTGCCCGCGAAACGCAAAGGTCCCGAGTTCGATTCTCGGTCCGGCACACAGTTTTAATCTGTCAGGAAGTTTCATCACAATAAGTGTCGGCAATAACGAAAAGAAAACAGGTTTCTTATCAGGTTGTGACGTGTGGCTATATGGTGGTTTTTTTTTTACTGAATAGTTTCCTCAAAGTCGAATCAGAGAAGAGAGGCACAGCAGAGGAGCCGGCCAAAGTGGCCGTGCGGTTCTAGGCGCTTCAGTCTGGAACCGCGCGACCGCTACGTCGCAGGTTCGAATCCTGCCTCGGGCATGGCTGTGTGTGATGTCCTTAGGATAGTTAGGTTTAAGTAGTTCTATGTTCTAGGGGACTGATGACCACCGCAGTTAAGTCCCATAGTGCTCAGAGCCATTTGAACCATTTTTTTGAACACAGCAGAGGAGAACACGCGTGAATCGCAAAACAGTGGTTTTTATTTTTTTTACACGAAAGGTAGAAGTTTTACTTAGAAACTAACTACAACAACAGATGTAGCTTTGGTTCATCAACATAAAACTTATTATTTTTAGGCAAATCAGATAACTCCATATTGCGCTCCCCGTGTATCGTACAATCCGAGTTGCGTGAAGCGACCAGCATCTCTGTGGTTGTAAGTACCTAGAGGGAGAGGGAAGCTTGATCCACCCCTCGCTACCCGAAGGCCACATTAATTTGCTTCAATCCCTCATGTCTGTGTGTGTTGCAGGCGGTGCTGGAGGCGTAGGGAGGGTGGCAGCAGCGCGGCGCCATGCTGGTGGCGCTCCTTGCGCTGCTGCCGTTGGCGAGCGCGCTGCCGGAAGTCATCCGCATCGGTAAGCTGCTACTCCACTCTTCTTTCATTCTAAAGCTTGACTAGTGTTTCACGATAGACTGCCGGGCTTGTATCACGTTGTAGATAACAATGTGACAATGAAAACTGCTGACCATAAATTATATCACTGATTAAGTGTATATGGGCAAGCGGATGCCGTAGCGTGGTTTCAACAGAGATTGCAAATACAGAACTGAATACGGGTTACGACACCCAGCGCCCTCCCCTTTTCCAAACTTACTTCCAGTGGCATGTTATAATCTGTACACGAGATAAGATGACTGTTGTGATAATAATGGAAGGTAAGGAGTAAGCACTTAATAGTAAATTGCAGACTAATCATGTAGATAAAGGTTTAAGTTGGTTTTCATACATAACGGGAGAGTTACAATCGATAAATATTTCAAATGTTGGATATATAAACGAAACACGTGCAAAGGTGAAGATGGGAAATCGCGTAACTGAGGAGTTTGAAATTGTGACAGGACTCAGGCAAAGAGATGGAGATGAGTTGTCCCCTATACTGTTCAACTTTGCCCTCGAGAAGATCGTACGCGAGACCTTCCAAGAGAACGAAGGGATCGAAATCGAAGGAAAGAGACTGGCATACTTAGCCTATGCAGACGACATCTGTTTACTCTCTAGGTTTGAAGAGGAGTTGGAGCAAATGACCAAAGCACTAAAGGAGGCTGCCAGCAAATTTGGACTAAACATAAACGAAACCAAGACAGAGTACCTCGTTATGACGCGTGGTCATTGTCAGACTGCTGATCATCTACAATAACTGCAGGTTGGGGACCATTCCTACAAGAGAGTGCAAGAATTCAAATACCTAGGGGCACTTTCCACTGAGAACTCGTCATGTGAAGCAGAGATCAATGCCAGAATACAAGCAGGAAACCGATCTTACCACAGCCTAGCACAACTGCTTCGGTCCAACTATCTCTCTAGACAGTCCAAGATTCGACTGTACAAAACCCTGATCCAGCCTGTTGTTCTATATGGCTGTGAGACATGGAGTATCCGGAAACAGGACTTCCATAAGCTCCTTGTTTTTGAAAGAAAAGTGCTTCGGAAGATCTTCGGTCCGGTTCTGGATGCAGATACAGGGGAATAGAGGATCAGATACAACCAAGAGCTTGAGGAACTATACCAGCAGCCCAACATAGCAGGAACTGTCAAAGCCAAACGAATGCAGTGGGCCGGCCATGTGGCCCGGATGGAGGATCACAGATGGTCTCGGAAGCTCCTGGATTTCACACCTACAGCAAAGAGACCTCCAGAGAGACCCAAGAAGCGTTGGAGGGATGGACTCCATGAAGATTTAAACCAAGTGTCAATAGATGTGAACGGATGGCAGATAGCAGCAATGGACAGAATACAGTGGAGGAGGAAACTTGTAGATGCGTGCGGTCCACTGGGCCTGATCACGTAGTAGTAGTAGGATATATAAAATTTAATGCAACAGATGTCCTAGTTTTTATATAGGACAGACAGGGACGGCTTTCAAGACCCGTTTTCGTGAGCAGTTACTCAACAAATATGGCGGGAGTTCTTATAAGTCAGCTTTCGCAGAACATCTCTAAATTGGAAAACCCATACGTATCGACTTTACTCAATACGAAAATTTTGCATGTATTGGATAAATTGTGCAGAATGAATCTTCAAGAAGAATTTGAAACTTATAAACATTTCCGCCTTAACTCTACGGATTTGCTGATCAACTCGCACTGAAGAGTAAATTGTTTTCTGACTGTACAGCTTCCCCGTTAAGTGATTTAAAGTGTCCTGCTTCATGTCGAACTCTTGTTGTATTGAATTACAAATTAGGAGCTGGCTTGCACACACACTTTAATAACTCTTTCCGGTCATTTCATTGCCTCAATTTAGTATGTGCCATTGACTTTAATGTAACACAGCTTTTTTTATTTTTTAACTGTTATTTCTTGTCAAAGTCACGAGCTACAAGTAAGTACAGTATGTAACTGCCGCACTCTTGCTAGCTAAAATGCGCACTAAACTTCCATGTTCTAGGCTTTGTTTAGCGGTTCGGGCAATAAGTGGTGTAAGCTCACGAACCTCTTGTCGACCACTGTTCACGAGTCTGGGTATTTTGACATTGGCCTCTCAATATACATATTCCTTACTGTCATTTCTTGTTATCAATACTAGCTTATTCCCAAGAATAAGCAGCTTTCACTCAGTTAATACTCGACAGAAATCAAACTTGCATTTGGATCGGACTTCCTTCACTCTTGTGCAGAAGGGTGTGCGGTGTACTGCTCCATCCATTTTCAGTAAGCTACCACTAGAATTCAAAAATCTTAGCAATAATTCATGCGCTTTCAAATCGAAACTGAAGAGTTTCCTCATGGGCCACTCCTTCAACTCTGTCGAGGAGTTTCTTGAAAAATTAAGCTGATTCTTGTATTGTTGATTGCGTTTACTTAACCTTATGGATTGACCTATTTCGGTTTCATAAAAATTTTATTTTTACCTGTTATTACTTTTATGTTGTAATTTCATGTACTGACACTTTCCATGACCCTGGAGACTTGCTCCTCTATTTGGTCCTACGGAACTTAACGTGTAAATAAACAGATAAATAAATGAGCTGTAGGCAATAGTTCCACATGAAGTGAACTTGTAAACTGGTGCTGAAGTCTCTAGTACGCTCCCGGGTCGGCGGTCTCCGTTCCCTGACATCGTACCCAGAGGGCAGCTCAATTACTTGGGTTTTCTGCAAACACGCTTCCGGATGCCGGCCTCCTCTCCAAAATACTGAAAACTTCAACGAATCGCCGCTTCTCCATTGGCCCATGGCACCACCGTCGGCTCATAATAAAATATAACGTTTTACCTGGCTTTGCATAGCTCGCTTTACGTCTAATGATATTTTTATACATGTTTGTTTGTTTAACAGTGGATCCAAAGTTTAATTATCTATTTACATACTTATGTTAAACATTTTATATCGTTTTATAATGTTCCCACTATTCCATACTTTTATTAAGGTTCTATCAACAGTAACGCTCCTACTTTTTATATAGGTATTCTCGTCATGTCCTCAGTATGTTCGTTGACATTCGTCTTGTATATTATGCGTGGTTTGCAATTTGACAGTCTGTTGCTTGCTACTCATCTCATATATTTTGTATTCTTTTGTGATATAACTCTACTGAGTCTGTAATGAAGGTACATTTTGGTTGCCATGCTTAAATATTTTAAATTTGTTTAACAAACCTGTTATACTTCTCTGCTGTTCAATTTCTGTACATGTTTTTCATATACTGTTTTTATACAGGGTGTAAATTTTAAGTTGACAAACTAGAATAACTCGAAAACTAAGCTTCACACGAAAAAATGTGTAGAATCCAAAGTTGATTTTTTCGAGGGGGACATCTGCTGGTGCTAAAATTAGCCCGCCACCCCAGCCCCCTGGCGGTGGGCGGGAGGCAACTTTAAAATTTCAAATGGGAACCCCCATTTTTTATCGCAGAATCAGATTCTACATAAAAAACTATGTATATTTTGTCTTAAACATTTGTTTTGATTCTTGGTAGTTGACGCTGTAATTTAAGAAAATCCATATTCTCATTTTTGCGTGGAAAATTGTTACCGATAAATAAAAAATACTTATTTACTTCGTAAATTTTGATTCGATAAAACTAAAACTCTCCCTCTGTCCCCATAGGGTGGGGTTTGAGAGAGAGGAATTAGAGTTTTACAAATGTTGACCCAAATAGTAATATTTTCCGCAGATTCGGATAAGTTTTGTTTGTTTTGTTAAATCAAAAACCAGAGGAAATCGCTTACTGGTCACTTATGTGACAAGGACTTCTTAACTTTTACTGCTTTGAGCTTGTGATTTCTCCACTGCCACTATGGCTAACAGCTCTTCTTGCTTGCTAATTTCTTTGTCCGCTTGCCTGTTATCTGTTTAGTGACCTGTCAGCCATCACTGTACAACTTCAAGGGAATCCGCTAGTTGCTTCGATAAAATAAAGGCCCAGAAGCTTAATTTTACCCCATGGAACGACAGAATCATCCTTTTAGTATTGGTTAGCTGATTGAGATGTATTATATTAAGATGAGTCCTGTCCGTCATTGGACTGATAAATATTCCACAGCGGCGGCTTTCATTGAGTGCACCCACTTAATTATGTATTTGAGAAGACTGAGGGATTAATGATGTCAATACATAATAACATACCTATTACACATATTATTCACCACGTTTAATTCTTACACCTAGCTCGTAGCGTTGCGAAAGTTTTAAAGAATTCCTGTAATGCTTGTTACGATAGACCACTATTCGCTCACTACGGAAAATGACTGTGCGTGTCTGACACAGCTTCTTAACCATCAAATATCGCAAGAAATTCGTCGAATATCCATAGTCTGTGCGCTCATCCTCTCTCGCTGACATGTATCGTAAGCACATAAAATAATAATTTTTTGGGCATTACATGCTCCCTGCTCGGCAGATTATCGTGGACCATTTTCTGATTTCATTTCCACTACAAGATTTTAAACACCGATATCTGTATTCATTTCAACAATCTCCCACAGAGTACCATTTTTGGGCCACTCCTGTTCTCGTATTTAGATGAAATGTATTCGTAGTTGCGATAACGAATAAACCTCAGCTATATAAGGGAATGACGACAGTAAAACGTTTTGTTGGACCAGGACTCGAAACTGGATTTCCCGCTTTAAGAGACGGGTCGCCTTAACCACTTTGGCCGTCAGTACGCGACTCATGGCCAGACCCAGACTTCCATATGTCGTCGCTCCTACTTCACAACCGGTACTCGTACACACGTTATGTAATTCTTGTACAGGGGAGGACATTTTAATTGGAAGTCGTTGCCTGGTATCGGCGTATAAATACGATATTGCAATACATGTGTTGTTAAGAAGAACGATACAACGTTCCTTCGGAAGTGCATGAGCAGGTTGTGACGCAGGGACGGCGACGTATGGAAATTATGGTCTGGCCGTGAGTCGTGCACGGATAGCCAAAGCGGTTATGGCGACCGCTCGCGTAAAGTGGGAAATCCAAGTTGAGTCCCGGTTCGGCACAAATTGTAATTGTCGTCATTCCCTTGTACAGTTGATGGTTATTCGTATTCGCAACTACGAATACACTACATGTATTTCATAACGGCTGAAGTCGCCGCAGTGCCTGTTCTTTCAGACATGAGTGCACCTCCGTAGGAACATTGCATCGCTCTTCTTCACAACACAGGCAATACAATATCGTATATATAAATGACCCTCCATCTTACACTGATAAAACACAAATACTCCTCTTTGCTGATGTTTGCAACATAACCAAGTCCAACAGAACTGCATCAGCAGGAGAAGCAATGAATGAACTTTTGGGAGTGATGCCGATTTCTGGCGCCACTCTCTAGGGTGAGCGGTGGAGTGACAGACCGGTCGTCGATAAAAATATTTTATTAGGATACAATTACACATCTCGTCGTTGACAATGTGATGCAGTCACATCCCGCTCTGGCAGGCGACTGGTTTCCGCCCCAGCGATGAGGTGCACGTGTCAGTGTCCTTTGTTGCTGAGGTGAGGCCGAGCAGCGACCGGTGATCTGTCAGTGGCCTAAGACCCTGACGTCAGCAGAGCATTTCTTCTTTTTGCTGCGACTGCATTTTGCTGTTGAACGCCCGCTCCCGGGCGACTATGGTCCAATTCACATTCATACCATGCTCTGGACGAGACCCACTGACCTCTGGCAGAAGTCTGGCGGCACCAGGTACGGACGGTAGGTTGATGGCGCTGTTGCATGTAGTTCGACAGGGGAGACTTATCCAGAAAGCAGCTCGTCCAATCTGGTCCGAAACCGTGTCTGCAGCTGATGGTACCACATCGTGTCGTCGTCTAACATGGCCGTGGCGTCGTGGTGGAATGGCAGGACTCAGAATGATCTGTCTCAAAGCTCAAAGCTATTTATACGGCGCTGGGGCGCATTAGTTCAACTATTGCCCAGCCGCAATTCACATAGCTTATAACATGGTTTTTCTTCCCTGATGGGGTGACATCGTCCCGCCCACTTCAACCATTACCGCTGAGCAATGCACTTTTTGCCGAGCACAGTTAGCCTGTCTCGCAGTCTCTTCTGCACATATTGGTATAACTTACATGTCACCACACTGCGCTTACTGGCCCGCTGTAGCTAACGCATTGCTCCTCGGGTAATAATCAGTTTCTTAACTTACAAACATTGTTCAGTTCTGTACAAGTTAAGATTTTGCATCATCAGTAACAGATAACAGCAGGGGGAAAAGGAAATAAATCAAATGGATTGTTGAAAATTCCCAGGTGTGCATACTGATCAGAGCTGTAATTGGAAATCACATATTACATATCTTCTCAAACGGTCGAGTGCAGTAATATTTATTCTATGCGTCACTGCTGATTTTGGCCATGAAAGCATTGTGAAATCTAGCTTACTTTGCGTACTTCCTTTCACTGATGTTATAAGGAATAATTTTCGTGGGCAGTTCTACTCATAGACAAAAGGAATTCATGATATCCAAGAGTCCTGTACGAATAATATCTGGTGTCCACTGTTGAACTACATGCACGCAACTGTTTTAAAAAAAGGTGCATACTGTCAACAGTTCAACAATACATTTACTGTCTTAAGAAATTTATAATGAAGAATCAGGGCCGGCCGCTGTGGCCGAGCGGCTCTAGGCGCTACAGTCTGGCATCGCGCGACCACTACGGTCGCAGGTTCGAATCCTGCCTCGGGCATGGATGTGTGTAATGTCCTTAGGTTAGTTAGGTTTAAGTATTTCTAAGTTCTAGGGGACTGATGACCTCAGATGTTAAGTCCCATTGTGCTCAGAGCCATTTGAACCATTTTTGAAGAATCAGGTACACTTTGAAAATAATATTAGCATTCATAAATGCAACACTAAGAACAGAACGGCCTCCACTATAGCGAACTTAACCTTACTCTTCCACAGAAGAAGGAAATTATGGAACCACAAAAGCATTCGTCCACTTTCCTTGTGAACTGAAGCTATGCTCTAAAAACAAATTGAAATCGTCTCTATCTAACAACTCCTTGTACTCTCTAGTCTAGATGAATGTTTGAACAGACAGACAGAAAAACATGAAAGAAGACAGAATCATGAGGCAGTTACATCACTAGGTCCGCAGATGGCCGACATCGTTGACAGAAGAAGAAGAAGAAGAAGAAGAAGAGGAAGAATGTATGCGGTTACGTCATATTTTTGAAATTCTGCGGTAAAATGAGATTTAAAAGATCCATTTGTGTAAATGGTCAGCTTCTAGTAATATTGTCACAAGGATAATGTATGTTATTTGTATTGACACTTTCCACACCATGGCTAGATGTTAAGTCCCATAGTGCTCAGAGCCATTTGAACCATTTTTCCACACCATGGCGAGTTGTCGCGAATATGATCGATAGAATATGTGCAACATGCAGGACACTAAACTAAACTAAATTAAGCTAAGGCTTCACTCTTATGCAGTCACAAAGTGGTAAATGACTCGACGCATACAAATGTAGCTCAGCAGCATCGTAAGTTCAGGAAGAGTGCAGCCGATCTAAAAAAGGCCCTTTCTGTTCGCCATCTCCCCCCCCCCCTCCTCACTCTCTCTCTCTCTCTCTCTCTCTCTCTCCCTCTCTCTCTCTCTCTCTCTCTCTCTCTCTGATTCTTTGCCAGTAGCAGTTTATTAACACTGTATTTTACTGGCGTGTACTGTGAACATGTAATTGCTGAGCGTTTCTTGGTGCGATAGGGGGGCTGTTCCACCCGGCGGACGACCGGCAGGAGGTGGCCTTCCGGTACGCCGTAGACCGACTGAACGCCGACCGCAGCGTGCTGCCCCGATCGCGGCTCTCTGCGCAGATCGAGAAGATATCTCCACAGGACAGCTTCCATGCCTCCAAAAGAGGTAAGCATCACACTCCGTCTAGCAAAATCGCCTGTACTGTTCCACATTATTTAAATCACGTGAAACTTCAGCATTTCTTTATCACTAGTAAAACCCCACCTCCGAACTCCCCGTATAAAACGTCATATCTCCCGAACAACGGATTGTACAAGGATATAGTTTTACAGTTACATTCAGTGGTGTAAGTGGATACTGCGTGCAACATTCATCACGAATAGAGTCAATAGTAAAGAAATAATAGATTAAAACGGCATGTCGAATGCTGCAGTTTTATTACATCAAAAGCGAACATTTTTTAAACGTTAAACGTTTTTCCGTTCACCATTTTTCCACGTGGGTCGGGGAGAAAAAGTTTTTTAAAGGTTTGCAATAATGTGTAAAGTTGTTCAGAGCTGCTAACTGCTCTCATTCTCAAATACTGGGTGAACGTAGTCTGGGTAATTAGCGCTTCGTCAGTTACGTTGCCTCACGACTTATACTCAGATTCTAACTGTAATACCTGATTTATTTTGTTAAGGGGATACGTAATCACCTATCCCCGCAATGTTAATATATGCCTACTATAGGGAACATTTTCTCACAAACTACTGGAGACAGAGAGGTAAAAATTTTACTGTATGTGCATTCATATGTTACAACAATACTGAAACAACAGTTTATTGTCAAAGTATTTTCTTACAGAGATACTGTACATTTATTTTTAAGTAAATTTTTTCCATCGCTTTTTACTAGACTATCACCCCTAAGTCTTTTGTAAATCAAGTAATTAAAAAATCGTTGTTTCAGTATGTAATAGGGACCTATGTCACTACGTCATAAAAATTTCAGACTTCTAGGTTGACCAGTACCTGAGATAATGTTCCTAGATGAAGTAAAAAGTAAACTTACGGGAAACGGAGAAAGAAGATTAAAACATTCCTGATCCGTAGCTAATACCCCCTTCACAGTCTTCATAATCATCTTCAAGTCTTCTTTTGGCACCCCTCTGCACCTGTTTTGCTTTTTTCACTAATGTCTTGATTATATTATCAGCATGCCTTAGTCTGTGCTGATCTAAAAAGAACATAGCACGTACCGTACGGGAACCAACACACATACCCAACTTTTGAAGGACCTGGCATTTAGTTATATTTCCAAGATTGAAGGTTGCCACAGCATCATACACACCAAAATGTAGTGTATTAATTCCGACAAACACTGTTTTTGGGAGACGATGCCATATCACACTATTCAAGCACTCGTTGGGGTTCTGCGTTTTTCCGTGAAGACATTTCATCAGAAGACTTCTGTCAGCCAGATCTCTGAAAATGGGCTTTATTTCTGCCATGATGGCTGATGGTAGACTGTGGTGGTGAATGTATTTCTCTCCTGTTGTTAGTCCCCTATTGTATTTACACCAGCTGTTTTCACCTTTGGGGCACAAACCATGTTGTGGATGCTCATCCGTGGATGCGGTGTGGAAATATAAAGCCCATATAGCTCTCCTCATTTCTTCAAGATTGCCTGTATTTTGCCTGATTGCAAGGCCATAGCAGTTCTGAATGTGGTCTATTATGGAATCAGTCAATCTTCCTCTGCCATCCAAGGTTTTCCCATCATCTAGTTTTTTCCCTTTCATAACTGATTTTAACCTTCTCAGCCTGGCACCCATTCTCTTCTGCACATGTCCTATACATTCAAGTTTGCTTATATTTACACTGTTCCCATATGGTTTGCTTTCCAAAACTTCTTTGAATGCTTTAGAGTCACCATCTCCCAGATATTTGACATAGCGAACATTATACCACTGTGAAGAGCGATGAAAAATTTTCTTCACCCCAGCAACCTCCATGCCACCACTACTACCATAATAATTAGCAATACAGTCATCACTGTGTTCATTTTTCAGCCTGCCTGTGCACCTACAGTATTTAGACATTATTGCAACATCAATAACCTTGCCAGTATCAACACTAGTTGCTGTTACAACACCATTGTTGGAGGTGTGGCCCCTTTTCTGCCACGTGCCATCAAACGCCACTGTGAGGTCACGACTGCCGTCATTTTCTTCCACTGCTTCTTCCACAGCAACCTGCATTGACTTCTGTGCTACATCTTCAGCTGCAGATCCTAGTACATAATTGTAAGCTTCAAACTTTGAAGGTGCACTTGGAAGATTTAGAACACCACATAGCATATCACCAGCTGCTTTGCCCTTACCAATTGCTCGCAATCCATAAACTAACCTAATATTTACACTATAAAGTTCAGTTTTCTTGTATCCATTATTTACAGTTACTGAAACCGAACTTGGAAACTTACAGCTGTATTTACAAACACTGCATATTAAATTAAACTGGGCAGCCAGGCCAACATGGGATTCTACTTTCAGAGAAACGTTTCCATGACATTTTTTGCAGCACAAACTGTTTTCAAGAGCTTCACACAATATATTCGTATCAATGAGTTCAAAAACTTCATTCCCTCTATCAAGTAAATTATATTTCTCTTCCAAATCTCTTAGTTTTTTATGAGAAGCACTGTTTTCATTTGGTGTAAGTTCGTTCGGCAAATCAGTAATAAGTGGATTCACATTTTCCAACAGTGATGATGATGAACTGCTTTGCTTTGCTAATGAATCATTATTTCTTTTCTTTTGCCAGTTCACATGCTTTTTAAATACTTTTGCTTTAGCTCTAGGCATTTTCACTGCGAAAAATGAAGCACTAAATACGAAATAACTCAACAACAACTACTTTCTTATATCACACTGTTTACAAAACAGTCCCGCCACAAAGTCAAAGAGTAACTTGAGGAAGCCAGAGAGAAACATTTTCGGGCAACTAGTGTATAAATAGTCGCTGAAAACCGGGATATTTGAATTCATGTCACTTTAAAGGTACTGCCAAAAAGTTCATGGTCAGCCACGAGAGACGTGTATAACTAAAGCGCAATACCCGATCTCACAAATATATAAAAATAAAATAGTTATAATTGTAGTAGAGCTATGTATGATACGTCATTTTAAAGAGGAAACATGGCAGAATATAATACGCCAATAAAAAAAAATTCGATTTTTTAACCCAAAATCCGATTCCGTATCCCCTTAATCCAGTAACGTGAATTTATAGTTATTAATGAATAAGTTACTCTAGCATTTCAGATTTTTAAATTCGGTAAACAAATTTTTGTCGCCCCTTAGATAGGCTACCTGCAACTGAGTCTCTTTCCCACGTTCACCGTTTAATAATACAGGGTGGGCCATTGATCGTGACCGGGCCAAATATATCACGAAATAAGCGTCAAACGAAAAAACTACAAAGAACGAAACTTGTCTAGCTTGAAGGGGGAAACCAGATGGGCTATGGTTGGCCCGCCAGATGGCGCTGCCATACGTCAAACGGATATCAACAGCGTTTTTATAAATAGGAACCCCCCCTTTTTTATAATATATTCGTGTAGTACGTAAAGATATATGGAAGTTTTAGTTGGACCACTTTTTTCGCTTTGTGATAGATGGCGCTGTAAGAGTCACAAACATATCGCTCACAATTTTAGACGAACAGTTGGTAACAGGTAGGTTTTTTAAATTAAAATACAGAACGTAGGTACGTTTGAACATTTTATTTCGGTTGTTCCAATGTGATACATGTACCTTTGTGAACTTATCATTTCTGAGAACACATGCTGTTACAGCGTGATTATCTGTAAATACCACATTAATGCAATAAATCTTCAAAATGATGTCCATCAACCTCAATCCATTTGGCAATACGTTTCACGACATTCCTCTCAGCAGCGAGTAGTTCGCCTTCCGTAATGTTCGCACATGCATTGACAATGCGCTGACGCATGTTGTCAGGCGTTGTCGGTGGATCACGATAGCAAATATCCTTCAACTTTCCCCACAGAAAGAAATCCGGGGACGTTATATCCGGTGAACGTGCGGGCCATGGTATGGTGCTTCGACGACCAATCCACATGTCATGAAATATGCTATTCAATACCGCTTCAACCGCACGCGATCTATGTGCCGGACATCCATCATGTTGGAAGTACATCATCATTCTGTCATGCAGTGAAACATCTTGTAGTAACATCGGTAGAACATTTCGTAGGTAATCAGTATACATTGCACCATTTAGATTGCCATCGATAAAATGGGGGCCAATTATCCTTCCTCCCATAATGCCGCACCATACATTAATCCGCCAAGGTCGCTGATGTTCCACTTATCGCAGCCATCGTGGATTTTCCGTTGCCCAATAGTACATATTATGCCGGTTTACGTTACCGCTATTGGTGAGTGATACTTCGTCGCTACATAGAATGGGTGCAAAAAATCTGTCATCGACCCCTAATTTCTCTTGTGCCTAGTGGCAGAACTGTACACGACGTTCAAAGTCGTCGCCACGCAATTCCTGGTGCATGGAATATGGTATGACTGCAATCGATGTTGATGTAGCTTTCTCAACACCGATGTTTTTGAGATTATCGATTCTCTCGCAATTTTCCTGCTACTGATGTGCGGATTAGCCGCGACAGCAGCTAAAACACCTACTTGGGCGTCATCATTTGTTGCAGGTCGTGGTTGATGTTTCACACGTGGCTGAACACTTCCTGTTTCCTTAAATATCCGGCGAACGGTCCGGACATTTGGATGATGTCGTCCAGGATACCGAGCAGTATACATAGCACACGCCCGTTGGGCATTTTGATCACAATAGCCATACATCAACACGATATCGACCTTTTCCGCAATTGGTAAACGGTCCATTTTAACACGGGTAATGTATTACGAAGCAAATACCGTCCGCACTGGCGGAATGTTGCGTGATACCACGTACTTACACGTTTGCGACTGTTACATCGCCATCTATCACAAATGTGGTTCAACTAAAGCATTCATATTTCTTTACGTACTACACGAATATATAATAAAAAATGGGGGTTCCTATTTTTAAAAAACGCAGTTGATATCCGTTTGACCTATGGCAGCGCCATCTAGCGGGCCAACCATAGCGCCATCTGGTTTCCCCCTTCAAGCTAGACGAGTTTCATTCTTTGTAGTTTTTTCGTTTGATGCTTATTTCGTGAGATATTTGGCCCGGTCACTATCAATGGACCACCCTGTATACTCCGCGCACCAAAATTAAAGGATCACTTTTTCGAAACCCTGTAATTATTTCCAGATTGCTATTTATAAGAGGGACGTTTGGCTCAAGCTACCTTCCTCTGAAATTATGCAAAAGTGTGGCGCCCTGTGATTTCATCCTCGAGCTCGGCTGCGCGTCAAACAGCACGGTGGACACATGTGTAACAAGGTGAGCTCAGAAGTTCGTGTAAGGTGTTACGTGGTTTAATGATGCCACATTGGAACAAAATTTCAGAAGAATTCTGACCATCGCCACAGTGGACGTGCCACTCGATACGAAGAGTGTTGCAACTTTCACCCCTTCTTTCGACTTCTCCGTCATGGAGGTTAGAACCGCGACAGCCATCGTTGAAATCATGCGGTTTTCTTATGGGTGAACGAGTCAAACGTTCCACACACACCGTCTCTCTGAAACGACATTAAAACACCTCACAGCGTGGCATAAAGAACGTCAATGAAAACACCCCTTCCCTTGACGCAATGGTTCCCACACATTTTGCGGTCGAAAGCGACAATTTGCAGTGCAATGAGCAACAGGTCGACGTTCTTGACCATCTTTGACTCTACTGACGCCCAACGGACGCTCCAACCCTTCTCGTTACACTCCACTGACACTTCATCGCTTCTCTAAGGACATCGTGGGCTAAAAGTCCCACCGAACGTGATTGCACCACTTCTTTGGAGTGCACTGCGACCAAGGTTTTTGCTCTGGTGTACAGTGTGCAAACACAAGGTAGCGTTCAAAACCATTCGACGAAATTTGAACGCTATCTGAAACAATAA
Organism: Schistocerca piceifrons; assembly: GCF_021461385.2. Classification (NCBI taxonomy): domain Eukaryota; kingdom Metazoa; phylum Arthropoda; class Insecta; order Orthoptera; family Acrididae; genus Schistocerca; species Schistocerca piceifrons. The sequence continues at coordinate 282,693,418 of NC_060149.1, forward strand.
AGAGGGCTTTTGCTTTTTCAGCTCTCCTGTTCTATGACAGGTAATCTGTAACTGGCTCAATATACACTACTGGCCATTAAAATTGCTACACCACGAAGATGACGTGCTACAGACGCGAAATTTAACCGACAAGAAGAAGATGCTGTGATATGAAAATGATTAGCTTTTCAAAGCATTCACACAAGGTTGGCGCCGGTGGCGACACCTACAAGATGCTGACATGAGGAAAGTTTCCAACCGATTTCTCATACACAAACAGCAGTTCACCGGCGTTGCCTGGTGAGACGTTGTTGTGATGCCTCGTGTAAGGACGAGACATGCGTACCATCATGTTTCCGACTTTGATAAAGGTCGGATTGTAGCCTATCCCGATTGTGGTTTATCGTATCGCGACATTGCTGCTCGCGTTGGTCGAGATGTAATGACTGTTAGCGGAACATGGAATCGGTGGGTTTAGGAGGGTAATATGGAACGTCGTGCTGGATCCCAACGGCCTCGTATCACTAGCAGTCGAGATGACAGGCATCTTATCCGCATGGCTGTAACGGATCGTGCAGCCACGTCTCGATCCCTGAGTCAACAGATGGGGACGTTTGCAAGACAACAACCATCTGCACGAACAGTTCGACGACGATTGCAGCAGCATGGACTATCAGCTCGGACACCATGGCTGCGGTTACCCTTGACGCTGCATCACAGACAGGAGCGCCTGCGGTGGTGTACTCAACTACGAACTGGGTGCACGAATGGCAAAACGTCATTTTTTCGGATGAACCCAGGTTCTGTTTACAGGATCATGATGGTCGCATCCGTGTTTGCCGACATCGCGGTGAACGCACATTGGAAGCGTGTATTCGTTTTCGCCATACTGGCGTATCAACTGGCGTGATGGTATAGGGTGCCATTGTTTACACGTATCGGTCACCGTTTGTTCGCACTGACGGTACTTTGAACAGTGAACTTTACATTTCAGATGTGTTGCGACCCGTGGCTCTACCCTTCATTCGATCCCTGCGAAACCCTACATTTCAGCAGGATAATGCACGACCGCATGTTGTAGGTCCTGTGCGGGCCTTTCTTGATACCGAAAATGTTCGACTGCTGCCCTGAAAACGTCTGGTCAATGGTGGCCGAGCAACTGGCTCGTCACAATACGCCAGTTAGTACTCTTGATGAACTGTGGTATCGTGTTGAAGCTGCATGGGCAGCTGTACCTGTACATGCCATCCAAGCTCTGTTTGCCTCAATGCCCAGGCGTATCAAGGCCGTTATTACGGCCAGAGGTGGTTGTTCTGCGTACCGATTTCTCAGGATCTATGCACCCAAACTGCGTGAAAATATGATCACATGTCAGTTCTAGTATAATATATTTGTCCAATGAATACCCGTTTATCTTCTGCATTTCTTCTTGGTGTAGCAATTTTAATGGCCAGTAGTGTAGTTGCATGGGTCGTACCGAGGGTGTTACCGAACTGGGAGTCTTAGTAGGGATGGCGGTTGTCAATGAAACAACTGGTTTTCGGTTATATCGATTTTTTAACAACAGTTTTACCTGACTGTTAAAACCGCTGAAAATAACCGATTTCTGAAACAACTAATTTTTGGTTTTTTATTACGATTATTTCCTGTAATAAACACAGGAGTCGAACAAAGACTGAAAAATTCTGACTCCCTCACTTTTAAGACAAATAAAATCAAAATATTAAATTATATAAGCAAATAAAACAAAATTTAGTCCGTCCACCGATCGCTGCTTTACTCGTAAAGTGACAAGTGGCTGAATATCACCAGTATTCTCTTATCGATTCTAATTTGTTCATACTCTGTTCAAAAATCATGTTTTAATTAAGAATCGTACCACTATTTGGACATTACGAATAGTCAGTGGTAAAGGGCTAAAACTGCGGTTGAAAAACTCTATATTTCATGTTAATTTGCTCGTTTTCAAGGGCTACAAACAGATAAAGACATAATATGTAGACACAGGCAGTAGATCAGCTACTTTCTATTTTTATCGTAAACTATGAATGAATTGTTAAGTTTTGTACTTATATGATATTACAAGTTTGTTGTGACTCCACCCAAAAAAAAAAAAGTTCAAATGTGTGTGAAATTTTATGGGATTTAACTGCTAAGTTCATCAGTCCCTAAGCTTACACACTAATTAACCTAAATTATCCTAAAGACAAACACACACACCCATGCCCGAGGGAGGACTCGAACCTCCGCCGGGACCAGCCGCACAAGCCTCCGATTTTTAATCTTTTAAAGCAAATGGACCGTTGATATCATATTACGTAAAATACTCCCAGACCAGTGATAGTGAGCCGGCCGCTGTGACCGAGCGTTTCTAGGCCCTTCAGTCCGGAACCACGCGGCTGCTACGGTCGCAGGTTCGAATCCTGCTTCGGGCATGGATGTGTGTGATGTCCTTAGGTTAGTTAGGTTTACGTAGTTCTAAGTCTAGGGGACTGATGACCTCAAATCTTAAGTCCAATAGGGCTTAGGGCCATTTGAACCATTTTTGAACTAGGAATAGTGCCATTCTGTAACACATCTGAAGTTTGACGACGACAGTGAGGAGCTACCATGTAGATCAGATGGGTCAAGTCTTGCGCTTGTACTCTCTAAAAGGCCACGCCACATGGTAACAGGTACATTGTTGTCTCAACAACGATGTACCAATTCTTACGCCATGTTCTTGTTGCTCGTGTCTGCAGGAATTATTAAAATAGTACTGATAGCTTTTCCCATTGTCTATTATAACGTAATATTTCAAAGCAATGAAAGTTTTAGGCAGAAAAATTTTATTTTTATTTACTTCATTAAAAACCATATATTTAAGGTATGCTATTATGGCTACTGCAGTTTTTTACTTGGTTATTAGTAAAAAATAAAAAAAACAATTGTTATAACCGAAGCCAACAAATATGAAAAACGCCGATTATTCGGAACTAAAATACCATTATCGGTTTTAACCAGTTGGTTTTTCCCACCCTAGGTCTTAGGGGCAGCCTTTGCCGTTTTACTCACGCACATGTTAATGTTGCACTCCCGCGTGATCACGCCACCGGAGGGCGGGAAACAGGAGGCTTGAGAAGCATAAGCATCCTTTGCTATTTCGATCACGTTCTAATTTTGTCGAACGGTTTTGAACGGTCCCTTGTGGTTCCAACCTGAACGCGAGAGCAAAACTTGCGGTCGCGCTGCACTCCAAAGGGATGCGTTCACGTTCAGTGGGGATGCACCCCACAGTGTCTTTATACAAGGTCTGAAACGTACGATAGTGTCAGCCAAAGGGATGCGTTCACGTTCAGTGGGGATGCACCCCACAGTGTCTTTATACAAAGTCTGAAACGTACGATAGTGTCAGCCGTATCGAAGGTTGTCAAAGTCCTTTGTTCATCACAATGTGAACTGCCGTTTACGACCGCAAAATGTGTGGGAATTAACGCCTCAAGGGAAGAGGTGGTTTTATTGACGCCATTTATGCCAGTCTATAAGGCCTTTTCGTGTCAATTCCGCGCAGCGGTGTGTCTGAAATGTTTTCCTTGGCCACATACAAGAAAAACGCATGATTTCAACGCTGGGCGTAGCTGTTCTAACCTCCATCGCGGAAGTGTTAAGAAAAGGGATGAAATGGGGGTAAGAGTGGGTGTGACGACCTTCCCATCGTGCGACACGTCGATAGTGGCGTTGGACAGAATTTCTGTGAAATTTTGTGCCAACGTGACATCGTTAACCCACATTACATCTCACATGAACGTCTGAGGTCTGGCCTCTTTAATGCGTGTGTCGACATCTAGCTGTTTGAAGCGTCGAGCCCGAGAGTGATCTCGCATTATCACAGAGGAAGTTCCTAGGTACCTTTGAGGCAAATTTCAAATTTATATGTCGCAATGGAAAAGTTAATACCTGGAGGGAAAGCGACGTTCTTTTCGATGAACACTACTGAGAAAATTTAGACAACCGGTGTCTGAAGTTGACTGCAGAATGATTCTGCTACCACCAACACACATGCCGCGTACGGACCGCGAAGACAAGATACTAGAAATTAGGAACTAGAAAGCAAGTGGTACAGAGTACCGTCCTCCACGCACCGTAGGGTGGCTTGCGGATTATACTTCTGTTGCGCAATGCAGATTGGTGGAGACTGTCTCTCACGCGTGGAACACCCCAATTCAAAATCCAATATCTTTAATTGATTGTCGAGGCTTTGCTCTTTACGTGTGAGAATGAGTTTAGTCATCCCCTTCAACAAGAATACTGGTCTGGCTGGGGCGCTGTAGATGGCGAAGAATTGGTACTAGGCGGTCATTTGAACATCCACCACTGACGTAAGACATGGTAGCGGTTTGTATGTGCCAATGTGTTAAATGGAGTCAATGCATTAAGACTGGTCGTCGTGGAGAACTGACAGAATGGCAAAAAGGGGCTTTCAAGTTTGGACGTATCTACGACCACACTATGATGCAGTTGCTCGATTTGTTGGTGTATCAACACGGACAGTAAAACGTGGCTATTAGGAACGATCAACCACTCGCAGCCGTGTAACAGGACGTACGGACAGCGGTCAGAAACAGGGTCCAACCGATGACGAAAGGAGATGAGTGTTACGCCTTTTCAGTGACATTCTATTTCAAACGCGATTGCAGCTGCTGCTGCCAGAGAATGTAGGTCCATCCAACCAGTTTTCATGTGAACTTTGTGAAGGAAACTACAAGCAATGGGCATTTGGAATCATGTACTACGCAAAAAGCCGTTGCCCACAGCGGCACATGTAATTGCCTGTTTTCAATGGGCCAAGCAACATGGGAACTGAACAGTAGCTGACTAGAGGCGTGCAGAGTAGTCCGACGAGACTCGAATTTGCCAATTTTCAAATAATACAAGGCTTCGACTGCATTGATTCCCCAATGAGGTGTTTAACTCAAAGTGTGCGGAGGGTGTAGTTCCGGCCGGAGGTGGTTCTGTGATGTTTTCATGGTATTTTTCACACCACGACTTGGGCCCCCTCATTTAGTTTACAGTCAACGTGGAACAGGTAGTTTGTTTCAACGTTCTCGGTGACCAAGTGTTGCCTTTTCTTACACGTCTTCATGATGAGCACTCTGTTGGCACTCGAGTCTTCCAAGATGAGAACAGCCGTGTTCATAGGGCTGCGCGCACACGTTCCTGATTTGACGAACCCTCAGATACCATGTCTCACCTCGACTGGCCCGCTATATCACCCGATCTAAAACCCATAGAAAATTTCCTGGACTCCAGAACAGCGTTTAAAATGGGGAGTCAACATTCGCGCAGTTTGATAGCTCTACGGTGTTTAATCATCAAGGAGTCGCTTCTGCTGAATATGACATACTTGAAGAAACCTGTGGACCCTCTTGAGGCTGTTCTCAAAACTAGAGGCATGTTATAGGGTATTCGTGTGATTTTTCGTAGGGGTGGATAAGTTTTTGTTTGGTGCGCTGAATATGGAGACAACAGCAGAGACTACCACTGTAAATTGATGTCAGATTTCTGCTAATTTACATGCAAATTCAGCATATAGTCAAAAAATTTGGAGAAAATAGTCTTCGCTTTAGTCTTCTACATGCGTCATAAAGCTCCATCACAATGATATGAAAGTCGACATTCGATATCTGTGAAAAACTAATTCCAGTTTCAGACAGACTTCACCAACCGAGTACCGCAGGCTCAAATTCTCAGTTGTGCGATTAACACGATGTTATGCCCTCCCTAGAACAATGACTTATGGTGATACGATATCGTGATGGACAAATTCGTTAATCGTTCTCATTCTGAGAAAACATCATTCCATCGTAACGTCCATGTCGACACTGTACTACCGGCTGATCATGTCAGTCATCCGCGAATCAGACACCAAAAAGTTATTTAACAAAACTGGGAAGTAATATAAGTGATATTGAAACATAAGACTCAATGATTTCGCACCAGTCGACCTAAGATTGCGCATCGGTTACGTGGAGGCAAGTGGAATAAGCATGATGGGTTTGCGTCGAATAAAGTAACGCCATTCCCTCATCTTTTAGTCTGCAGTATTTGCATCCCTTATCGGACAATTGTGCTTTTCAGAAAAGGTAAAATTTCCTGAAGTATTATGCCGTGGTCGAATGTATTCTCTAAATCGATGAGGTCGAATATTGGGATGATTCCCCTGAAAAGGACATAGTCGATTTCCATTTCCATACTTGTTCAACTTCGGTTTGTGTTCATTTCGCAATTACGTCGTTATCGGCGGAAAGTTACACCTTAATTTCCTTTCTTTTTGTTTTCACGGATTGGTTAAGTTAGATGAACATACCGTCTTCCGCCATTTCAGTGAGTTGACGTTTCTTTACCAGTACCACCACATACTTACTACGTTTTTGTAATTTATACGTACGTCAATATATTCCGTTGTACTGTATCTTCTGTGTTTCTGTTGACGGCCTGAATCCTAAATCCTCGTGCTATCTGTCTGTATAATCTGTCGTACATAGTGATTCCCTTCGTTATATGCACACTGATCTACACCAACATCCGTGTCGTCAGACTTCTTCGCTGAAGTCAAAAGTGAATACCTCGGGATAAATTTCCGCCTTGACATGGATGTAGACTGTTAATGTATCGTTAGTTCGCGCAATCTTTAACTTGCATGTTTCTAAGATGTGTGTGATGATTGTAAACGAAAGAGAAAGAAAGTTCTTCATGGTGTAAGTTTTTCGAGCAAAAACAACCGGCACTTCCATATAATTAGTGAACTGGGTATATGGACGTGATGCCGAAGGCAAATTTAGAAAAAGAAAAACGTGATGTTACTACTCGTTGCACGGAAACAACGCATTTCTTGTTTTGTTGATACAGAATTATTTATGATAGATAAATGAGAAACCGCACGTAGTTCAGCACTTAATTACGCGTCATTTATATTCATGAGATAGTATTGACTGACTGTGCTATGCAGCTGAATGCACTCACGGACGTCCATAGGCCTAGATGACTACGAACCACTTGTATATTTGTTACTGAAACATTCAAATGTTACAGATGTAAAACGAAAACGGTGTACTGCTTTTCTTTGTCGTTCACCATCCGAGGAATCACGTAGAGACATTTTTAAAATATTGGCAGTCTTTTTACTCTTGGTATCGAGTTCATTGTTACACCTGGCAACTTTATGTAAGTGTTCCAATATATTGGCACTATTAGATTACTCTTTAATTATATTTCAGTAATCATAAAGCTACTCTACGTGACATAACGCCATCAGATAACTGATGTTACTTACACTCCTGGAAATTGAAATAAGAACACCGTGAATTCATTTTCCCAGGAAGGGGAAACTTTATTGACACATTCCTGGGGTCAGATACATCACATGATCACACTGACAGAACCACAGGCACATAGACACAGGCAACAGAGCATGCACAATGTCGGCACTAGTACAATGTATATCCACCTTTCGCAGCAATGCAGGCTGCTATTCTCCCATGGAGACGATCGTAGAGATGCTGGATGTAGTCCTGTGGAACGGCTTGCCATGCCATTTCCACCTGGCGCCTCAGTTGGACCAGCGTTCGTGCTGGACGTGCAGACCGCGTGAGACGACGCTTCATCCAGTCCCAAACATGCTCAATGGGGGACAGATCCGGAGATCTTGCTGGCCAGGGTAGTTGACTTACACCTTCTAGAGCACGTTGGGTGGCACGGGATACATGCGGACGTGCATTGTCCTGTTGGAACAGCAAGTTCCCTTGCCGGTCTAGGAATGGTAGAACGATGGGTTCGATGACGGTTTGGATGTACCGTGCACTATTCAGTGTCCCCTCGACGATCACCAGTGGTGTACGGCCAGTGTAGGAGATCGCTCCCCACACCATGATGCCGGGTGTTGGCCCTGTGTGCCTCGGTCGTATGCAGTCCTGATTGTGGCGCTCACCTGCACGGCGCCAAACACGCATACGACCATCATTGGCACCAAGGCAGAAGCGACTCTCATCGCTGAACACGACACGTCTCCATTCGTCCCTCCATTCACGCCTGTCGCGACACCACTGGAGGCGGGCTGCACGATGTTGGGGCGTGAGCGGAAGACGGCCTAACGGTGTGCGGGACCGTAGCCCAGCTTCATGGAGACGGTTGCGAATGGTCCTCGCCGATACCCCAGGAGCAACAGTGTCCCTAATTTGCTGGGAAGTGGCGGTGCGGTCCCCTACGGCACTGCGTAGGATCCTACGGTCTTGGCGTGCATCCGTGCGTCGCTGCGGTCCGGTCCCAGGTCGACGGGCACGTGCACCTTCCGCCGACCACTGGCGACAACATCGATGTACTGTGGAGACCTCACGCCCCACGTGTTGAGCAATTCGGCGGTACGTCCACCCGGCCTCCCGCATGCCCACTATACGCCCTCGCTCAAAGTCCGTCAACTGCACATACGGTTCACGTCCACGCTGTCGCGGCATGCTACCAGTGTTAAAGACTGCGATGGAGCTCCGTATGCCACGGCAAACTGGCTGACACTGACGGCGGCGGTGCACAAATGCTGCGCAGCTAGCGCCATTCGACGGCCAACACCGCGGTTCGTGGTGTGTCCGCTGTGCCGTGCGTGTGATCATTGCTTGTACAGCCCTCTCGCAGTGTCCGGAGCAAGTATGGTGGGTCTGACACACCGGTGTCAATGTGTTCTTTTTTCCATTTCCAGGAGTGTATATTGTCCATGGGGACTGATGACCATAGATGTTAAGTCCCATAGTGCTCAGAGCCATTTGAACCATTATATTGTCCATGCTTTTTTCGCAGTACTTCAACCCATGTTACTGTGCAGTGTTTATGTTACTGTGCAGTGTGCCACCTGCTTCGGAGCGGCGTGGCGGCCATCTTTGGACCCCAATCTGGCCAGACGGCGAGCCACGTGCAGTCCATCTGTGACACCATGGAGATCCCCCACTTGGAGACGCGCTGGGACTATCGCCTCCGTAGAGAGAGCTGCCTTGTCAACCTCTACCCGCACCCCACAGCACTCTCCAAGGTCAGTAAGCTTCTGTTTTACATTACACTGCAGTGGACAGTCGAGATGGTCGTTCCGTTAAATCAACTGAGATATTCATTGATATTAATACCATGTCGGACCTCCTTTTGCCCGGCGTAGAGCAGCAGCTCGATGTGGCATGGACTCAAAAAGTCGTTGGAAGTCCCTTGCAGAAATATTCAGCCCGTCCATAACTGCAAAAGTGTTGCAGGTGCTGGATTTTGTGCTCGAACTGAGCTCTTCATTATGTCCCATAAATGTTCGATAGGATTGATGACAGACTATCTGGGTGGCCAAATCATTCGCTCAAACTGACCAGAATGTTCTTCAAACCAATCACAAACAATTCCGGCCAGCTGACAAGTGCATTGTCATCCATAAACCGTCCATAGTTGTTTGGGAGCATGAAGTCCATGAATGGCTGCAAATGGTCTCCAAGTAGCCGAACATATCCATTTCCAGTCAATGATAGGTTTAATTGGAACAGAGGGTCCAATCCATTCCAAGCAAACAGAGCTCACACCATTATGGAGCCACCACCAACTTGTACAGTGCCTTGTTGACAGTTTGTGTCCATAGCTTCGTGAGGTCTGCGCCACATTTGAAACCCACCATCAGTTCTTACCAACAGAAATCGGGACTCACCTGACCAGGCGAAGGTTTTCCAGTCGTCTAGGGTCCGACCGATATGGTCACGGACCCAGGAGAGGAGCTGAAGACGGTGTCGTGCTGTCAGCAAAAGCCTCGCCTCGGTCGTCCGCTGCCATAACGCATTAACGCCAATTTTCTCCCCACTGTACGAACGGATACGTTCGTCGTACGTCCCACATTGATTTCTCTGGTTATTGCAACCAGTGTTGTTGGCCTGTTAGTACTGACAATTCTACGCAAACGCCACGGTTCTCGGTCGTTAATTTTGCACAGCATACAAACCATACTTAAAAGTGTATGAAACACTAGAATTTTCCAAATCTATTAAAAACTGCGGTAAAAATTGAGGTAATTAACTATAAAATTTGTGTTTTTTCTAAACATGAAGTTTTAAATATAACAGTTCATTCGTTTTTTCATAAATTAAATAAATTCTAGAGTTTCATACACCTGTGAGTATGGTATGCATGCTGTGCAAAATTCAACGAAGAATCTCTCTAACTTATGAAGAAAAGTGCACCTATAGCAACAAATGCAGCCATTAGTAAGTAAAAAAATGATGAAATTTCGCATGTAAAAAAAATTATTTAGTTATGTTTTCAAACATCCACTGCAATGAGTGTGAATCCTGAATCCTTCCTGGTATTGCTGACAAAGTTTTATGAATTTATTTGTAAAATTATAGACACTGGAAATTAAAATGTCCTGTGATGCCTCTCCTGCTCCAAGTCGGCCCGTTTGACGTCCTACCCCCCTTAACTGAAGACAGTCGGCCACTGTGCTGTGCGTGGTGAGAGGAAATGACTGCAGCCGGCCGCTGTGGCCGAGTGGTTCTAGGCGCTTCAGTCCGAAACCGCGCTGCTGCTGCGGTCACAGGTTCGAATCCTGCCTCGGGCATGGATGTGTGTGATGTCCTTAGGTTAGTTAGGTTTAAGTACTTCTAAGTCTAGGGGACTGATGACCTCAGATGTTAAGTCCCATAGTGCTGAGAGCCATCTTAACCATTTTTTGTAATGCCTGAAATGTGGTATTCTAGACACACTTTTGGCACTGGGGATGTCGGAATACTGAATTCCTGAACGATTTCTGAAATGGAACGTCCCATGCGTCTAGCTCCAACTACCATTCCGCGTTCGAAGTCTGTTAATTCCCGTCGTGCGGCCAAAATCACGTCGGAAACCTTTTCACGTGAATTAGCTCAGTACAAACAACACTCCGCCAATGCACTGCATTTTTATACCTTGTGTACGCGATACTACCGCCATCAATATACGTGCATAGCGCTATCATATGACTTTTGTTATCTCAGTGTATACGTCAATGGCTACGAGAATTAAACATTTAACAATGATTCCACTTCCCCTGATATCAGAGCACAAACACACACACACACACACACACACACACACACACACACACACACACACACACACTGATCAAAAGTATCTGAACACCTATTAGTGGTCATTAATGTGGTGTGTGTCCGCCCTCGCCTTCATGACGAGCTTTAACTCTGCTGGCGACGCATTCAGTGAGGTGTCTTAATGTCTGTGGAGGAATGCCAGCCCGTTCTTCAAATGGTTCAAATGGCTCTGAGCACTATGGGACTTAACTTCTGTGGTCATCAGTCCCCTAGAACTTAGAACTACTTAAACCTAACTAACCTAAGGACACCACACACATCCATGCCCGAGGCAGGATTCGAACCTGCGACCGTAGCAGTCGCGCGGTTCCGGACTGAGCGCCTTAACCGCGAGACCACCGCGGCCGGCAACCGTTCTTCCTCAAGAGCCGAAACCAGAGAAGACAGTGGTGTTGGACGCTGGGGTCTGGAGTGAAGTCAACGTTTTAACTCATCACACACGAGTTCTGTTGGGTTCAGGTTGGGACTATGGGCATGCCAGTCCATTTCAGGAATAATATTCTCCATAAACAATTGCCTCACAGGCGCTGTTTATGGCCGGGTGCATTGCCATGCTGATATAGTCTTCGACTCCGCACTTTGCCTCTACAGTACGCAGTACAGAACGGTCTAAAGACTGTTCTTACCAGGCTTTATTTAAGTTATCATGGTTGTAGAGTCCGCCCCCGGTAGCTGAGTGGTCAGCGCGACAGACTGTCAGTCCGAAGGGCCCTGGTTCGATTCCCGGCTGGTTCGGAGATTTTCTCCGCTCAGGGACTGGGTGTTGTGTTGTCCTAGTCATCATCATTTCATTCCCATCGACGCGGAAGTCGCCGAAGTGGCGTCAAATCGGAAGACTTGCACCAGGCGAACGGTCTACCCGACGGGAGGCCCTCGTCACACGACGTTATTATGGTCGTAGAGGATCACATGTGACTGACTGTTCATCTTTTCGAGCCTCATCTAAGACGTGTGGCCTAAAAATGTTTTACGCCTTCCGTAGTCGGTTTTCTAATGAAATTTTAATACATACTGTTTAATTTAGTCGATATCTCAACAGCTGAGTAAAAGAAGAACGAATAATTGTATTGTTACAGAATAGCGTTACAACAGATCATAGATTTTAATGACCAAGATGATACATAATCTTTACCTAAATCTTTACTCCCAAATGAGAAAGCAATCGGATCTGTGTTTTATGTCAAAAGGTAGATCATTACAATGTCATTTCTCTGCTAGCAGCCGTAACAGTTTCTCTGTAAACAGTTCTCTGATGTTTTCAATATAGGCTATTTTCTCCATAGAAGGTTACATCTATTCCCTTAGACTACAAAATAATAACATGCTGGTGAATCGCAGAAGTTTGGTTTCATAATATTTTTATTCATATTTATTTAGCTAATTACATTTTTATCATTTACTCAGTCCATAGTTCTCATTTGCTACGTAGGCACTTTCAGTTATCACTAAGTTGCCTCCGTACTATTTATGATTTTATGTATCTGATATTATGTTAAAATAAGGCACGACCATGTGTTCTAATGAAAGACGGGCTACATCCTCCGCGATTCAATACAATTCAAGTGAGGTTAGGTAAGTTTTCTTATCTGACATATATATATCATCCAGTTTTTGGAGTTCTGAAGTTGTCAGCAATAAAACACAAGGAGTGGAAGGTATTACACGTCTCTTTGCATTCGCACCATGGTGTTCGGCAGGCTATGGTCTCACGAGGTAGGATCGTCTTCCTCCCACATTGTATTATACGTTTCAACTTACATCATAATCCCGTCCTAGAGTGTGAGCATTTGCACTAGTTACAACCCTAGGCGTGCGATGTGTGAGTCAACGCATGTTACGTACTACATTATAAACTGAACCAGAAAGTTGAACGAAAACGAATGGTATGATTTTGAACGTCATAATTTCTCCCGGAAGTTTCTGTGGGTGTGTATCACGTGCAGTGCTTGCAGTGTGTGCAGTGACTAGCGAATAGATAGCTCAGCACATGGTAACTGGAAAAAACGCGTGGTATTTAGCACAGAAAGCGTAACTGGTGAAGTTATATTAGTCTCAGGATGTACAGTTTCACGGTACAGTCTTTAATAGCCATAATTTGTAGTCACTGAGATATTGTACTGTAATTCCATTATGTTCTTATATAATCTTTACATACTGTGTTTATTCATCTCATTAATTACCAACAACAGACAGCAAAAGGCCATTCCGACTTATAGCTTGAGGTAAAGGATAAAGTTGTAATTATATATTCTCTTTAAATCTTCTGTGGTCTTCGCAGTTGAAGCTGAGTGAAGGGAGGTTCACTTTACAAGTCAGAACAATTTTGCTCCCGCATTTTTAAAACCTCAACCAGTCGTCGTCTCTAATGACTTCACTGTCGCTGGGACTTAATCGCTAAAAGCAGTTAAGACTCATCAAGTTAGATGACACAAGAAATTACAGTGATTTCCATAACTAGAACGGATAGCATGAACATCAATAGCTGTGAAACCCCTTAAACAATGAACACCGGGGTTGAGAAAACTACCAGTATAGTGTTACAATACATAAGCAAATTCCTACCAGCCGCGCGGGGTACCTGCACGGCCTCAGGCGCCTTGCCACGGTTCGCGCAGCTCCCTCCATCGGAGGTTCGAGTCCTCCCTCGGGCATGGGTCTGTATGTTGTCCTTAGCGTAAGTTCACTAAGGTTAGATTAAATAGTGTGTAAGCCTAAGGACTGATGACCTCAGCAGTTTGGTCACACAGGAACTTACCATAAAATTTCTTAGCAACGGTGGTTAATTTCACTCGTATCATAGCAGATGCTCGCGTATTTGTCTGCAACACGGTAGTTAGTTCTGTCAGAGTCAAGCAAGATAGATGGGATGGCGAATTTGACACTTTGTTATTGACGTATCAGCAGCGATGAATCGCCTTCGGCGGGTTGGAAGCAGGTCAATCTCAGACGGTGGTGGCTTGGCCAGGCGATTAAGCGATCGTATTCCCGTTGTTCATAGACTACAGTGGCAACTTCTTACCTAAGGTTCGGCATCCAGTGTGTAAAGTGCCTCGCGGCACTCCAGTGGCCATTGTCTGCTGTTGCACAGATGAAGGAATATCACCATAACTCCATTCCAACTACGATCTGTCCCTACTGTAGTCATAGGAAGTGTGGTACTATTCAGATAGGTAGGCTGAAAGCATCTTGATGATCTTATGCATGCAAGGAAACAGACGAATTACCACTCATGATAGGAGGAAGTATTTGCAGTGAAAATGCCACCATAGCAACTAGATTCCAAACTAGTGGGCGATAGTCATGTCTACAATGAGTCTCGAGTTAACTTGCAAAGTGGCAGCATGTGTGTTTTCATGTGGCGAAAATTTTAAACTGATTTCCACTCATCCAGCGCCTGCGAAACGAATAGTTGCAGGATGTTTCATATAAGGCGTTTTTCTCAATAACTTAATATATGATTTTTTGTGGATATATAAAGAATCATGTGTATAAAATTTTGTTTATTTCTTGCCGGTTTCGGCCACAATGGTCATCTTCAGATGCTACAAAAATTAAGAAAGCTTAAACACTGAAGCGCCAAAGAAACTGGTACAGGCATGCATATTCAAGTACAGAGATATGTAAACAGATAGAATACGGCGCTGCGGTCGGGAAGGCCTAAATAAGACAAAAAGTATCTGGCGTTGTTGTTAGATCGGTTACTGCTGCTACAATAGCAGATTATCAAGATTTAATTGAGTTTGAACTTGGTGTTATAGTCGGTGCACGAGCCATGGGACACGGCATCTCCGAGGTAGCGATGAAATGGGGATTTTCCAGTACAACCATTTCACGAGTGTGCCGTGAATATCAGGAATCCAGTAAAACATCAGATCTCTGGCATCGCTGCGGCCGGAAAAAGATCCTCTAAGAACGGGACCAACGATGACTAAGGGAATCGTTCAACGTAACAGAAGTGCAACCATTCCGCAAATTGCTGCATATTTCAATGCCGGACCATCAACAAGTGTCAGCGTGCGAACCATTCAACGAAACATCATCGATATGGGCTTTCGGAGCCGAAGGTCCACTCGTGTACCCTTGATGACTGCACGACACAAAGCTTTACGCCTCACCGGGGCCCGTCGACACCGGCATTGGGCTGTTGATGACTGGAAACATGCTGCCTGGTCGGACGAGTCTCGTTTCATATTGCATCGAGCGGATGGACGTGTACAGGTCTGGAGATAACCTCATGAGTCCATGGACCCTGCATGTCAGAAAGGGACTGTTTAAGCTGGTGGAGGCTCTGTAATGGTGTGGGGATTGTGCTGTTGGAGTGATATGGGACCTCTGTTACGTCTAGATACAGCTCTTAACAGGTGACACGTATGTAAGCATTTTGTCTGATCACCTGCATCTATTCATGTCCACTGTGCATTCCGACGGACTTGGGTAATTCCAGTAGGACAATGCGAAATCCCACACGTCAAGAATTGCCACAGAGAGGCTCCAGGAACACTCTTCTGAGTTTAATGCGTTTAAACACTTCCAATGGCCACCAAATTCTTCAGACGTCAACATTATTGAGCATAACTGGGATGTCTTGTAACGTGCTGTTAAGGAGAGGTCTCCACCCCCTCGTACTCTTATGGATTTATGGACAGCCCTGCAGGATTAATGGTGTCAGTTCCCTCCGGCACTACTTCAGACATTAGTCGAGTCCATGCCACGTCGTGTTGCGGCACTGCTGCGTGCTCGCGGAGGTCCTACATGATATTAGGCAGGTGTTTCTTTGGCTCTTCAGTGTATTATAACCTTAAAGAAATTAACAATTTTACTAGGTCTGCTTGTGAACTAATCTTGCTTGATCAATGGAACTCGTAACTAACTAACTAACCAACAAACCTAACTAAACAAAGTGCAATTCAAATACATGTAGCTCATACCTAAAGCGAAATTCGGCGAACACACGTTCATACGTTTTCAAACTGAATGTAAAACCAAAAATCAAGGAATTGTGAACTGTAGGTACAACTGAGTGTAATTTTCTTTCCTTTCTCTTTGCTTTGGATACACACGTTCTGTATAAGACAATCCTTACAACAGGAAACCATAAAATATGACAAATACTCCAATAATAATTCAGTTATACGTGAGATACAAAAATTGAGTGCAGTTGGCAATATCAGTAAAACCATATTTTTGGAACAAAGTAAGGTATTCACAATAGAAGGAACAAAGCTTATAGCTATGCAGTTCTAGCTGCTGGATGTTTAAGCCACTGCCCATAAGATTACAAAGACGATACGGTCTGGACGACAAGGGCGGTATTTTGCTGTAGCTCGCTGGCACTCTTCTTCCGGCTGCGAGGTGCGTTTACATTTGCTGGGCAGATGCTAGCAATAAGATATTTGACTGTTCTCTAGAAATTGTCTTAAATGAATAATTATGTCTTTTATGATCCTAACATGCTTCTTCTTTCTTGAATTTCAGTATTCTTTTATAAAAGCGGAAATGAAATTTAGATAATGTGAACGCCCGCTGAAACGCTCCATTCGAATCATGTGGTGTCCGTGACATCACTGGTTAGCTCGCTGCTGTCATAGCACTAATTCACAGTGATGTCTCGTTCTGGAATTTACGTTCCGGAAAACGGATTAAAAATGGTGTGTGATACCACACTGTACAAATATATCTACAAAAACTCCTGAAAAGTTGTTTTTGAGTGTTCCAGAAATGAGAAGGTGCGTAAAATGTGGTTGCACTGTACCGGCAAATTGGCACCACGTCGACGAAGGTCACTCACATACTTAAAAATGAGTTGACCTGTGAAGTTAACATTAACTTATCTCCGATATATGCTTTTCCACTGTTAGAACGAAGGATAGCTTCATTCAACGAAATTAAACACCTAGTTCATATTGTCGTTTTACCTAACTACACCTCAGTTAATCGGTAGCTCAGTTGTTAGAGCGGTAAACCGTCAAATTTTATAAGACGATGTCCATAGATCGCTGTTTAGAATCTAACCCAAAAGAACATTTTTATAAAACGACTTCGCTGTCGCCTCACATGAAAATCGAATCACAATTACAAAACTTCATCACACGTCACTTTCAAAAAAAGATATTTTCTACTTATGGGACCACACACTTTTTACTTTATTAGAAACAATGATTTTATCTTCGTACTGTCTAGGTAGGATCCTTATTGTTTAAACTTTCGCATTTTATCATCTTACATAAAGATGAAATAAGTCTGCTTCAGATGCTAACGCAGTTTACACTCACAAACATCACAGCCCTTACGTTTCCGTAACCTGCTTATTGTACGCACTTTATATCTCCGTGCAACCTCATCGTCCTACACTACATTATACTGTGGACGTATGGTAATATCTTCGCCACTAGCAATGCTTTCCAAAGTAGTGAACTGTTTGTTCGCAAAGTAAATGCATTTGTCCTCTGTTGTTGGTTTCTCAGATTAAGATTAATGTGAAGCTATATGTGATACATCCCGCAATCGAAACAACTGCTGCAATGACTTCTTGCTAATGCTAGTTTCGTATTTCGTGAAAAACTTTTTGAAATATGTGACTCTTCCAGGATTCGAACACACGACCTCTTTCACTGCAGTCAAATGCTCTAGCCGTTGCTCCACGGAATGCCCTGTAGCTGCATCGTCTCTTCTGAATGTGCTCTACACAGGAAGTCAGCACTAAGTTTTACCAAGAATAATTTTGCTGTGCTTTTGGTTTTAGCTCATCACTGATAGTCGACTATCTAGTTGCAATATACGACCCCATTTGCAAAACTTTATAATTCCTTAGTTTTGAGCGAGTTTAATGATGTTGCAGGGAGCAGGGAAAAGAACGTCCGTCGTTGCACATATCACCGCTCTAGAAGAGTGGAGAGTAAACGCAGCAACTTTCGCCAGGCTTCCACAATCGGCGTTCCCCAGATTCCTTTCTATTGTTACTTAAAAGCGGTAATAGCGTTCTCCATCACTATATAGCTAAACTTTTCACAGTCAAAGTACGTAAAAACCTCGTAAATTTGGCTAACGATCCTGTAACACAAGTATACCTCCGTCTTCCTCCTGGCCTGTGACGTCGCCAGAGCATCAACCAATAACAGACCGTTTTAGATCACGTGACCAGACCTTGATATTTAATGATTTTTAAGCTTTAATTACATAAAAATAACAGATATTTTGTAAGAATATTGAGCGTAAATGCTATTTAAATGTTATAATCAATTAGAATAACAACAGTCCGAACCATATTTTTAACAAAGGAAAATAGCCTATTGACGGCGCGGCCCAGACAGCACAGTGCAGCACTCGGTCGCAGGGAGGCCCCGTCATCATTTGGAGCATGTATGTACGACCCAACGACTGCCTAAACTGAACAGAGGATCATAAATATAAAAATATGCATCTGTTACAAACTTATTCTGTTCTATTGATGATTTCGTCTGGATCCCTCCTGTTAGTAATATAAATCTTCTAAAATGTCTAATCGTTCACTTTTTTCAACTTTATATCAAATTTGTAGTTGCTCGTCAGTGCTACCAATATTATGTCCCTTTTAATGCATACGCTAGCCTAGTGCTTTCTTATTACCGGCATAGATGCGCTCTTTAAATCTCACGTCAAAGGACCAGTCAATATAACTTTTTAGGTCGAATAAACGGTTACCGGATCTTAAGCATCCGTACTGGGTAAGCTTAAAAAGATATAGCGTTCTTCGCAGCCACTACATGACATTTCACAGAACCCCGATTTCCCATATTTATTCTTCTTACGTGTCGAGTTATGATTGACTCTGGCAAAAGTCGTCAGGCGTATTTTCTATGGTGCTTCGGCAAATATTTGAAATTTAATTTTCTGCACTGAGTAGCTGGAGTCACCCCAGACGCATTGAGCCCATCACGCATTTCATGTGACACCCACTGCCGACAGAAAGAGTCCGTTGATTTCCCGTTGCAAACAAAATGGTTTTTAAAGCGGTATTTTTCGTGCCCATTCGATAGAGCGATCCCAGATTCGTCTAATGGGACATTTGTTTTATCGATGTGTATGAACTGGGCCAGTAGAACACAATGGATAACAGTACTCCAGCAGCGGTAGCACCGCCCTGGCCCGTGCTGACTGCTACCGCCAAGCATGCAGCGCTACTGAATCGCTGCTGCTTTGCTGTTAATTCTTCGTGTTTTACTTAGGAAAATTTGTGGTAAGATCTTATGGGACCAAACTGCTGAAGTCATCGGTCCCTAAGCTTACACACCACTTAATGTAACTTAAACTAACTTACGCTAAGGACGACACACACACACACACCCATGCCCAAGGGAGGACTCGAACCTCCGACGGGGGGAGCCGCGCGGACCGTGACAAGATGCCTAAGACCGAGCGGCTACACAGCGCGGCGTCGTGTTTTATTGCTCTTGTTAATACACATCGGTAAAACAAACATCTGACTAGACGCTCTATGGAATGGGCACGTAAATTGCGATTTAAAAATAATTTTGTTTGTAATGGGAAACAAACTGACGCTTTCTAGTGACACTGGGGGTCACATGATAGACGTGACGAGCAGTAATTGTCTGCGCTGACTGCAGATACACAATGCAAAAACGAGATTGTAAATATCTACCGAAACGGCAGAGTAAATGAGCCTGACGATGCTTAGGAGGTGTATTAGAGGTATATTATCGAATATCCTGAACACAATGACAACGATTACATTCAAAAGACAGAAAACTTCTTTATGAAGAATAATATTGCAGGGGTTAAAAAGGACCGACAAAGAGATTCCAGGAAGAACTGAACAAGAAGACAGATAATTTGAATTTTCTCTTTTCACATAGAGATAGAAAGTACCTAAAGTTTATGAACACACCTACACATCTCCTGAGGGCACAAATTAAATTGCATAAAGAGATGAAATCAACCACTTCGATAGTTAATAAAACAGACTGTCCTAGATATAAAATTAATAGGGAGCTCACCGAAATATTGAAAGCAAACTTTTTATAAAAAAGTCTACGATATTAATAACAGTGCGACCATCGACCAAGAAATAAAAGATATCGAGATATCGTGTTACGTTTGCGTGAAGAGATATCGAGAGCTTGTGAACAAATATTAGAATTAAAGAAGCCTTAGATATTATAAAATTAAACCTTCTGTGCAACAAACGCTGGGACAAGTTAAAATTATAGAACTGATAGATATGCCACAGACTGTTGCGTTATGTAATTATTTTCTGTTTAACAATAAATGGTCGGCCGGAGTCTCTGTGCGGTTCTAGGCGCTACAGTCTGGAGCCGAGCGACCGCTACGGTCGCAGGTTCGAATCCTGCCTCGGGCATGGATGTGTGTGATGTCCTTAGGTTAGTTAGGTTGAAGTAGTTCTAAGTTCTAGGGGACTGACGACCTCAGATGTTAAGTCCCACAGTGCTCAGGGCCATTTGAACGACGTTCTGAAATATATAGACAAAACACAAAATAGAATTGAGCACATATTTTGCATAAATGGTGTTAAAACTGCCTTCAGGAAATGAGATAGTTTATAAACAATGGTGCATCATCACTTGCCACATATGAATAATAAATATGGGAAATCAGGGATGTGTAAAATATCTTTCAGTGGTTGAGAAGAAAGCTATATCGTCCGGACAGGATAGGCTCGCAGATGCATGAAGAGGGACATAATATTGATAATGCTGACGAGCAACTATAAATTTTACATGAAGCTGAAGAAAGTAAACGGTTGGACATTTTGAAAGAAGGTGAGATTCGTATTACGAAATACAGTGAACCAGAAAAACTCCTCAATGAGTAGAACAAGTTTGCAACAGATGCATATTTTAATGTTTATGACGATCAGTTCAGTTTAGGGAGTCGCTGAGTCCTACATACATGCTCCAATTGATGATGGGGTCTCTAAGCGACTGACTGCAGTCCGGGACGTGCTGCTCTGAGAATGTAAATGCACCTCGCAGCCGCAAGAAGATTGCCAGCGAGCTACAGCAGGATGCCTCCCTTGCCCACTCCGTATCGTCTCGTCTTACCTTTGTCCACCTCCGTAGCCGGCAAGGTAACTCAGAGTTTTCAGTCAGGGGGCTGGTTGCCCCTGTAATAAAAATAACTGAGTGATTGTATCATAGGTGAACTAGAATGGGTGTCATGAGACGTCCGCTCCGAGCAAATACAAAAAAGGGGGTCAGTGGGTTCAAGTCTCGTCTGGGTCGGGGATTTTCTCCGCTCAGGGACGTGGAATTCTGATGTCTTAATTATCATTTCATCCTCATTGACCCCCAGGTCGCCCATGTGGCGTCAACCAAAACGACTTGTACTAGCCGACTGGTCTACCCGACGGGAGTCTTTAGCCACAGGACATTTCATTTCATTTCTAAGCTTTGGTCAGTGGTGTAGACATCTAGCGCTCAGAAGTGCAGCGCCGTCAGCGAGCGGAAATTTTTACTATAAGGACTGCTTTTTTGTTAATTTTATTGCAATGTTATTCTATTGATTTAAGGACCTGCACTCTATTTTTATCTTTTACTAGTAACTGATTGTAATATTGTTGTTATATTTGTCATATTTTATGCTTTTCAAAAGTAGAGATTGTCTTATAGAGGACTTGCGCATCTACCGTAAGCCTAGGGAAAGAAAAGTACACTCATTTCTACTTATATAATTCCTTGATTTTTGGTTTTACGTTTAGTTTGATAGTTCATGAACATGTATTCACCAAAAGCCACATTTACCTATGATCCACATTATTTCATTAGCACTTTACTTGACTCACATGTGGACCTAGTAAAAATATTGCTAATTACTTTAAGATTTTAATATAAACATTTTTTAATTTTCTGTCGCATCTGATGATAATTATGGCCGAAACAGATCATAAATATCTCAACGAAAGTGATTGTGTCAAGAAATAAACAAAAGTGTATAATAAGTCAGTCACCGGCACCTTAAACGAAATGTTTTTTTTTCCCAAAATCATATAAATGTCACCGAATGTACAACCCCTAGGCGACTTCAAAAAAACGCATCGACAAAGTTTGTTGCTCGTTGACACCAGCAACTTTACATCTCGCCCACAGTTCGTTTAGAAGGCGCGTTGAGTTGTGCATCCAGAAAAATTGTCACTCGTCTGAAAAACTCACTTAAATAATACTCCACTACCAGATTAGCTACCAACACAGCCAATTATGTAGGCATCCAGCATGATGCATCCATCCCTAACTAAAAATTATAGAATTTTGACTGAAATAATGTGTACACCCTTAGTTTAAATACATTAGCTACACGATAGAAAAGAATAATTGTCTATTTAAAAAGTTATAGCTCGTTGTGTCACTCTCTGGACGATAATTAAATAAATTGTGTTCGTAAATTCACTGGAAGGGTAACGTTTCTTACGTTTACCTGTATAAAGAAATATTTCTTAAAGAGAAACACCTTATCTAAAACACACTATTTAAATGAGACAATGTTTAATTGTAAGGTGGTGTATGTTAAATTTGGCGGAAAAACTTCCATGTCTTTCCAAATTTAATCGGAACTGAGCAGGTCTATAGAGTTGACACGCTTGATGCTTATGTATGTCTCTGTGATGACACAATAGATGAGGACTTCATCCTACGAAACGACAACCCTCTCCTGTGTAAGGTACAAATATCTTAATCAGTAAACAATTCAGTGCATGGAGTGACATGTGCAATCTCCCGAGAGAATCCCGTAAACTATATTTCGGATTCTGTTCGTAGCCCCTTGCCGTCCTAAGAGCTATTTTTTTCCGAGTAGAACTGTATTCACTTACCAAGGAACTCATCCTTAGATACTGTTGTTAACAGTATCACGCAAATCCACAAATCTCTGTATGCACTGGATTGTTACTCAAAAGAGTCATACAGCTTACGTTACTTTCGCTGAACTAAACTAACACACCCATTTTGCAAGTTCCAATATAATTTGAGTTGTGGGATTAATTCTTACTGTGGTGTACCTTATCCACATCGCACCATTTGCTGTGTGCCTTGACTAACTTTCATCAAATTAGAATTTTTAATTTAGTGTTATTTTTGCGCTTTTTCTTAGATTTGTAGAAGTGGTTTGTTCCGCAACTCAAAATGTTTTAGTTTCTGTACCAGATACCAATACTTCTGTTCCAGGCGTACGTAGACTTGGTCAGGGCATGGGGCTGGAAGTCGTTCACAATTATCTACGAGAACAATGAAGGATTGGTGCGCCTGCAGGAGCTGCTAAAGGCCCACGGACCTTCCGAGTTCCCAATAGCCGTGCGTCAGCTAGGCGAAGGCACAGATTATCGGTAAGCTGCTACTTCCCTTTCATTAACCCTTTCTGCGTTCGTCAATGTCTCACGTGTCTCAAGCGTCGTGAAAACTACTTCATTGTAAGAGCTAAGTCTTCATTATTTATATCTACGTGGGGACTTCAAATAGTAAGTTACATATTATTATTGCAGACCAAGTAATTTTTATTGAGTGCTGCACTACACGTCAAAGTGACACTGACAGATGATGCTATTTTTTTAACAGAGTCACCAGGTTTCTGCAAACAATGGTCGGAACGTTCTACCAGTCGTTCTGTTCCTAGACGACAGAAATCCGCTCCATGTTCCATTCGAGAACCGTTGTGTGAACGTCCTCATCGTTGGAAAATTTATTTCCCTCGGGTGTTCTTTCAGCTTGCCGAAAAGAAGAAATAGCATGGTTCAAAATCTGGAAGATGCTTCGAAATCTCCCATCGAACACGTTGAAGCAAAGCTTGTGTTGTGCGCGACATGTGGGGTGTTAAATTGTCATATGCAGGAGAACAACGCCTTTGCTTAATTTTCCACACCTCTTGTTGCTTACGCTTTGCCCACAAGAATCATACTGTCCCGCGTACTTCAGCTTTGGAGTACGTTTTCAGTTGCAGCGTCATTTCACTCGCACCCTAAGATGCACCTATTATCCGTACCGCAGCAGAACTCTGTCTGCAGGAAACTTGAAGAGGTACTGTCTTTTGATAATGCGAAAATGCGGCACTCTTGATGCGCAATGGTCTTAGCGTGGAACGATATGTGTGACTTACTTTCTGACGTTGCCTACGTACAAGCAAAGAGAGAGCTACAAAAGTTACCACTGAGAAACGCAGCCATTTTTGTGCATAGTATGTCTTGTGACGACTGGTATTCACACCATCGCAGCCTTTTCGAGAAGTAATCGGTAAGCTACACTGGTGTCCAAAATTAAAGCAACAACTCGCGATTTTCCCGTCCTGTGTCTAATTCACTGTATAACCATGCAACCTGCCAACAGATGTCCATACGATCATGCTCTGCACAGAAGATGGCATTCCGCTCAACGGTCAACCACGTCAATGATGGCGACAGGACGCCTATCAAACGGTGTAATGTTTGTTGGGTAGTCCCAAATTCACAATCGCTGTACACACAGTCACAGACGGTGCAGTGTTCAAATGATTCAAATGGCTATGGTATTTAACTTTTGAGGTCATCAGTCCCCTAGAACTTAGAACTACTTAATCCTAACCAACCTAAGGACATCACACACATCCATGCCCGACGCAGGATTCGAACCTGCGACCGTAGCGGTCGCGCGGTTCCTGACTGTAGCGCCTAGAACCGCTCGGCCACCCCGGCCGGCACGGTGCAGTGTGGCACAGAGAAGACTCTGCGGTGGAGAGCCATAAGAAGAATGGAAGCAGGACAGTCGCAAACTGATGTGGCCAGATGGCTAAATGTGAATCGTTCTGGTGTTTCTCGGATGTGGCGACAGATTATAGAGACCGACACTGTATCCCGAAGACCAGGGCAGGACTGACCACGTGTGACATCAGAAAGAGAGGACTGTTATTTGGCTGTAAGGACACAACGGTACCGTCTTAGTACTACACTGCAACCGGCATCCGACCTCACAGCATCCACTGGTCGTGTTGTGTAGAGGCAAACGGTGTACAGAAGGCTTCGGCAGAGTGGCCTTTACTGTTGGAGACTTGCTGTACGTGTACCTCTGACGCGTCTTCACAGAAGGGAACATCTACAGTGGAGTCGTCAACCTGCCATTTGGACGGTCGAACATTGGCCAGTGTTCTCCTCACAGATGAGTCCCGATTTGGTCTGGAGAGTGATTCTCGATGGATTCACATCTGGATGGAACGTGGAACATGATTTTGGGACCCAAACATTGTAGAAAGAGAGCAATATCGAGGAGGATCCCTAATGGTGTGGGCAGGGTGTATGTTGACCACTCAAACACGCCATCAGGAAATTTTACGAGTGAATCGGAAAGTTTTGACGGCTTTCAGGTATCGTGACAAGATCTCGGGACCTCATGGCGGCGAGGTGCTGTGGGTCTACACTTCATACCAATGGACGATAATGCTCGCCATACCAATGGACGATAATGCTCGCCTTCATAGAGCACGGGTAGTTGCTGTTTTCTTGGAAACAGAAGATATTGCATGTATGACGTGGCCTGCTCGCTCTCCCGGTTTGAATCCCATAGAACATGTCTCGGATGCAGTAAGGAGACGGGTTGCGTCACGTCAGCATCGACCAATTACTCTCCACGGCTTCTGAGCAGCTCTGCAGGAAGAATGGGCGTTATGGCCTTAACATGAGACTTATGACATCATTCAAAGCATGCCCCGTCGTTGTCAGGCCTGTATTGCTGCCAGAGGTGGTCACACCCCATGCTGAGCACATTAAATAGTTGTCGGAATGTGAGTGCAAATACGTAAATTGGGAAAAACGAAGTACATTTTTGGCTACCCTTAAGCATGTTGCAGTTGCTTACGATCTGTATTCTTTACATTGTGTCTACTTTACTATCACCTGTTTATACTTTTGTGACAAATTAAACGAAACCTTGCTAAATTTCCGTTCGTTTCTTTAATCTTGGACACCAGAGTATATTAACGGAAGAACAGAACTGATAGCTTCTGGCGCATTTTCTGCAGCCTCTATGAGGTCGGTGTCTGTGTCAGTGACATGAAGTATTGTGGTGCCTGGCGTATCGACCGATATTCCTCGCAGTTCGCAGTGTAGACCAGATATTCTGGACATTTATGTTATGAAAAGCTTATATTTGCGGGCATCAGCTTCAATAAATAATGGGCTAAACTCTGACCATAATTTGATTGTCCTAGATTTTCCCAGTGTCTAAGACTACGCCAATAGGATGGCGGCACCTACTTCTGTCATAAAACATTTTAATGAGTTGGTAAGGCAATACGTAGAGGAACTCCCACAAGTGAGTACTGAAAGTGAGGTGGACCCGGCTGGCGTGTATTTCATGCGAGTCCTCCATATCTGTGATAGCGAGTGGCAGGCTAGCTAGCTACCGATCCGACCCTAGCACTTGGGACTTTTCCCTAGAAATCACTCCCCTCATCGTACCCCGCGCGGACTTGGGCGTCTTGCACGGTCCTCGCGGCTCACCCCGTCGGAGGTTCGAGTCCTCCCTCGGGCATGTGTGTGTGTTGTCTTTAGCGTAAGTTAGTGTAAGTTAGATTAAGTAGTGCGTAAGCTTAGGGACGGATGACCCCAGCAGTTTGGTCCCATAAGACCTTACCACAAATTTCCAAATTATTCCTCATCGTTACCAAACGCACGACTCAACACCAGTGGCAGCGATTTTGGGACCCAGCTCATCGAAGAATGGTTAGGCAGCTTGAGGTCCATGCCAAGAACGCTCTGCGCGAGCTCAGAGTTCACAGCCAGCATGAAATTCTTGGATTTGAAGAAACTAATGACAAACTCCCCCCCCCCCCCCCCCCAATGAACCATGGACCTTGCCGTTGGTGGGGAGGCTTGCGTGCCTCAGCGATGCAGATAGCCGTACCGTGGGTGCAACCACAACGGAGGGGTATCTGTTGAGAGGCCAGAAAATGTGTGGTGCCTGAAGAGGGGCAGCAGCCTTTTCAGTAGTTGCAGGGGCAACAGTCTGGTTGATTGACTGATCTGGCCTTGTAACACTAACCAAAACGGCCTTGCTGTGCTGGTACTGCTGAAAGCAAGGGGAAACTACAGCCGTAATTCTTCCCGAGAGCGTGCAGCTTTACTATATGGTTAAATGATGATGGCGACCTTTTGGGTAAATTATTCCGGAGGTAAAATAGTCCCCCATTCGGATCTCCGGGCGGAGACTACTCAGGAGGACGTCGTTATCAGGAAAAAGAAAACTGGCGTTCTACGGGTCGGAGCGTGGAATGTCAGATCCCTTAATCGGGCAGGTAGGTTAGAAAATTTAAAATGGCAAATGGATAGGTTAAAGTAAGATATAGCTGGAATTAGTGAAGTTCGGCGGAAGGAGGAAGAAGACTTCTGGTCAGGTGAATACAGGGTTATAAATACAAAATCAAATAGGGGTCATGCAGGAGGTTTAATAATGATTTTAAAAAATAGGAATGCGGGTAAGCTGCTATAAACAGCATAGTGAACGCATTATTGTGGCCCAGATAGATACGAAGCCCACGCCTACCAGAGTAGTACAAGTTTATATGCCAACTAGCTCCGCAGATGACGAAAAGACTAACGAAATGTGTGATGAGATAAAAGAAATTATTCAGATAGTGAAGGGAGACGAAAATTTAATTGTCATGGGTGACTGAAATTCGATAGTAGGAAAAGGAAGAGAAGGAAACGTAGTAGGTGAATATGGAATGGGGGTAAGGAATGAAAGAGGAAGCCGCCTGGTAGAATTTTGCACAGACCATAACTTAATCATAGCTAACACTTGGTTCAAGAATCATGAAAGAAGGTTGTATACATGGAAGAAGCCTGAAGATACTGGAGGGTTTCATATATATTATATAATGGTAAGACAGAGATTTAGGAACCAGGTTTTAAATTGTAAGACATTTCCAGAGGCACATGTGAACTCTGGCCACAATCTGTTGGTTATGAACTGTAGATTAAAACTGAAGAAACTGCAAAAAGGTGGGAATTTAAGGAGATGGGACCTGGATAAACTGACAGAACCAGAGATTCTAGAGTGTTTCAGGGAGAGCATTAGGGAACGATTGACAAGAATAGGGGAAAGAAGAAGAAGAATGGGTAACTTTGAGAGATGAAATAGTGAAGGCAGCAAAGGATCAAGTAAGTAAAAAGACGAGGACTAATAGAAATCCTTGGGTAACAGAAGAGATATTGATTTTAATTGATGAAAAGAGAAAATACAAAAATGCAGTAAATGAAGCAGGCAAAAAGGAATACAAACGTCTCAAAAATGAGATCGACAGGAAATGCAAAATGGTTAAGCAGGAATGGCTAGGGGACAAATGTAAGGATGTAGAGCCGTATATCACTAGGGGTAAGATAGATACTGCCTATAGGAAAATTAAAGAGACCTTTGGAGAAAAGAGAACCACTTGTATGAATATCAAGAGCTCAGATGGAAACCCAGTTCTAAGCAAAGAAGGGAATGCAGAAAGGTGGAAGGAGCATACAGAGGGTCTATACAAGGACGATGTTCTTGAAGACAATACTATGGAAATGGAAGAAGATGTAGATGAAGATGAAGATATGATACTGCGTGAAGAGTTTGACAGAGCACTGAAAGACCTGAGTCGAAGCAAGGCCCCGGGAGTAGACAACATTCCATTAGAACTACTGATGGCCTTGGGAGAGCCAGTCCTAACAAAACTCTACCATCTGGTGAGCAAGATGTATGAGACAGGCGAAATACCCTCAGACGTCAAGAAGAATATAATAATTCCAATCCCAAAGAAAGCAGGTGTTGACAGATGTGAAAATTACCGAACTATCAGTTTAATAAGTCACAGCTGCAAAATACTAACGCGAATTCTTTACAGACGAATGGAAAAACTAGTAGAAGCCGACCTCGGGGAAGATCAGTTTGGATTCCGTAGAAATGTTGGAACACGTGAGACAGTACTGACCCTACGACACATCTTAGAAAATAGATTAAGGAAACGCAAACCTACATTTCTAGCATTTGTAGACTTAGAGAAAGCTTTTGAAAATATTGACTGGAATACTCTCTTTCAAATTCTGAAGGCGGCAGGGGTAAAATACAGAGAGCGAATGGCTATTTACAATTTGTACAGAAACCAGATGGCAGTTATAATGGTCGAGGGGCATGAAAGGGAAGCAGTGGTTGTTTGCCTGCAAAATAGCTATTAGTTGGTGCAATCACCTCCTCGTTTGAATGAAATCTTTGTCCCGCCAGCAATTTCTTCAAATTGAGGAACAAATAGTAAATGTTCAAATGTGTGTGAAATCTTATGGGACTTAACTGCTAAGGTCATCAGTCCCTAAGTTTACACACTACTTAACCTAAATTATCCTAACGACAAACACACACACACTCATGTCCGAGGGAGGACTCGAACCTCCGCCGGGAACAGCCGCACAGTCCATGACTGCAGCGCCCGAGACCGCTCGGCTAATCCCGCGCGGCAGCAGTGGTTGGTAAGGGAGTGAGACAGGGTTGTAGCCTATCCCCGATGTTATTCAATCTGTATATTGAGCAAGTAGTAAAGGAAACAAAAGAAAAATTCGGAGTAGGAATTAAAATCCATGGAGAAGAAATAAAAACTTTGAGGTTCGCGATGACATTCTAATTCTGTCAGAGACAGCAAAGGACCTGGAAGAGCAGCTGAACGGAATGGACAGCGTCTTGAAAGAAGGATATAAGATGAACATCAAGAAAAGCAAATCGAGGTTAATGGAATTTAGTCGAATTAAATCGCGTGATGCTAAGTGAATTACATTAGGATATGAGACGCTTAAAGTAGTAAATGAGTTTTACTATTTGGGGAGCAAAATAACTGATGATGGTCGAAGAAGAGAGGATATAAAATGTAGACTGGCAATGGCAAGGAAACCGTTTCTGAAGAAGAGAAATTTGTTAACATCGAGTATAGATTTAAGTGTTAGGCAGTCGTTTCTGAAAGTATTTGTATGGAGTGTAGCCATGTATGGGAGTGAAACGTGGACGATAAATAGTTTAGACCAGAAGAGAATAGAAGCTTTCGAATTGCGGTGCTACAGAAGAATGCTGAAGATTAGATGGATGGATCACATAACTAATGAGGAACATTGAATAGAATTGGGGAGATGAGAAATTTGCGGCACAACTTGACTAGCAGAAGGGATCGGTTGGTAGTACATATTCTGAGGCATCAAGAGATCACCAATTTAGTATTGGAGGGCAGCGTGGAGGGTAAAAATCGTAGAGGGAGACCAGGAGATGAATATACTGAACAGATTCAGAATGATGTGGGTTGCCGTAGGTACTGGGAGATGAAGAAGCTTGCACAGGATAGAGTAGCATGGAGAGTTGCAACAAACTAGTTTCTGGACTGAAGTCCACAACAACAACAATATGAACAACAACAACAAACTCTGGAAAATTTTGGCTGTGTCTAAGCAACGGAAGAAGCCCGCCAGTTTAGCAATTCCGCTCCACAGTGAACACGATCTAGCCTACGCCGACGACGTCAAAGTGAAAATTATGGCCAGATGGCTCGAGAAACTATTGCTATCTCACGGCATCAGTAATAATGCTAGTGATCCGCCGGGAACATTGTTTCTCGGACGCGTAACTCAACTGAGCGCAGAACGGGCGGGTAGGATATTTGACACCCTGGATGAGGACACTGAATACTCTTATCAAACGTCAGGCCAACCACATAGCACTTGGTTCCGACCGTATTCGGGCTCCTCTCCTCAAATAACTCCCTCTCCGAGCCATTCCCATCCTACTCACTTCCACAACCGCCGTCTCTCCTAATCCTATTTGCCCTTGGCGTGGAAGACAGCTATAATTATTACCCTTTCCAAGCATCAGAAAAATCTGCACTTTCCTATAAACTATAGACCCATCTTAGATCCACCTAACTCCGTGATTTCATTCTTAAAATTCTGGATCGTATCGTAGTGTAGTCACATCAGAAATTCGACCACAATGCCCTTCTCCGCAGACAGTACGGATTCCGCGACGAGCACACCACTATCTGTCAGTCCCTGCACTTGGTCGAGTGTATTTTTACAGCGAAGATTTAAGGAGGGGCACACAGGGGGTGTATTCCTTGACACAGAAAAGGCTTTTTATCACGTCTGGCATGATGGCTTGATACATAAATTGGATTCCATAATTTGTCCAGGACATATCCGCAAGATGCTTGATTCTTTCCTGAGGGAGGCGTTCTTCGTCTGAAACGAGCAGCATTGCAGCAGTACAAAACCCGTACTGGTTGGGGTACCACAGAGTTCGGTTCTGAGACCTGTGCTGTATTCTATCCATATCAACGCCATATCCAAGGAGGTGGGAGAGAAAACAGCCCTGTACGCTGATGACACTGCACACTTCTGGTACTGCCACAACCTCAGTTACATTGTTAGGTACGTCCGGAGACATCTGGGCAAAATCATCAATTGGTGCACTGTCAGAGACATGAAAATCAATCATTACAAGAGCCAAGCAACTCTGTTCAGCTCCAGGCTCTTGCTCCCTAACTGCCAACTCACAATAATGGTGGAAAGAACTTGGCTTAGATATCTTTGTCGCACCATAGACAAGAGAATGACTTGCAGGTCGCACCATAAATAGTATGGCCAATAAGGGTTGTGGTCTGTTTTACCAATTTTATCCACTCTTCTAGAGTGACGCACTTTCTGACAACGCGAAACTGACTATTTGACGTGCCATCATACTTCCGGTCATCTTGTATAGTTCGGAGTATACTCAGTGGCTGTCGACGCAGTCAGCAAACAGTCTGCTCAGAACAATGTTTTCGGGATTGTAACGGACGCTGCCCACTATACTCTCAACACACACATTGGGAAACCATCCAGCTATCACATCATCAAGAAGAAATCCATCGAACTCTGTACAAAATCTGCTACTTCAACCTGCGAATCTTATCATTTCATTAGGCCAGAAACCTCCAAATTGGCTTCAAAAACGTCCTAAGGAGACCCTCACACGACACTTTCGCGGTTAACACACATTTCAAACTGAGCAAACAGTTACACTCCACACAGTCATATCCCCTCATTTTCCACTCATCTACGGTACAGAGCACAGTCTAAGTTCGAACGGGTATGAAGCCCTGGGGAGCTTCAGTTGGTTATTTCTGACCAATACTGTTGGCAGTACTGTAACATATACGTTGCGGCACTCCAGGACAATCACGCGCAGCGGCCGCATCCTACTAAAGGTAACAGAATGAGTGCATGTCCAAGCCCGGCAAACAAACCCACCACCTACCCTTGCAACAGAAGTGTGCCAGATGTCCTCGATATCTGTCTCGTTAAGAGAATCCCAAAACTAACTTCAGCAGAGGTCATACATGCGGATTCTACTAACCACCTTCCCGTGGTATTCTCAACAGCAGTTCAACTCAACCCAGCCACAAGCCGCCTTAGCACCACCAAGTCGAACTGGGTTGAATATCGGCGACATGTGGGACGAAAACTAGGAGAACATGCAATCGACGCCAACATCAGAGTAGATCATTTTAGATAAAGCCAAACGTTCTAGTATGTGCTGTGTCTGAAAACACAATTTTCTGTTTTTCTTTTTTTTTTCTTTTAATGCTTCTATGTTCAGTTTTACAGCAACCGTGGGCAAAAGGGAGAAATCCTGTATCGTCATTCAAATGAAATGTTAGGTCGCTCCTAACACGGAGAAAGAGCAGTGAGAGGCCCAGGATGAAATCTTGTGGGACACCATCGCAATTTCTCTCAATACAGGTGATGTAGCGTCCTTCTATGAATTGCTTGCACACCATGGTGCAGTTTTCTGCATTTTTTGTTAAATAAGAACGAAAAATGGCATTTGCTGAAAGAGGTATTTCATAAAAACATAACTTCTAGAACAGAATATTATGGTTAACACGCAAATAATCCCTTGCTTATGCGATAATGTATACTTAAAGATATTCCTATGTGTCCAGCACACCTATCAATAGCTACGACAGTTTATCGGTCCAGGACAGGAATTGACTTACCAAACACTCTGGAACATTATCTAAAGAAAGAAACTGTTAGGTAGTTATTGACATCTGTGAGATCACTTCTTTTATGGATAGGCCTAATATTGGCATTTTAATATCTTTAGGAAATTATCCTAAATCAATCATTTTTTATTCATGTGACTAAAAGTGTTACATACATTGTTCAGCGTCAACTTTTCAGTGTGTTATCGTAAAAATTATCAACCCTAGATGTACTTTTTCTTTCGTGGGTATTTGTTTCCCTTAGTTTGTCGGCATTTGGATACAAACTTATTCAGAAGCTTTTTTTTCTTTAAAGGAAAGTTCCAGGCTAGCCGTAATAAGGTTAATATTCTTTATTACGATAGCTGTTTCGGCTTTATTGCCATTCTCAAGTGACGTCTGGTTTAATTTTACGTCCATACTGCATATATTGCAATACGGACGTCAAATGAAACTAGACGTTACTTGAGAACGGCAGTTAAAACGATACAGCTGTCGTAATAAAGGATATTAAACTTATTGCAGCTAGTCTGGACCTTTCCCATTTCAGAACGTCATATTATGACGTGTATTATGTTGTGGGCCAAACGAAAAATTATTAACAAGTATGTTGAAATTATTGAATGGGATCATTGAAAATTTTGAAATTTGTGCCAGGCAAAAGTCTAATACCCTCATATCCCACGGAAACTAACACTGGTCCTTCAGAAGCACGTCTAGGAGCTCTTAAATTAAATTCTGATGTCACGCTGAGCAGCGTAACTTATCGATTGCTGCAGACATATAAAGGCTGAACCAGAACTGCACCGACAAATTTTCGGCGGTTGTTCAGGGATAACTTCTGAGTGCTTTGCTGCAAGGGATCCACAATTCCGGCGGCCCGTTATAGCGATATTGCATTTTGTCTGATTTCTTGCCCCAATTAGCGTTTTACCTGTATTAGATTGAAAATTGTGGCCAGCAGTGCAAAGGTCTACGTTATGCGCTTTCTTGCTTCCGTCTGCTCACGTTTCCTGCTGTTGATAACAGAAATGACCTCCTTACCCCATTGCGCTCGAGTTTTGATTCAGTAGTGCTCGGTTCTGCCTAAGTTTTTGTTTTCCGGTAGTGTTAGTTGTGTATTAACATAGATACACAGCAGTGCTATGGAGAAGTTTATTGTTGAAGAGTTGGGCGATATGCACCTCGTGCATGGGATCACTGAATGCAACGGAAGAGTAGCACAGCAACGATATGCTAAGCTGTTTCCGCACCGATGGCAACCACTTTCTCGTCTCTGCATAGACGCCTATGAGAAAATGGGTCCTTCCGTATTAGAATGCAAGATACTGACTGTGTAAGGTGATGTGTCGGCAGCTGGGCCAACACCTTGTAGATCGAGATGGCTGAAAATGCACGCTACACTAACGCAGACGGGCGTGAAGTACTGGAACAGGCTACGTAATTAATGCTATGAAGAAAAGTACGTAGCTGGATTAATACTTATCTTTAATCAATCATTGTGGTACATCGCTCTTGACGATACACAGGAGACTTTAATTACAATCACTGTAAGGCTAATGGCGCCTTGCTAGTTCGTAGCCATTAACTTAGCTGAAGGCTATTCTGTCTCTCGGCTAATGAGAGAGAAAGGCTTCGTACATCTAGTCGCTAGCTAGGTCGTCCGTACAACTGGGCGAGTGCTCGTTCGTATCACGAGACCTGCCTTGTGGTGGCGCTAGGTCTGCGATCACACAGTGGCGACACGCGGGTCCGACGTGTACTAAATGGACCGCGGCCGATTTAATCTACCACCTAGCAAGTGTGGTGTCTGGCGGTGACACCACATTCCTCCCCCGCAAATCGGCGAACGGTCGTGAGATAAGGCTTCCGCCCGCCGTGGGGAGGACCCCATGTTGACGTATGCGATGAGGTGGGGAGCCTAACAACAGGCGAGGCTGTGCCACCCGCACCCGGCCATTCGGTCCGAGGGGAGCTAGGAAACGCCTGAAAACCTAGTCCAGGGTACACGTCAACATGCGGTGTAGGCGCCCGTAAAGAGACAGGAGGGGCCGAAGGGTCGACCTCCATTGCGTCGGGGTAGCCGACGCGCGATGACGTCATGTGGTCCGGAGCGGGCGGGAGTTCCATGGCGGAGGACAGCTGGTCACGGGAAGCGATTGGCGGCGCGTGACCCTGGGAGGCGCTTGGCGGCTGCAGCGAAGCGTCGAATGCGGGCGGCGCCGGCCGGAGTACCGGCGGCTGCGGCGGCGGCGGCGGCGGCGGCTGCGGCGGCGGCGGCTGCGGCGGTGGCGCGTCGCCATGGGGCAAAATGGAAGGCATCGTCGGTAACACCTGGGGATGAGGCGAGCCAGTAGATGGGTCCCCAGGGCGCTGACCGGACGGCACCGTCGCTGAAAGCAGACGGGGAGCGGCAGAACCCGTGCGACGACAGAGGCGCAGCTGATTGAGATGCTGACGCACCTCACCAGAGGCCCCCAAAACCAAATACACTCCTGGAAATTGAAATAAGAACACCGTGAATTCATTGTCCCAGGAAGGGGAAACTTTATTGACACATTCCTGGGGTCAGATACATCACATGATCACACTGACAGAACCACAGGCCATAGACACAGGCAACAGAGCATGCACAATGTCGGCACTAGTACAGTGTATATCCACCTTTCGCAGCAATGCAGGCTGCTATTCCCCCATGGAGACGATCGTAGAGATGCTGGATGTAGTCCTGTGGAACGGCTTGCCATGCCATTTCCACCTGGCGCCTCACTTGGACCAGCGTTCGTGCTGGACGTGCAGACCGCGTGAGACGACGCTTCATCCAGTCCCAAACATGCTCAATGGGGGACAGATCCGGAGATCTAGCTGGCCAGGGTAGTTGACTTACACCTTCTAGAGCACGTTGGGTGGCACGGGATACATGCGGACGTGCATTGTCCTGTTGGAACAGCAAGTTCCCTTGCCGGTCTAGGAATGGTAGAACGATGGGTTCGATGACGGTTTGGATGTACCGTGCACTATTCAGTGTCCCCTCGACGATCACCAGTGGTGTACGGCCAGTGTAGGAGATCGCTCCCCACACCATGATGCCGGGTGTTGGCCCTGTGTGCCTCGGTCGTATGCAGTCCTGATTGTGGCGCTCACCTGCACGGCGCCAAACACGCATACGACCATCATTGGCACCAAGGCAGAAGCGACTCTCATCGCTGAAGACGACACGTCTCCATTCGTCCCTCCATTCACGCCTGTCGCGACACCACTGGAGGCGGGCTGCACGATGTTGGGGCGTGAGCGGAAGACGGCCTAACGGTGTGCGGGACCGTAGCCCAGCTTCATGGAGACGGTTGCGAATGGTCCTCGCCGATACCCCAGGAGCAACAGTGTCCCTAATTTGCTGGGAAGTGGCGGTGCGGTCCCCTACGGCACTGCGTAGGATCCTACGGTCGTGGCG
This sequence comes from Schistocerca piceifrons, assembly GCF_021461385.2. Taxonomy (NCBI): domain Eukaryota; kingdom Metazoa; phylum Arthropoda; class Insecta; order Orthoptera; family Acrididae; genus Schistocerca; species Schistocerca piceifrons. Next base: position 282,729,973 of record NC_060149.1, read on the forward strand.
TGCATCCGTGCGTCGCTGCGGTCCGGTCCCAGGTCGACGGGCACGTGCACCTTCCGCCGACCACTGGCGACAACATCGATGTACTGTGGAGACCTCACGCCCCACGTGTTGAGCAAATCGGCGGTACGTCCACCCGGCCTCCTGCATGCCCACTATACGCCCTCGCTCAAAGTCCGTCAACTGCACATACGGTTCACGTCCACGCTGTCGCGGCATGCTACCAGTGTTAAAGACTGCGATGGAGCTCCGTATGCCACGGCAAACTGGCTGACACTGACGGCGGCGGTGCACAAATGCTGCGCAGCTAGCGCCATTCGACGGCCAACACCGCGGTTCCTGGTGTGTTCGCTGTGCCGTGCGTGTGATCATTGCTTGTACAGCCCTCTCGCAGTGTCCGGAGCAAGTATGGTGGGTCTGACACACCGGTGTCAATGTGTTCTTTTTTCCATTTCCAGGAGTGTACATCGCGCGGCCGAGGCAGCGAAGAATGCGCCCTGCGAGCCAACGCCGTGAACCTCGATAGTTGCGATAAAATACAACGTCGCCTGGAGCAAAAGCAGGAGTCTGCCGCTGCACAGGAACCTGATGCGGCGGATGCAGCAAAGACATCAAGGTGCGATGAGGACGATCGTGGAGCAACTCAGCCGGCGAGCGACCATCTCGGGGCTGAGAGCGATACGAAGACAAAAAGAGCAACAATGTGTCCTCCCGAGAATGCGACTCTTTCAATTTCAACATCTGTGACTTGAAAGTCCGGACCAATCGTTCAGCGGCACCGTTTGACTGAGGCGAAAACGGCGCGGATGTCAGATGTTGAATACCATTGGCCTGGCAGAATGACTGAAAGTCTGCGGACATGAATTGTGGGCCATTGTCGGAAACAATAGTCTGCGGAAGACCTTCAATGCAAAAGATAGCAGACAACGCTTGGATGGTGGCGGAGGACGTCGTGGAAGACATCCGGACAACAAAAGGAAAATTACTGAAGGCATCGACCAGAACCAACCATCGAGCATTCCAGAATGGACCAGCAAAATCAATGTGCAAGCGTTGCCAAGGGGAAGTGGCTTTTGGCCATGGAAAGACTTTCCGCGGCGGTGCGGATTGTTGTTCGGCACACGCCATGCAAGAAGAACACATATTCGTAATCGCAGCATCGATTCCGAACCAAGTACAGTGCTGACGAGCAAGTTGTTTCGGTCGGACTATACCCCAATGTCCTTGGTGAAGAAGCCGTAAAACAGAGGACTGTAACGAACGTGGGACCACGACTCGGGACTGATCATTATCAGAACGCAACAACAAAACACCACGTCGAACAAAAAGTCTCTCCTTGTGAGCAAAAAATTGGCGAACCAACGGATCCTCGATCCGAGACTTTGACAAAGGCCATTGCGTAGCAACAAAACGCAAAACAGTAGCAAGGACAGGGTCAGCAGCTGTGGCTGTAGCTACACGACGAAAATCAATCGGAAACGATTCGACCACTGCATCGGTTTCCGAATCAATGAACATGCAAGCAAGTTCGGAAGAATCGAATGCTTTATCCTCAGCAACCGGCAAACGGGACAACGCATCGGCGTTTCCGTGCTTAGCAGTGGACCGATACAAGATATCGTAGCGGTACTGCGAAAGGAAAATAGACCAGCGAATGAATTTCTGCGCTGTACGTGGAGGTACAGGCTTGTTCGGATGAAAAAGCGATGTCAAAGGTTTGTGGTCTGTGATGATGGTAAAATGACGACCATACAAGAAATCATGGAACATAGTAACACCAAACACGAGAGCCAAAGCTTCTTTCTCTATCTGTGAGTAATGTCTTTGCGCAGATGAGAGCAATTTGGACGCAAAGGCAATAGGGCGATCATGCGAGCCAACTTTGTGCGCAAGGACAGCACCGATCCCGAAATCCGATGCATCTACCATCAACAAAAGGGGTTTCCGGGGATCGAAAGGCGTGAGGCAAGTATTAGAAAGCAACGCCGATTTCAACTGGCGAAAGGCGCGTTCGCATTCCGTCTTCCAGAGAAACGGAACACCTGCACGGCGTACGCGATGAAGCGGAGCTGAAAGAGAAGAGGCATGGCGCACATTCACTCACACCTTGTGATTCTACATTGTTCAATGTTCTTGCGACCTCCGGACGCAATGCGTGAGGAACATTGCGCGCTCTGAAAAATTGCGGTTGCGCGTTGACCTTCAGTTCCAAATGTGCTGCATAGTTTTTAGCGCAACCTAAGCCCGGTGCAAAAATGTCTGCAAATTCTTCACATACACTAGAAACACTGTCTGAAGGCACAGTTTGATTCACTGATAGCACCTGATTGACAATAGACATGTGAAACAACTGAAATAAATCTAAGCCAAACAAGTTCACTGCAGTAGAAGAACGAAGAACGTAAAACGACACAAGTTTTGTTTGTCCTTTATATGTTGCAAAAAGAGTGCACTGTCCTAACACAGGTATTGTCTGTCCTGAATAACTATGTAACTTAACAGTTGCGGCACGCAACGGAGGTGCGCCCAGTTGTTTGTACGTGTCGTGATTGAGCAATGAAACTGCAGCTCCGGTATCGAGCTGGAATGGTATCACTTTGCCTTCAAAGTCTAAGTCCACAAAAAGTTTATTGTTCTGCTGACGACAAGAGCGACTGTTTTGTGCAATTTGAACAGACACTGGTACAGAATCACTTGCTAATTGACGTGATTTCCGGCGACGTCGACGCACAGTTTTTGTGGGACGAACACAGTCACTGTTAGAGAAAGTGTCACTGGACTAAGTGGAATTAACTACATGAATGTCCATGGGCGAAAGTCCACGATCCGGAGTGTCCTTGGTTCGATTCCGGCGTGAAGCAAAGGGCCGGGAATGATTGTGATTGTCTGATCGGAGCTTTTTCTGGCAAACACTTTGAACATGTCCTTTCCTATTACAGAAAAAGCAAATAGCTTGGCGTGACGGGCAATGTTCACGCGAATGTCTAGTAGCACACCGCGGGCATGATTTCACTGCATTTGTGGGCTGGCGCGGCACACGTGGCTTAGACCGCGGCGGCAGCTGCGTTTGTTTGTGCGATGGCAGTTGACCGGGCCGCGCAGCTCGCCCGGCGGGCCGGTGAATGTTACACACTGCTGGCGAAGTTTCAAAAGATTCCTGAGCACAGTCAAGTGTGTCTTGTCTATCCAATATGTCTATCACTTGTTGAAGGGAGGGATTAACAAGTTTCAAAATTTGCTCCCGTATGCGAACATCAGAAACGTTCTGTGCAATTGCATCACGTACCATTGTATCTGAATAAGAAAGACCACAGTCACAGTCAAAGGCACAGTCCCTAGTAAGTCCTTGCAATGTTGCTACCCACTCCCTATTAGTTTGACCGGCCGTACGTTTTGTACGAAAAAACGTATACCGTTTTGCAACCACATTAACTGTTTCTTTGAAATAGGCATCTAAAGCAGACAAAATTTCCTCGTAGGACAGAGTTGCGACGTCGCGTCGGGGAAACAATTTCACTATCACACGGTAGGTGGACACACCGACGCAAGAAAGCAAAAACGGCTGCCACTCATTACCTTGAATTCTGTAGGCTGCGAGATGGAATGCAAACTGGCGGGACCATTCCCGCCAAGTCTCGTGGGTTTCATCAAAACTTCGAAATGGTGGTGCAACGGCAGGTTGTGGCTGCGGTACTGGTGAAGTGGCGGCGGCCGCATCGGTTTGAATGGCACGTTGACCCTGGACGAGCTGTCCAAGGGCATCCAATAACGCCTGCGTCTGCTGATTCTGCAAGCGATAAAATTCGGACAGTACATCTGGAGAATCTGGCGAAGCCATGACACAAATAAATCAGAGCAAAGTAAAACACAAGATCCTTTGTAGACTCGTCGCCATGTGATGTGTCGGCAGCTGGGCCAACACCTTGTAGATCGAGATGGCTGAAAATGCACGCTAGACTAACGCAGATGGGCGTGAAGTACTGGAACAGGCTATGTAATTAATGCTATGAAGAAAAGTACGTAGCTGGATTAATACTTATCTTTAATCAATCATTGTGGTACATCGCTCTTGACGATACACAGGAGACTTTAATTACAATCACTGTAAGGCTAATGGCGCCTTGCTAGTTCGCAGCCATTAACCTAGCTGAAGGCTATTCTGTCTCTCGGCTAATGAGAGAGAAAGGCTTCGTACATCTAGTCGCTAGCTAGGTCGTCCGTACAACTGGGCGAGTGCTCGTTCGTATCACGAGACCTGCCTTGTGGTGGCGCTAGGTCTGCGATCACACAGTGGCGACACGCGGGTCCGACATGTACTAAATGGACCGCGGCCGATTTAATCTACCACCTAGCAAGTGTGGTGTCTGGCGGTGACACCACATAAGGCATACAAGAACAACGGATATGGAAGAAATGTATTACACACGATTCCTGACAACACTGTCTCTAGTAGTCGGTGTGTTGCACGAACTGAACTCGAAGTCAGTCTACTGCTTTGCTTTTTTGAGAGTCTTACATGAACATCAATTGCACCCATATCCGCAGAAGATAAAATCATTATAGCCAGTGGACTTCCCATTTAGAGTGGTGATTACTGATCCGTTCCTACAGCAATGTCCAAAACAAGTTTTCTTGATCTCGTGTTGTTTATAGACAAGGCCATGTTTGCAACAGAGGGCATGTTCAGCAGCAGGAATAGCTATGTATGAGGTGGCAAAAACCCATATTCAGTGGTGTGTCGAACCTATCAACAGACGTTCGTTGTGAGTGTATGGACTGGTCTTGTCGACAACTGTGTGATTATACCTTGTCTACTTCCTGATAGATTGATGGGCGTCGTGTACAGAACGATCCTTTAAAGTGTCCTCCCACAGTTCCTAGAAGATGTGCCGCTGAGAATAGCTCAGCTTATGTGATTTCATTATAACAGAGCACCGGCACACTTTGCATTCGATTTAGTCAACGAAGACCTCTCACTCACGACACTGTACGATAGTCAGTTTGGACGACAATGGATTTGTCGTAGTGGTCCTGTTCCGTGGTCAGTTCGATCACTAGACATGACACCAATTGACTACTACTTCTGGTGGCATATAAAGGGCCTAGTTTGTGAGACTCCGGTCAATACTCGCACGAACCTGGTTCTTAGGGTTATCGTAGCCTCCAAAGTAGTAAACTAAAGTCCTGAAATTTTTGACCGTGTAGGACAGTCGATGGCGCGCCGCTGTTCACTCTGCCGTGATCATGGTGGTCGAAGTTTGGAACAGTACTTGTAAGGGAACCGTTCTACATTGGTCACGTGCTGTGCTGTACACTTTCAGAACAGACTGGACACATTGTGCTACAAGCGTACGTGTTTCGTCTGAGGGTTACTGCGTTACTCCGTGTTCTGTGTTGCGTGTTGTACATTTTGATCATTGTGAACTACAGGCTTCTTCAGTGTGTGAAAGTATTTTCACAGTAACAAGAGTAAATCATAATTACGTTATTACTCTGTAACGAGCCGCCAGACACCGTTGGTCCTTGTACCAAAATACTCAGAAGGTAACCATGAACAGCCTCTGAAAGTTTGTCGCTGGAGTTCTGGTTCACCCTGTGTAGTGTTAAGTCGCTGGTCTCGTGTCTGATGTAGTCGATGACGACCTCTGCACTCACGACACTGTACGATAATCAGTTCAGCTCCTAATTCCTGGTATATGTGTCACACATTACATTATTCGGCTCTGAGACTTTCCCTCCATTGGGCCTTTCTACAGAGTGTCCCAGAAATATTGCAGTAAGTTTCGAGGGACTGTAGAGTTTGTCTTGAGGACAGGAACCCGTGTCCGGAAACGTCATCCAACGGCGCTACAGAGCATCGAAGCTATAGGTGCCGGCGCCTGCCGCTAGCCCAAACCTTCAGCAGCAAACGTGACTTCTCAAGCTGACACAGTTTATTTTTCTCTTGTACATCGAAAAAAACTGGAGATTTTAGAGGGTTTATGGACAAAAATAAACTTCGGATGGAAACCTGTGTCTGAAACAGACACCCACCGAGCCAACAGAGCATCGCATTCTTGGAAGACAAAGCCTGTCTACGCAGCAACTAGCACCATTTTCTCCGTTGGCGAATGTGACAATCAGTCGCGATCGTTGAGTAACGAAAGACAATGCGAGACATTCGGCCTACATTTCGTCAGCGTACAAAGATACATTTGCTGCCGATGGGGTGACCCAGAGGCAGGAGCCGACTCCTGTAAATTCGATGCTCCATAGCGTCTTTGGACGACGTTTTCAGACACGGACTACTATCCCCAATATGTTCCTTAAGACTTGCTCTACAAACCTTCGAAGTTTGCCGCAAAATTTCTAGGACACTCTGTATAAGTTTTTGTACAGATTTTTCCAAGTATACATCGTCATAAGTGGTCAAATCTGCATTTATTAGATATAAGTAATTAATAGAGGCAATTATGTGAATTCTCACGTCGCTAAATGATTCACACATGCGGTTATACCTCTTCAAAGTAACTGAAGACTTTCGTCCTTCTGTGCACTGAGGAGCATCCCTCACAAATACCTACAGATCGAGGTACCGAATTGGTTGAGACGCCTGACTCACCGTCGGATGGGAAACTAAATTAATTTTCAAACAGGAAACTTTTTTCCAGCACTACAGAGTTCTAATCGTGGCATGGGCCTGCCGGAGGAGCTATACCTTGTTCCCCTCCGCCCACAGAATAGTTCACAGAATGGCGATCAGAAACGTTGCACCACCAGCTCTTATCTCGCCTGTTGGCTAAATATTGGCTCCTCTCGAATCCGAGTTCAGTGCCTTAACCACGGCTCCATCTCACTTGATTGCCGTCATCCATATGGCGCAGAACATACGTGACAAATTAATTGTAATCAGGGAAAGTCTGGAACCGCGCGACCGCTACGGTCGCAGGTTCGAATCCTGCCCCGGGCATGGATGTGTGTGATGTCCTTAGGTTAGTTAGGTTTAAGTAGTTCTAAGTTCTAGGGGACTGATGACCTTCGATGTTAAATCCCATAGTGCTCAGAGCCATTTGAACCATTTGAACTCAGGGAAAAATATGGACGTTACATCTGTTATGCCAGTATTGCCCTACAAATATCCACGAAAATCTGTCACATTCACACCTTTTGTTTCAAACTTGTGTTTGGACTACATCTAGTACTGAGTCTTAATACATGACTTCTGTTAGTTGTAAACTTCTCATGTTCTTTCTTTCGTCCGGCTCAATTGTAGACAGACATACAACGATGCAAAATAAATCACAACACGAAAAAATAATTAATGCAGAGTAATGAAATTTCGGGAATACATTTGTTTAAGTAACATATTTAAGTGATTAACAAGGCAAGGTCACAGGTTAACGTCAGCGCGAGATAAGCCAATGAAAATGTGAAATGCTGCTGCATTAATACTGATATGTCAGTTTGTGGAATGGAGTTCCATGTCCGTTGCACTTGGTCGGTCAATACAGGGGCGGTTAATGGTATTTGAGGAAGACGCCGGAGTTTTCGTCTGATGATGTCCCATATATGCTCGATTGGAGATAGATCTGGTGATCGAGCAGGCCAAGGTAACATGTCGACACTCTGTGGAGCATGTTGGGTTATAACAGCGGTACGCAGATGAGCGTTATCTGGTTGGAAAACATCCCCTTGAATGCTGCTCATGAATGATAGCACAACATGTCGAATCGCCTGTCATATACAAATTTGCAATAAGGGTCCACGGGATAACCACGAGAGTATTCCTGCTGTCATACGTAATCGCACAGTAGATCACAACTCCATGAGTAGGTCCAGTGTGTCACACAGAAGGGTTGGTTGCAGGCCATCAAAAAATGGTTCAAATGGCTCTGAGCACTATGGGTCGCGCGGTTCCAGAGTGAAGCCCCTAGAACCGCTCGGCCACTCCGGCCGGCGCAGCCCCTCAAATAGCCTCCTTCTAAACAATACGGCCATCACTGGCACCGAGGCAGAACCAGCTTTCATCAGAAATCATGACAGACTTTCACCCTGCCCTCCAACGAGCACTTGCTTGACACTATTCAAGTCGCAAATACCGGTGTTTTGGAGTCAGTGGAACGCATGCTACAGGGCGCACGGCTCCGAGCTGTCCTGGAAGTAATCCATTTCTTACAGATCGTTGTGCCACTGTGGCGCCAATTGCTGATCAAATTTCAGCTGCAGATGCAGTACGATGCGCCAGAGCCCTACACCAAACACTTTGGTCTTCTCTCTCGGTAGTGAGACGCGACCGTTCAGAGCCCGGTCTTCTTGCGACCGTACATTCTCGTGACCACCGCTGCCAACAGTCATGTATAGTGGCTACATTCCTGCCAAGCCTTTCTGTAATATCGAAGAAGGAACATTCAGCTTCTCGTAGCCCTATTACAAAACCTAGTTCAAACTCAGTGAGGCACTGATAATGACGTCTTTATCGGTTTACAGTCATTTTTGATTAACATAATTCAGCACGTCCAATCTCAAAAGTAAGTAACGCTCACTATCGTTACAGCGTGTATTTAAAGCAAACCTGATTTGCATCCTCATAGTGGCACTACTAGCGCCACTCTTAAGCGACTGGCGCGAAATCTGAATAGACATCATCTTTCAGATGTAGACACACGCCTACCATCTTTCGTTTATGTCGCACAACTCGTTTTTGGTGTTGGGATTTTTTTTTCATCAGTGTAGTTTAATATTTCCAAAGGTAGCTACGAATAAATCAGCATTTGGCTGCTAACATGAATACAGTAAGGTTCTTCAGCTGTTGTATAACATGAAAATGAACTTGAGCTTCGTCTCTGATAACCTCGTTGTTGAGGGGACGTTGAACCCTAATCTTCCTTGCTTCTTTCCTTCATGGACGACATTAGTCACTCCAACAAGTAAAATCGTTTGAAATTGTCACAAGTATTAAACAGGAACGTGCAATCTCTCCCAAGTTATTTTCATTTTTTCTTGCTGCAACCTGCCATATTGTAACAACATTACCACCAGATGTAGAAATAGGGTAAAGGACTGAAAGAGGATTACTAGACGTCAAAAGATGAAGGACCAGGACATGGTTTTCTTCAACTAGAGTTCTTGCAGTCCAATACGCTGATAGCAATGTAATTTTCGCCAACTCAGAATAGGCTCTACTGGATATTCTAAATGCTTTTAAATGATTATAAAAGCATTGGTCTACAATCAGCATCAAGAAGACCCATATCCTGACTCGTCCCATTTTTTCAAGCTGTCTCTCCTACTATCACAATCAATGGCGAGTTTCAGTAGAACATAGAACATTCTCCCTACCTTGGCCGTCACTTATTAATACCTCGGCAGCCACTTATTAATAAACGCAAACGTTGAAGCTCAAATCCATCATAGATTTCTTAGCTCTAAGTAATGCGCCTGTGAGGCATATGTAAAATAATATAATAGCACTGTTCCAACTATTTATATTGCGATTTCCCCGTATACAGGATGTTTCACAATTCATGTAACGCATTATTAGAGGTTGCGGAGGGGAATTACAGACCAAGTTTTAACATAGGAACCCATCTCCAGAAACGTCATTCAACGACGCCATAGAACGTCAAAGTTATGGGCGCCGGCGCGTTCAGAGTAAAGACAGATCGACTGTAAAAATTATATCAGTAAATTCTCGAAGTATTCGTAACATATTTCTCGAATTTACTGCCTTCCAGGAAAGTTCTCAATCTCAAATTATTCTTAGGTCTTGAGATGACTACAACCTGAAGTAAAATGCTCTCAGATACTTAGCGAGTGTTGGAATGTTTATCGGAAGGATTGATTAGACGTCGTAGGAGGTGGAGTGTTCACTGCACGCTACAGAAATATTTTTTCTACTGAGGTTGAAACTGAGTGTGATAGTGAAATTATCTAGTTGCGTATAACAGGTCTAGGTGAAACCAAGTTAATTGTTGGATGTTTTTACCGACTGCCCGACTTCACTGTGACAGTTCTAGAGTCATTCAAAGAAATTCTATGGTCAGTTGTGCATAAATACTCATATCATGCACTACCAGTTAGTGGTGACCTTAACCTACTGAGTATAGACTGAGACGTGTATGGATTCACTGCAGGGAGTACAGAGAAAGAGTTCTGTGAAGTGCTTTTGAACGCATTTTGCGAAAACTGAAAAGAATCCTTAAAAATACAATGGCAGAATCGATGAACAAACGACATTGTCCTCGAAGAAGCAAGTTCAGCAGCATTGAGCCGAAAATAATCAAAAGTCAGCTGGTCATGTGGTCCGTATAACGGACTGTCGTCTTCCCAAGCAAATCATTTGCATGGGTGCAAAGGACGCACAAGGTATGCAGGGAGAACAGCATGCAGAGTACAAAGATGAGCTGAAGTGCAGCGCGTATAAATGATTGATGAGTACAGAAAAATGAGAAGTTACAATATCTTATCGACAATCAGGCGTCGGTTTCCTGATGAAGATGCACGAAATTCGAATGAACTGGAACTTCAAATGCATGAAGTCGATAAGCGGCAAACAACGAAGGAATTACTGGTCATTCGAAGAATCAACCATCAGCTTGCGGTGATCGGTTTAAGCATAAATTTGTGTAAGCGATTTCAGCTCCAGAATCGGTCTAAACAGTTATCAGAGGATCCGCAATCAACAAGCATCTGATGTGCCAAAAGAACGCATTCCCGTTAGCGAATGATGGCCTGTTATGCAATGACAATACTTTTGCGTGCCAAACATTGTTGTTGATATGAGTATGCTTCATGTTGGCAATGTGACACGATGCCGACACAAATATTCAGCTTGTCGTTGACGGGATAGATTCTGCTAGTAGTAGTGGTGGTGCACAGAGCACAGATGAAAAACATTGGTTCCTGGCAGCATTCCATACGAGTTGCCTGGCTCGGGTTGCTGCATGCCTGGGCGGATGCTTTCTTCAATACGACTCGCTGTGGCTTGTCGGTGAACACGCTTCCGTGATTTGAATTCCTATAATCTTGGTTTCGAACTGTTTCTTGCATTACCTTTGAGTGATTTAAGAAAGTAATACTAAATTTAGCATGCGACACGTACAGTGGAAACGAAGATTCACCTCTACACTCTCTTACCTAACTCGGTGTGTTTGTAAGAAAAGTTCAGCTTGTTATGCGGAGAACTTCTGGGTACTCGAAATGTATGTGCATCTCGAAGTGGGAAGTCGTAACGCAAAGGAAATAGCACCACACATTCCCAACGGTTTTGTGCTCTTACGTCTCCAGTTTTTTTTAGTGTCTCAGATAATTATTGAGCCGCTAAGGGCCACCATTTTACCGCCGGCGGATGCATTTCTGATCTCGGACGTAAACATGTTCGAGTGAAGTAAAGCGATACGCCGGCAGTTGAATACCAGAGGCACTGAACATTGGTCCAAGGGTACAGACCACGCTCCCCAACGCAGGCGTCGGCGGAGAAGACACTTGAAGCGTTAGCCAAAGGAAAGGAACGCCCTAATCAGGTGGAGGAAACTGAAGTAAATATTGACATTTAGCTTTGACTTTTCAAAGCTTCTGGGTACGGTGTGTTCAAGTAAAATCTGCATTTCGAGTTATGAAAGGTTACAGAAATATCTGTAAGTTAGGTTCTTAAAGAACCCGTACAATGCGCGCAGCGTTGTGACGGTGTAGATGGGTATATACCACATAGACTTGAAGCTCTTTCGCCTATACCTGTTTGAGAGAGTGACAAAACTTGAAGATTAAATGTTGACAGTTTTCACGGTAATGACTATCCTCAAGGGAAACCGATGACAAACGAGTGGTCGTATCCATTGAGCTGCCGTGAGAACAGCCTCAGTGTTAACGAATAACCTGGTATGGCGGCGACTCGCTATGAGTATATCACGCCACTATTGTGCTTGTAGGCTGTGATATTCTCATTTTGTAGTGAATCGGACGTGATGGTGGCTCGGCGTTTGTGGGAAACAGAAGTAATTTTTTTAATATAATTGCGAATTTGTGTTGAAAGAAGAGATGAAAGATACGTTGTTATGAAGGTAATAAAAGAACCCGACCCGCTGAAGTGCTAATATGAACGTGAAATTTAATGACTTACAGTCAAATCTATTTTTCAAGAAAGTGTTGTATAAAATGTGTGTGTAATCAATGAAAGGGATGTCTTATTAGCGGCACTGTGGGGCCGGCACGTAATAAAGTAGGAGAATATACTTAGTACATCATGTCCGACAGACAGAAATCATAAGACAGGCATAGCGAAATTAAACCTTGATGCATTCTGACGTTTGAGAATACTCGTACCTGCCGTAATTCTCTCATCAATTCTAGTGAAAGCAGACGGTTGACTTCCTGTAAGACGACATTAAATTAATGCAGTTTAACAAAGCATGATATTAAGTGCCAAACAGGTAGGACACTCCCTCTTCGTAACTGTGAATCATTAAACCTTCCTCGATTCATGAAATCATTTGTACACCACGGTTATCGTGATAGGAGTATTACTAATTATACTGGATCTGCACGGTGATCGTGAATAACTACAACTAGCAAGGATTTCAGGTAGTAATGTAGAAGTTACGTAGGGCAACGTAACACCAGAATACAAAAGCATGAGCTAGAAGACAAGTATTCGACAGCGTAGTATGTTACTTATTGTTACCGGCTACAAGAGCAAAATATCAATCATAGCGTTTCTGTTAAGGCTTAACTACAAGAGGCAGTAGCTCGTCTGGTCTTTGGATCACAAAGCACGAAGTTATGCTATTATAAACACTAAGCTTTAGACTGAAAATATTCCGACATTTAGCAAGGCACAAGCTACGATCTGGACAGACTCTACCTGAAAGAAAAGCTAACGCCTATGCGCTCAAATACAGATACACCTGTTGGATACGACAAACACGAAGCTGTGCACATACATACTGCAAAATGTATACTAAAGAGCCGCCATTGTCAACTATGCATCCATAGCCACACACCCTACGGTAGCTTTGGAAGTTCAGATGCAGATGTAAATGTCTTCGAAGAAGGAAACTTTTGCAGTTATACTACTGAAAATATCTTGAAGACAGTCGTAATATCCCCAGAGATTCACAATCGTCAAACCTGTCATCCATTGAGCATGTGAAGAATTCGATGGAACAGTGTCTGGGCCCTTCTGCATTGCCAAAAAAGCTGCAACAACGAGTGAAAATCACTTGATGCAGACATTCTACGCCTCTGTCATAGTCTCTAAGCACGCCTGCAGAACCGCCTGTAGCTGTTGGAGCTCCGAAATATACTAAAATAATTAAATTAGAAAATTTGTCCATAGGTGACTATGGTCGTCTACTGTGCAGAACTTGTTTAATATGTGAATTAAATTTCATTCTTGTCGTACTATTGCTTCGGGGTGTTCATTTTTAATATTCCCCAAGTTTCTATGCAAATAACATGAGATTCATGTAAGTAGATGAATATCCGCTTTTTCGTCCATTACATTTCAGGAGAGCAGCTGCATAAATGTCAACGTAGATCATGGTTTCGCAAAATGTGAAGTCCCTGCAACTAATATCATCTTCATGTTTTCTCCTCCCTTTCCTGCTTAAGAGATTCCCTTTTAAACTTATCGACATCAATATATTGCAATTTGGTGTAATAATCCCTGTCCGCTGTTCAAAGTATCGAGAGAGATGTTTTACAAAGGGCAAAGTACATTAAGTCGCACGGAACTGTTGGGTTTAAGTTTCCCAATAATATTTTCAGTAGTATAACTGCAAAAGTTTCCTTCTTCGCAGACATTTACATCTACATCTGAACTCCTAAAGCTACCTTAGGGTGTATGGCTATGGATGCATAGTTGACAGCGGCGGCTGGTTAGTATACATTTTGGGTGTTCACAAATTTTTACACTATAACAAATTTGGAAGTGTGAAATATCACATGCTGTATAACAGTTACGATTTCAACCGAAATATTTCAAATGGCTCTGAGCATTATGGGACTTAACATATGAGGTCACCAGTCCCCTAGAACTTAGAACTACTTAAACCTAACTAACCTAAAGACAGCACACACATCTATGCCCGCGGTAGGATTCGAACTCGCGACCGTAGCGGTCGCGCGGTTCCAGACTGAAGCGCCTACAACCACTCGGCCACAAAGGGCGCCGCCAGTAATAATAATAATAATAATAACATGCATAACTTTTCTGACGAAAGAAAGAATTGGTTTTTTGAAATTTTGTTGTCTTGTACATAATTACGTACGGTTTAGGGCCAGAACGACATAATGTGAAGCTTTCGCTACTCTCAGTTTCTTCAGCCAAGTACTAACACGGTATTACTAAAGTATTACTCTTCACCAAGTCTCATCTTCTGAAGCAGGAAAATAATATAATTTCCTCTTATGAAATTTTCTGTCCGTCCATTTACTGCGCACAAAAGTTAATGTTAATTGTTAATACACGTTACGCTGCACTGCAGCTACACGTTAAATAGAGAAAACTGTACTGCATCTACTTTTAAATCGCGCAAATGTCTCGATCACGTTATGATTGGAGAATGTAATATCATTCACAATCTTTTTCTCAATTGCAAGCATTGCAAATGCCGAAAGCGTATTCTCCGTCATTGTATTTCGAAGAAAGGTTTTCATCCTTTTCGTTGCTGAGAAACAACGTATGATAAAATCCAAAACTTAATATACAGTAACACATTCAGAAGCCCACAAAATAGGTTTTGGTTTCTCCAACTATAAAATATACTGGCGTTCGATCTAATTTTACGATATAGTGAGTGAATTGGCGTATCTGAGGAATGTGCTATCATCTAGCGGCATAAGTGAGTGGGGATATATGTCTGTCGCAGTGTACTACCATCTGGTGGCAATGACGTAAACTTTGAGGGGTAAGGGTTAGCTGTGCACGCCATGAACCGTGTGTAATATTGCTACATGAATTTTGCTATGCTGATATCGGTGCTAATTGACAATGAAAGTGGGTTAAAAGCCGTGATCTGTCTGGGGACGTTAACCGTGGATTACTGGGCAACTGTTTTTTATCAGATATTTAGTCTAGGTTTACCACATTACCAATCAGACTAAGATTGATTATAATCTTTTACAGTCATACAACAACCGGTAATATATCTATATATAAAAAGGAGAATTTAAATAAAAAGAAAGAAATCAGTTTATATTTGGAAATTTATTTTAAGATTGTTCATTGAAATTTCAGCATATTATACGTGAGTTATAACTGAGCTGGTGCCTTATTTACGATTGAAAAATGTGAGATTGTAATCTCACGGAACACATAAAATATGGAGCCAAGATTGGGAGACTGCATACGACACTGCATTCAAAAAAATAACTCACGAAGAACATTGAAACATAAGCAAGAAGAAATTAACCACAACCAACAGATTCAGTTTTTATACCCAAAGAAATTACGTTCATACCACAATCCTGTCCGTCATGTAATTACCACACACTGGTATACTAAATTCATATTAACTCTTTGTGAAGTCTTCGCAAAAAGAATAGCTGAGGGCTACTTTGATGATTACACCACATGCTCCACGTGGTCAATTTGGTTTACACAAAGCGTACAACTCCACAATAATTTTGATAATTAAAATACATTAGATCGAAAAGCAATTGACAAAAGCAAAACCTTGAACTGGTTACTAACGTCTCACTATTAACCTGATGGGTCAAACAGTTATATAAGCACGTGGTACTGGTCTCGCAAAGTACACTCCACGTGGGTTGAACATAAAGAAAAGCATAAAGAAAAGTTGCTATATTGTAAAATATTGTCCAGACGAGACGTTATAATCACACAAGCATTCACATTTAAGATTGATGAACTTAGTTAGAGTTACTGATCAACACGTGGTTCCACTTTACTCGCAAAGTAATGACAAACCAACTACCCCAAAATAATCTGAACTTCACACGAGAATTACACTACGCTGCAATTTAAGATAACCTTAGATATTTTAGAGCTAAACCCGAGATAAAGATGATTAAATTTTCAGTTAGGCTGAACTTAACAAATCCATTGTCCTATGGACTTAGCAGACACGCGCTTAGCCGGAGATCTTACCACTTCAGACGCTCGCCACCGCCAGACTGCAACTGCCTACCGCCCAGCGTGCTTCCTGAGGGTGGCTCACAAAGACCAACGGAAGTGGCCAGAGGGGCAGCTTCCTATACCAACATGACAACGGACGGACAGGACCATACTAAGGATAGAAACCTCTTTGCTTTTAGGAAGCGTAGCTACCTGTTCCGACGTTGGTCCTACTGTTCTCTAGCAGACAGGCTTGTCTGCTACCCTCAAGCATGCAACTACAAATACATTTGCTCATTCATACTCTCACACAGAAGGGAAGGGGGATGACAGTATCTTATCATATACAGTATATAACAGAAAGCGGATGTAGGTTCAGTATGAGACTGTGTGACATGAAATACATATAAACTGTGTTTTAAAGTGTAGTAGTGTGACAGATCGTTCTTGTTTACGTGTAAAAGTAACACGTTCCACTACTCAGTCTCCTCCTAGATAGTCAGAAACGCCACAGTAAATTTAGAAGAGGAATTTATTCCATAAATGACAACAGATTTAAGAAATCAAACATGAAAGGAATCCAACAGAGACCTTTCACGTGCACATTGTTTATCAAATCCGTATATGTTGTTGTTGTTGTGGTCTTCAGTCCTGAGACTGGTTTGATGCAGCTCTCCATGCTACTCTATCCTGTGCAAGCTTTTTCATCTCCCAGTACCTACTGCAGCCTACATCCTTCTGAATCTGCTTAGTGTATTCATCTCTTCGTCTCACTCTACGATTTTTAACCTCCACGCTGCCCTCCAATACTAAATTGGTGATCCCTTGATGCCTGAGAACATGTCCCACCAACCGATCCCTTCTTCTAGTCAAGTTGTGCCACAAACTTCTCTTCTCTCCATTTCTATTCAATACCCCACATTTCGAAAGCTTCTATTCTCTTCTTGTCTAAACTATTTATCGTCCATGTTTCACTTCCATACATGGCTACACTCCATACAAATACTTTCAGAAACGACTTCCTGGCACTTAAATCTGTACTCGTATATATTTGATCCCTAAAGCAATTACGTCATGCCAGTTGCGTATGCGCAAAAGCTCCTTAAAGCGTGCACTACTGAAGATGTCCTCGCGACACTGATGCCAAGTTTTATGGAGTCACGAGTAGCAATGCAGCACAGCGCGATAGATTTAAGTGTGTGTATCTTAGAATACTGCATCTACGCTACGTTAAACAGCGTTCAAAGAAAAATAACCAATAAAACCGCAAATATCGGACGTTAGGGTGTTTATGAGCTCTTGTGCTCTTACATAGCAGAGGCTACTGACGGTTGAACAGTCTATTTTTGCCCTCTTCGTATTCCATTCATGGATAGTACGCGGTAAGAAGGACTGTGGTCCAGTCTTGATCATTACTTCTTCAAGAAGAGTGAAAGTGCGTTCTTAAGTAGAAATACTGGGAGCATTGTAACTGTTGTATTGTTGTTGAGGATGAAACAGAGGGGATGGAGGAACGTCACATGCTGGAATATCGCTTACTCTCATCTAACAGTACCTAAGGAACCGCTGGGCTTAGCGTCCTCTTCCGGGGGACAAATGTCTAACAGCAACATTACATATGCAAACACACATATCGATTTTGCCGCCAGATTACGGTGTGTAAACCACATAACACACTGGTGTGCAAAACCAAAGGACGTAAGTAACTTTCCCATGATGTGTCACTGCCAAGTGACATAGATCGATGATACTTGGACCATACACAGAGAGAACTTCTACGACATTGTACAAAAGTTAACTGAAGGAAATACGCAATGACACGAGCAGAAATGATACTTTTATTCAGATAATAATCATAATAAGCACACTGAAGTCATCGCGATTCATTACGGTCCCCTGTGTATTACAAAAGAAGGAACATAGTTGTTAACAGGCTGTGTGGTCACCACGGACGGCAGTGTACGCTGTGCTACGTGCTCCCACGCTGGACACAAGGTTGGTAAGGAGTTGTTGTGGTGGGGTAATACATTCCTCCACCAGCGATGTTGACAACTACTGGATGGACCTTGCTGCATGTGTCCCCAACACATCCCACACGTGATCGATAGGATTTAAACCTGAGGAATTTGCAGGGCATCCATTCGCCGAATATCCTCTCGTTCCAAGAGCTCCACCACATGAGCTGTTCCATGCGGTCACGTATTGTCATCTATAAAAATGAAGTCAGCGCTGAATGCACGCATTAAAAAACACACATGGAGAAGAAGTGACACAATAACGTTGACTGGTGAATGTATCGCGTTCAAAGATTTGAAGGTCCATGCAAACTTCATGCCTCCTCGCACCATAATACGTGGACCACGAAAACGATCATGTTCGACAATGTTACTGGGTGCATTGCGTTATACAGGGTGTTACAAAAAGGCACGGCCAAACTTTCAGGAAACATTCCTCACACACAAATAAAGAAAAGATGTTATGTGGACATGTATCCGGAAACGCTTAATTTCCATGTTAGAGCTCATTTTAGTTTCGTCAGTATGTACTGTACTTCTTCGATTCACCGCCAGTTGGCCCAATTGAAGGAAGGTAACGTTGACTTCGGTGCTTGTGTTGGCATGCGACTCATTGCTCTACAGTACTAGCATCAAGCACATCAGTACGTAGCATCAACAGGTTAGTGTTCATCACGAGCGTGGTTTTGCAGTCAGTGCAATGTTTACAAATGCGGAGTTGGCAGATGCCCATTTGATGTATGGATTAGCACGGGACAATAGCCGTGGCGCGGTACGTTTGTATCGAGTCAGATTTCCAGAACGAAGGTGTCCCGACAGGAAGACGTTCGAAGCAATTGATCGGCGTCTTAGGGAGCACGGAACATTCCAGCCTATGACTCGCGACTGGGGAAGACCTAGAACGACGAGGACACCTGCAATGGACGAGGCAATTCTTCGTGCAGTTGACGATAACCCTAATGTCAGCGTCAGAGAAGTTGCTGCTGTACAAGGTAACGTCGACCACGTCACTGTATGGAGAGTGCTACGGGAGAACCAGTTGTTTCCGTACCATGTACAGCGTGTACAGGCACTATCAGCAGCTGATTGGCCTCCACTGGTACACTTCTGCGAATGGTTCATCCAACAATGTGTCAATCCTCATTTGAGTGCAAATGTTCTCTTTACGGATGAGGCTTCATTCCAACGTGATCAAATTGTAAATTTTCACAGTCAACATGTGTGGGCTGACGAGAATCCGCACGCAATTGTGCAATCACGTCATCAACACAGATTTTCTGTGAACGTTTGGGCTGGCATTGTTGGTGATGTCTTGATTGGGCCCCATGTTCTTCCACCTACGCTCAATGGAGCACGTTATCATGATTTCATACAGGATACTCTACCTGTGCTACTAGAACACGTGCCTTTACAAGTACGACACAACATGTGGTTCATGCACGATGGAGCTCCTGCATATTTCAGTCCAAGTGTTCGTACGCTTCTCAACAACAGATTCGGTGACCGATGGATTGGTACAGGCGGACCAATTCCATGGCCTCCACGCTCTCCTGACCTCAAACCCTCTTGACTTTCATTTATGGGGGCATTTGAAAGCTCTTGTCTACGCAACACCGGTACCAAATGTAAAGGCTCTTCGTGCTCGTATTGTGGACGGCTGTGATACAATACGCCATTCTCCAGGGCTGCATCAGCGCATCAGGGATTCCATGCGACGGAGGGTGGATGCATGTATCCTCGCTAACGGAGGACATTTTGAACATTTCCTGTAACAAAGTGTTTGAAGTCACGCTGGTACATTCTGTTGATGTGTGTTTTCATTCCATGATTAATGTGATTTGAAGAGAAGTGATAAAATGAGCTCTAACATGGAAAGTAAGCGTTTCCGGACACATGTCCACATAATATATTTTCTTTCTTTGTGTGTGAGGAATGTTTCCTGAAAGTTTGGCCGTACCTTTTTGTAACACCCTGTGTATGAAGGTAGTATCTGTTCCCGAAAGAACAGATACCATTGATGACCGTGCAGCTTTTCTAGAATGAAATGATAATTAAATCGGCACGAGTAATGACTGTGATGGGCAAACATCTACTAGGCGCACTACGAATGTAGTGGTGTGAACATGTTGGGAATTTGGGTCTCATGGGGAGCGTGCAAGGGATAATTCCCTGCAGGCGCGCTATCCTCTGTGCTTTCGGTGGCTCAGATGGACATAGTTTCGCCGGCGGACGGCGTGGAGGTAGGACGTAGTGTGCTGTGCGCTGCGCCGTCTGTGCTTCCGCGTGGAAAGTCTTGCGCTTGCTGCGTCTTAAAACTCTGTTTATAGAACACTTCGAGAAGTAATGAGTAGCATGCAGTGATGGCCCAACCAAGTCGAAAAAATACGTTGAAACTTACCTTTGATCCTCGATATGCCAGACCCAGGTCGTTTGAAGTAGAAAATTGGTTAGAAGAAGATGTGAATCTCTCCTTTAATGATGTAATTGGGATCCACCTGTCGATTGTAGCTTGTGTCGTGTTTGTTAAAATGGGTAGTTCCGAGTTGCGCGAGAAAATAGTTGAGTCTTCCGGAGGTGTCATGAAATTTAAGCACTCAGATGGAAACGTTGGTGAAGTCACCGTTGCATATGCTGGTTTTGGCATTCGCACAATTCGAATCTTTGAGTTGCCTTTTGAGATTACAACAGACCAAATTAATGCTGTAATTTCACCCTTCGGGAAAGTGCTCAGCAACTTTGCCGAGAAATGGTCAAGCGCGCGTAAATTCCCAGTACTAAATGGCGTACGGCAGCTTCGAGTAGAGTTACAATAGCACATCCCGTCGTACATCAGTGTCTGCGGATATAGAGGGATTGTAATTTATGACGAACAACCGCGAACCTGTGCCGCCTGTAACAAGCCTTGGCACGTTCGCGCAGAACGTATACAGCGGCGCGTTGCACAGCTGCCGGCCGGCGAGGCCACCAGGCCACCGGCGATGACAACACTGCTGGAAACTTACGCCGCCGTGCACGTGAACGGCCGTCTGCTTCCTCAGCCCCTGAATCGTGTGCAAATACAAATTCTCCAGACACTGAAATTCCGATGGACGTCAGTGCCGTCATAGCTGACGACCTACAAGAGTCCTGCCAATCTACGGACACAGTTGAAGTTCCACCGAAACAAGCACCTGCAACTGTAAAGGCAGCAGATCCGCCGGAAGTTGAAGACCGACACACCTTGCAGGAAAGCGACACTAACTTGGATACTGAAGAAAGTCCGTCGAGAGGCAATTCTCCAAAGAAAAATAAGAAACGCCGGCTGGCGCGCAAAGGTGCAGAGGAGACAGCTCCCACACTCCGACAAAAAGCGAAGGAAATGTGGTGTCACCGCCAGACACCACACTTGCTAGGTGGTAGTTTAAATCGGCCGCGGTCCATTTAGTACATGAAGGACCCGCGTGTCGCCACTGTGTGATCACAGACCTAGCGCCACCACAAGGCAGGTCTCATGATACGAACAAGCACTCGCCCCAGTTGTACGGACGACCTAGCTAGCGACTAGATGTACGAAGCCTTTCTCTCTCATTAGCCGAGAGACAGAATAGCCTTCAGCTAAGTTAATGGCTACGAACTAGCAAGGCGCCATAGCCTTACAGTGATTGTAATTAAAGTCTCCTGTGTATCGTCAAGAGCGATGTACCACAATGATTGATTAAAGATAAGTATTAATCCAGCTACGTACTTTTCTTCATAGCATTAATTACGTAGCCTGTTCCAGTACTTCACGCCCGTCTGCGTTAGTCTAGCGTGCATTTTCAGCCATCTCGATCTACAAGGTGTTGGCCCAGCTGCCGACACATCAGGAAATATAGTAGCCAACAGATCTATAGCAACACGAAAGCGACACCAGTTTCTGAGGAGCGTTCCCCTTCTGCGCTGGAAAAACGAGACGTCCAAGGAAAGCCAACAACGAAAGCATCCACCCACCCCCAAGAAACGAGTCACTCTCATGAAGCTTCACTCGTCCCACCCACGACGACAACCTCAACCAGCTGGGCAGACGAAAGCGACCATAACAATGCCGACGAAGAAATGACAGAAGTTTCAGAAACTAAGACAGACCGTAAGCTAGCCCCACAGGTGGCTGATTTCTTCAACGAAGACGTCTCCGCGAACGAAGATTCTAAAGAACAAGGACACACTACTGAAACATTTGCTACCGGTGAATATTATTAAAATGCGTTTTAAAGCTGACGCTTGCGAGACAAAACAGAAGAATGTTTTTTAAAGTTAGATCAAGCAGAACGAAGAATGTCTGACATACAAGCATACAAAATCGCGACAGTAAACCTTAATAAGATTCATAGTTCCTTAAACTACAGAACTCAAAAGATTTTATATATGCTTCTGACAGTGACATTATACTTTTACAAGAAGTGACAGACATTGAGCTTGGTAACGTACCTGGCTTCAACGCCATTACAAACCCAGGGCATGGAGCGGAGATTGGCTCGGCTCTGCTCACAAAGGAGGGCATAGTAGTCCAAGATGTAGTAAAACTACCAAACAGTAGAGGCATAGCGGCCACAATAAACAAAATACGGCTCATTAACGTGTATGCCCCTTCAGGATCCAGTAACAGGCACCGCAGAACGGAGTTCTTTAAAGAGGAAATCGTCCCACTATTTGGAACTCGATATGAACACCTTATCCTGGGAGGAGATTTTAACTGTGTTTTGCATGCCAAAGACCAAACTCCCAATTTCAACAAGTGTACTGAACTGGAACGTATAGTTAATGACTTACGACTAATAGACTCATGGGAACATATGCACGGTGCAGCCCCTGGCTTCACCCTTGCCACAAGTCACTCGGCGAGCCGTCTCGACAGGATATATGTAACGCACAATTTGAAACACCTCATTTTGCAGTCCGAAGTATGGCCTACCGTTTTTTCGCATCATGCTGCATACATATGCACAATCAATCTGATAAAACAAGGGCCCTTCCGAGGTAGAGACACATGGAAGCTCAACGTGTCACATCTGGTTCAAAATGGTTCAAATGGCTCTGAGCACTATGGGACTTAACATCTGAGGTCATCAGTCCCCTAGAACTTAGAACTACTTAAACCTAACTAACCTAAGGACATCACACACATCCATGCCCGAGGCAGGATTCGAACCTGCGACCGCAGCGGTCACGCGGTTCCAGACTGTAGCGCCTTTAACCGCTTGGCCACACCGGCCGGCGTCACATCTGGTAGACCATGCTTGTCAGGAGGCATTTTACAAGGTATGGCGAGAGTGTGAAAGCAAATTTAGCTCGTACAACTCTGGCACTGACTGGTGGCCGAAACACGCCAAACCTAAAATACGGAGGTTTTTCATAAACTACTCAAAAGACAAAAACGTTTGGTACAAATCAACTATAGAATTTTACTTTCAATGTCTAAGGGATTTGTACAAGTCCGATGCAACAGTTGTGGACATCTACGAAAGAATTAACAAAATTAAAGCAAAAATTTTAGCACTACGGCGTAAAAAACTGGAAGGCTACCAAATAAGGTCGCGTGCCCAGAATATAGCACAGCACGAGGTCACTTCCATTTATCATGTCATTCGTGAAAGCAAACGGGCGTCTCGCAAGATATTAACTGAAATAACAACTGTAGATGGAAGAAAGCTGACGAAGCAAAGAGAGATTAAAGAGGCAATAGTACAGCATTTTCAATCCTTAATGTCTAGTCAACCGGTTGACGAACAGCTTCAAGACTAGTTAATGATCAACCTCCAGGGCAAAGTATGCCACGCGGAAGCACAAACTCTCATCTCGCAAGTGACTGAAGAAGACGTAGAAGAAGCTATATATGGAAGCATGAAAAATAAGGCTCCAGGGGCAGATGGAATTCCGGCGGAATTTCATCGCAGATTCAGTGGCCTCGTAAAAGCCAAGTTTACTCTCATCTACAATGAACTGCTAAACCCTGAAAATGACATCCCGAAAGAATTTCGTGAGAGACTCGTAGTGTTAGTGCCAAAAACTACCAATACGAAATCTGTAAGCGCTCTGAGGCCAATTACGCTTTTAAACAGCGATTACAAAATCTTTGGCCGCATCCTCGCTCGCAGGCTGAAAACCACAATGACCAGCGTCACTGGCCCTTATCAAACAAGTGTGGACAAAGACAGAAGAATTCTCCAAACCCTCTGTGATTACAGGGATCTAATGTCAACGGCTGACGTCTGCAAAATAAAATGTGCACTCATCTCACTCGACTTTGATAAAGCCTTCGACAGGGTTAATCATAGTTTTCTCCTTCGCACCATGGGCGCAATGGGCTTCCCACCTAGATTCATTGCGGTAGTAAGAAATACATTAACAAACTACTCAGCCAGATTTGTCATCAACGGACACATTAGCCACCCGATTGACGTCACCAGCTCCATTAGGCAAGGGTGTCCAATGTCAATGGCACTCTTCGCCATCGCCATCGAGCCCCTGCTTGCCTCCCTTATGAAACATCTACAAGGACTACAAATACATGGAGAAAAGATCGTGTGCAAGGCGTACGCTGAGGGTGTTGGCTTCCTAGTCGTGAATGGCGCTGAAGTACAGAGCGCACTAGCCGGCCGCGGTGGTCTCGCGGTTCTAGGCGCGCAGTCCGGAACCGCGCGACTGTTACGGTCGCAGGTTCGAATCCTGCCTCGGGCATGGATGTGTGTGAAGTCCTTAGGTTAGTTATGTTTAAGTAGTTCTAAGTTCTAGGGGACTGATGACCACAGCTGTTAAGTCCCATAGTGCTCAGAGCCATTTTTTTTAGAGCGCACTACGAACAGTAACAAAATTTGAACAGGCATCTGGTGCAAAACTTAATAGAACAAAGTCGGGGATTTTCAACATCGGCCGTGGAATTGGGACGCAAACGCAGGACCTGTTACGCGAGCTTGTAACCATGAAATGTCTCGGCATAGATTTTAAAAGAAATATCAAGCACACTATTGCTGCGAACTATCGAAAATTACTTAACAGCATACGCACCTCTGTACAAGCACTAGTATTAGGAAACTCGATGAACTTCAAAAAGTAACAGTGGCAAATGTATACATCACATCCAAAGTTAATTATGTAGCACAAGTTCTACCACCACCTGCGACTTTGTTGAAAAGCATCGCATCTGCACTAGGACACTTTGTGAGCCGCGAACGTATTTTCAAAGTCAAATATGACATTCTGATGCTCCCTACGAAATGTGGTGGGTTAAATCTCACCGATGTCAGCAAAAAAGCGCAAGTCTTATACCTTGCTACCACATACAAACAATGGAAAGAACCAAGTGGTACCCTTGCTGCACATTTGTTAAACGAAATAGCTCCTGCTGACGTCAATGCACCTATAAATGTTCAACACATACCCAACGGACTATACCACATGAAATACTTTTTCGTAGAATACAGCTACATACAGGCAAGGATTCCTGAAAAAGACATCATGAAAGTAAAAGAATTTTACAATAACCTGAGATGAAAGACAAACCCAGAAACGACGTAGAACAAAAGTATCCTTGTTATAACTGGGAAATAATATGGGAAAATATTCACTGTCGGAACCTGCCAACGTATGTCAAATCGACCTGGTACTCTGCTGTAAACAGAAAAATTACGACGAACTCTAAACTTCACTCTATTCGATTGGCCGAGTCACCGCTGTGTACATTATGTAATATATCAGATACCGAAGAGCGTAGATTGCTGTGTGACAGGGTAAAAGAAATATGGCTCTACATAAGACAAAAGATAGCGAGAGTCAGCAGAACTACGCCCAATGCCGTTACGACTGCTGAATTTTTAAACCCTGACGGTGTACCTTACCCTAAAACAAAACGAAACGCAATTAAGTGGTTGAAAGGCCAAACGATGCATTACATCCTAACAAAAGAATCAAGCAATGGGGAGGACTTCTGGGTATACCTTACAACTGAGCACCACAAGTTGATGTGTACTAAAAAATATAAAGAAAATTACGCAAATTTTTTAACTAAAACAATACTGTAACCAATAAAAATGCGTCATTTACATTACACATCCAAGCATTTCGTATATTAGACGAATGATTTTTGGTTAAAGTTTGTACTGCACGTAGCAGGAGGAGGATTTCCAACAGAAAGTAATCAGAGAAGATCATCAGTATAGACCAGTTAAGCCTATGTGTATCTATTACTTTGTTTTGGGGGAAGCACAGTGATGAAACTGGTATACACCCTTTATTTAGTTTCTGTCTTTCTTTCCTTTTCTTTTCACAAGAAGACACATTTATGTTAATTATGTGTAAAATCAAGCAGTAGAAGCCCACTTTACTTCATTACCTTCTGAAGAAGGAAATTTTACTTATCAGCAATAATGAGTTTGCTTCTTTTAGTTTTTCCACGCACGGAGAACGAAGTTTACAGATGCAGTTACATTTCCATAACAATTATGTGACTGGCTTCTCAATGGAATGTACATTTATTTTTATTCAAGCCATGTTGCAAACAAAGGCAACAGAAGGGGCATATTTCGTTTGTCGTTCAGAAGAAGCGTATTTCCACATCATCAAGTTACAAACATTCTTTAAAGGCGGAGAAGCCGGACCGAGAAGGCAATACTTGGCGAGCGTAAAGGACGGCTTGAAGGGGAGGAAGGAGACCCGAAAAAAAAAAGATGGATACATTGTCGGCCATGTAAGCAGAAGAGCCCGGCTTCGAGTCCCGGTCGGGGTAAACATTTTCAACATGTCCCCTATGATGTATATCACCGCCTGTTTGTAGCTAGTCTGTCGATTTAATTATCATTTCATGCACTGCGTTATCCCACTTCTCGCCATTTGAGGGTACGTCCGGCATTTCACCAGAATTTCGGAGGAAAGGGTGTGAGTCCCGCAGTGCCGCGATCACGTTAGACTTATGCGATTAAAATCCTGGGAAGGTTTTATTGCACATACGCCGTTATATACAGGATGAACCCGAACTCTACAACAAAATTTCGGAGGTTTTTCAGGGATATTTGCTGATTATTTTGGCGTGAAGAACCCGTGGTCACCAGTGACTTATTACACTCAAAATGCATTTCATTTGATTTATTTCCTCCATTTATCTTTGTATTGCACTGAAAATACCTGCACAGCAGAGGAAATGAAGACGGTATGCGCTGTGTGTCTTGTTTTCATTACCTCACGACATTTGCTGCTGACAAGAGTAATGTCCACATCATTCGTCACCACCAAGCATCTGTTCAGTACGGATCGATTCCGTCTTCGGTTTGTTTTTCCGTCTTTGTCACTTGTTCGTTAACAGTGATGCACAGAAATATGTAAAGGTGTACTGACGAAGAGTTGACCGACGTGGGTTTCGTATATGGATTCACTGCACCCAACAGAAGAGCTGCACACCGACGCTACGAGTGAGCTGTATCCGCAGCAACACAAGCAAAAATGGCTCTAAGCATCAGTCCCCTAGACTTAGAACTGCTTAAACCTAGCTAACCTAAGAACATCACACACATCCATGCCCGAGGCACGATTCGAACCTGCGACCGTAGCAGCAGCGTGCTTCCGGACTGAAGCGCCTAGAAACGCTCGGCCACAGCGGCCGGCGCGCCACAAGCACGCCACGGTACTTTTGCACCTGTACGTAGACGCCTACGAGAAACATCTTTATACGCTTTTCCGCTTTTGTAAACGTATTCCAATGCAGGCAAAGGTAATTACGGTAACAACCGAATAAATCATTATTACATTGTTACTCTGCAACAAATCAACGGAGACTAAGGATGCCTCATACAAAAACACTCAGAAAATATGTAGGAATGACACAGAACATCGTTTACTTCCCCTTGGTTATGAATTTTGACTATAATTATAATAACACTCTACCACACGTAACTTCATAGTCTAATTATACCAGCACTGTACATATATCGATTTAAAGCAAGAGAAAGAACCAGCCAAAAATTCACTTCTGTAACGTAATATAGAACAACCTACCAGACATTGTAAGCGGGGGACTAACAGGGGTGCGTGACTTAATTTCAACAGAGAACCTACCATCTGAGGCAGCATTACTTGAAGCCCAGTCGCACATACTTGAACTGTGAACCTACCTGCCCTTACCTGTGATGCCGATGTTCTCACTCTGCACTCCCACACGTGAAACCTGGTTCAAGCTGTCATGAACGCAACACTTCAGAAGCTGTCTGTACACAATAAAAGAAGGAACAAATTAGTCTGGTAAAATTAGGTATAATATTGAGGCCTTTTTCCTCCAGTTAAATTGGTGTATTATGCAAATCTGACAACAACAATCGTCAGAATTCAAAGAGCTTCGCGACTGAAACTAATTCCGACCGACAAGTCAGTTTAACCCTAGTGAATTAGCTACGTGTACATACAATTACCACCGCCACTTTGTTGCCCTGCTATGCGGGATTTAGAAATGAACCGACAATATATTTTTGGATCTGCCGGCCGAAGTGGCCGTGCGGTTAAAGGCGCTGCAGTCTGGAATCGCAAGACCGCTACGGTCGCAGGTTCGAATCCTGCCTCGGGCATGGATGTTTATGATGTCCTTAGGTTAGTTAGGTTTAACTAGTTCTAAGTTCTAGGGGACTAATGACCTCAGCAGTTGCGTCCCATAGTGCTCAGAGCCATTTGAACCATTTGATTTTTGGATCTGCTGGTAATGAGTCGCACAATTTGTGCAAGACACAAAAGAAGTTTATCCCACAGTCACAACCAGACAGCCATCAGCGATAACCTATCACAACACTGACACACAACTAGGTAATTAACATCGCCCAACTTAGCGACATCTGGTTGCGTGACATCATATGATGCGCCATAATCTTCGTTCAATTAACCTGTCTATAACTAAACATGCACACACTGTCACCAGCAAAATTACAATTTGAAGCACCAATTAAAAGCACTGCCTATGTGATTGTATGTATTCAGACTTAACATCAAATGAACAAATAGAAAGCTTATGGTGTAACTAAGGTGGACCGCCGTCTAACATAGATCCTACCTCAGCCAAGCTCCATCTTGTTATCGTCTACAGAACGGTATATCACTCCTAATCATAACATGTTGGCTTTTTGTGAAGTCAGACAAGCCACTTTAGTGACCATTTTGTTATCAAAATTATAACATCCTACATTGGTTCCTTCAGTGGAAACTGTTCGAGAACACTCTCTGAAATAATTCTCGCTTCGTTCCTACTCTCATAAAATATGGTTTTTGGATGGACTACTTTTGTTTGCCTAGCTGTCCATCCCTTGGACTAGTCCACCATCTAGTTGCCAAAGGTGTCTGCTCTCACAAATTGTGTCTAACTTTTACACTGATTAGTCAGAATATTATGATCAGCTACCTAATAGCTGATATGTCCACATTTGGCGCTGATAACAGCGTCGACGCGTCGTTGCATGGAAGCAGTGAGGCCTTGGTAGGCCGCTAGAGGGAGTTGGCACCACATTTGCACACATAAGTTACCTAATTCTCTGACGCCACGTCCAATCACATCCCAGATGTGTTCGATCAGATTCAGATCTTGTGAGTTGGGGGGACATCACATCAATTGCAACTCGCCACTGCGTTCCTCGAATCCCTCCATCACACTCCTGCCCTTATGACATGGCGCATTATCTTGTTGAGAAATGCCACTGCCGTAGGGAATCATGATCGTCATGTAAGGGTGGACGTGGTCTGCAACCAGTGTACGATAATCCGTGGCCGTCATAGTACATTCTACGAGCTCCACTGGTCCCATAGATGCCCATGTGAATGTTTCCCAAAGCAAACTAGAGCCGCCGCCCGCTATGCAACGCCCTGCCACTGCGTCAGCGTCCAGTGCCAATAATCATATGCCCATTTCAGTCGTAGTTGTCTATGTCATAGTGTTAACGTTGTCACATTCATAGGTGGCCGGCTGCGAAGGTCCATTGTTAGGAGTGTTCGGTGCACTGTGAGTTCAGGCGCACTTGTATTCTGCCCAGAATCGAGGTCTGCTGTTTCTGATGTTAGTTCCGTCACAGTTCGCTGCCTGTCCTGTTTTAACAGTCTGCCCAGCCTACGATGTCCGACATCTGTAATGAGGGGTGGCCCCCCAACCCTGCAACCTCTGGACGTGGTTTCGCCACGTGTTGAAGACACTCATGACAGCACTTCTCGAACACTCAACAAGTCGTGCAGTTTCCGAAATGCTCGTGCACAGCCTCCGGGCGATCACAATCTGTCCTCGGTCAAACCCAGGTAGACCGCGCGCCTTACCCGTTCTACAGACGGACAGTACGCTCACTAATACTAAATGCACCGTGCGAGTGTCTGACTAGCTGTCAGCATCACTGTCACGGCTCAGACAGTCGTACTTTTTTCTCTGGAGTTCTGTTTCATCCTGTATACTCAGAGTCGTCTGTAAGATGAGGGCTGTTTCAGTGACTACATTTGTGCATTGTCAAACTTGTAGGTGACGGCTTAGAAAATTGCAGCAGTCCTGGTTGACACAAAACTACAGCTGATGATCAACCAT
This sequence comes from Schistocerca piceifrons, assembly GCF_021461385.2. Lineage (NCBI taxonomy): Eukaryota > Metazoa > Arthropoda > Insecta > Orthoptera > Acrididae > Schistocerca > Schistocerca piceifrons. Next base: position 282,760,583 of record NC_060149.1, read on the forward strand.
CAATAACATATCCCATGCGCAGATAGTGCGCTCACTTATATTTTCTTTCCCCTCTTAAATATTCTCTTTCTACAAATCAAGGCTAAAGTAGAAAAATAAAGATGCTTCAAAACGTTATGATATGAAACTTTCTCGAAATGCAGAAAAAAAGTCACAACATAAACAAAATGAAAAAAAAAGTCAGGCAACGTCTTTATGTTCGATTATAGAACATGTTTGAATATACGAAATTAATTTGTCAGTTTGGTGCACCAAAAGGATTGTCAATATGGAGGGTGGCTTGCTATAATCAGTAACTGAGCACAATCAGCAAAGTGTGATATTGTGAATATTGAGTATATTGGAACCTCATTGGAATTGAATGCTGTTCTTCTTGAACTTAGTATCAAACGGTATACCATCCTCGTGTTTCTCTTCAGACCAATATAACATATCGCAACATAAGAAACGTACACTCTCACAGCTGTTTCATTTATGAAAGCAGTCACTTTTTTATATAAATAAATCTAACGTGTACAAAAAATGACTCTGGTAGTTCATCCGTCATGATGCATGATTAATGTAATGGCAGAGCTCGACCCAATGTATGAGACGTACAACAAAACATCCCTGCAATTTTCATTAGAGCGAGGTTTTCGTTTTTGGAGATTTCAGATAAATTTCACTTGAACTACTTATCTTTCGCGAATCATCAGACTTGTTCTTAAGGGTATTAATATTTCTTCTTGTCTGTGGTCGCATGCTGCAATTTTCGAAGAGTATCAAATACAGAAACAAAACATTACAGTTTCTTGAATCATAGAGACATGATGCTATGCTTAACAAATTTTTCTGTTTCAGGCCATTGCTAAAACAAATAAAAAATTCGGCCGAATCTCACATTGTGCTTGACTGCTCGACATCACGGATATACGACGTACTCAAGCAAGCACAACAAATTGGAATGATGAGTGATTATCACAGCTACCTAATAACTTCATTGGTAAATACTGATTTTTAACACTGATTTTTACTATAGTATAATTAGTCTTGTAATGTTAAAATATAAGACTTATACCAATCTGAAAATGTATTATTGTTAACATTTCTTTGTAAGGTGTCATGGGGACCTTAATATTTTTTAAATTATAACTGTGGATGTTTACAAATGTGCATATATGCATGTTCCATTTCTCCATCTAAACCACTGGACTGATTTCAATGATTTCAACCAAACGTATCATTTACCGTCTGGAAAGAACCACTGTGGAGGTATGAACCAGCGTGGGGCTGAGGGTGAAAAAGTATCGTAGCTCTAGACGTGTGAATGGCCAAATTATATTCATCCAATATTTGATGTTCAAATGTGTGTGAAATCTTGTGGGACTTAACTGCTAAGGTCATCAGTCCCTAAGCTGACACACTACTTAACCTAAATTATCCTAAGGACAAACACACACACCCATGTCCGAGGGAGGACTCGAAACTCCGCCGGGACCAGCCGCACAGTCCCTGACTGCAGTGCCCGGGACCGCTCGGCTAATCCCGCGCGGCCATCCAATATTTGAGAATGAAAGCATTTCCTGACTTTCAACCAACTTTGCCCGTAGTTTCAAACCTACACGATACTTTTTTCTAGTTGGGTAGCCTCACAAAACGAAAAAAGGAAAGATCGCTTATTGCATTTTCGCTGTTCATGCAGAAAAACTGTCACATCAGATATGAAGTTATAATTTATTACTCATTTACTACTAATTCTGTTCGCAAAACATTTTGCAGACAGTATTCAAATATACCCCGGAGTGTACCTGCTAACACATAGTTCACGAGATATAATGTCAGAAACACGGAGATGCGTGGAAAACTGGCTCGTCGTGCATGACGTTTTAATTTATTCCTTCTTTACTATTAACCCCGTTTGTAACAATTTTCGCAGGCAGTGGCCACATATAGCAGTGGATGTACCTGCAAAATTATATGATTGTGCGACGAATAGTTCTGGAGATATGAGGACACATACACTGAGGTGCGTGATAACGAAACTTCAGGGCGAAATATGTGTACAAATATGAGTGAAAACTGTTAAACATATGTGACAAGCGCAAACGCATGCAAAGCCACGTGTAAAAAGCTCTTCCTTACCCCCTGCATCGATTTCGAATTTCGTCTCATATTATTCAATATCTGGAAAGAAATACTTTCGTGGTAACAGTCAGCAACCTCCTACTGGGTTGGGGTGATAATGCCAGTGGGAAAGGAGGAAGAGGAGATGGACAAACAGAGAAGGGGAAAGAGGAGATGAACACAGACAAGGGGAGGGAGAGATGGACAGAGAGAGTGGGAGGAAGAAGTGGATGGACAGAGTGGGTGGAGGAGGCAGGCAGAGAGAGGGGAAGGAAGGGATGCACAGAGAGAGGATAGGAGGAAATGGACAGAGAAACTGAAGAGGAAGAGATGGACAAGGAGAGGGAGGAAGAGGAGATGGACAAAGAAAGAGATAGATAGAGGGAGGGAGCAGGAAGTGATGTACAGGGAGACAGGGTAGAAGACATAGCAGAGGGAGAGGAGGAGGAGGACAGAGACACAAAGGAGGAGGAGATGGACTTAGAAGGGGTGACGAGATGATGGAGGGGAGGAGGAGATCAACAGGGAGAGGGGAAGGAGGTGGTGGACATGTTAAGGGGGAGGAAGAGATGGACAGAGGAACAGGGAAGAAGAAGGTTGACTTAGAGCATGCGATGGACAAAGGGCGGAGCAGCAGATGGAACGAGAGAAGGAGGAGGAGCAGATGGACAGTGATAGGGGGCAGAGCAGATGAACAGAGAGAGGGGCAAGAGTAAATGGATAGAGTGTGGGAGTGAATGAGGTAGACAGTAGGGGAGAAGGAGATGTACAGGGAGGGGTGGTGGGGGAGATGGCCAGAGACAGGGCGAAGGAAGAGATGGACTAGATTGCTATACATATGTAGCCCGTTACTTCCGTGTACTCAGCTAGTCATTAATACTTCTAACTTTTTTTCTAAGTACAGGCATATTCAACCAAGAGCGGCTGTTTCAAAATAAAACGCTGTATATTTTTAACGTCATTCGATAGCATTTGAATACGGAAACCGTAAGTCAAAGTTAGTTATTTACTCAGTAAATGAGCACTGCGAGTAAATGCGGAAATACATTTCCGTCATGAAGAAAAGCATAGTGTCGATGGTTTGTCGTTGTCTACCTCCGACCTGTTATGAAGTGTCAAGTGTGTATCTGTGTCTTGTGGATTACTGCAATGATGGGCATCGTGAAGTGGTTACAATTTGTGTGGTGCACAATACAGCGATCTTCCTCTGTGATGGTCAGAAGTGGTCGACTGGAACTTTGACGACTAGTATGTCTGCACTCATGTTCCCATGTAGTGCAACATCGGACCACTGTCACATTGAGAACGAAAGTGTGTGTTGAATGATCGTAGCTGATTGTCACTGAACGTGATTGTGACGAAAAATAAGAGGACGACAGCTGCAAAAGTCGCTGCAGAGCTGAATGTCGTACTAACGAATCCTGTCAGCATCAAAACAACACAAAGAGGGCTGCAGAAGCGCAGAATTGCAGGGTGAGCTGGAACTGTAAAGCCGCACATCAGTGTTGCAAATTCCCATAACAGGAAAACGTTGTGCCAACCTGGGCTATAGAGCAATGGAAGAAAGTCATTTGGTCAGATGAGTCTTATTTCATACTGTTTTCAACTTCTGGCAGAGTTTAAGTCACGAGTGCGAAACATGGCGAGGCTTTGATGATGATTTTGACAGTCGTATTGTGGTATTCCATATAGCATAGCACTCCATCTTCAGGCCACAAGTGGCCCACCGGGACCATTCGACCGCCGGGTCATTCTCAGATGAGGATGCGGATAGGAGGAGCGTGTGGTCAGCACACCGCTCTCCCGGTCGTTATGATGGTTTTCTTTGACCGGAGCTGCTACTATTCGGTCGAGTAGCATCACGAGGCTGAGTGCACCCCGAAAAATGGCAACAGCGCATGGCAGCCCAGATGGTCACCCATCCAAGTGCCGGCCACGCCCGACAGCGCTTAACTTCGGTGATCTGACGGGAACAGGTGTATCCACTGTGGCAAGGCCGTTGCCGGTGTTCCATATGCCACGTCGTTATTCGGTAAGGCCGAATTACTGTGAAGGGCTATATGACCAGTTTGGCTGATGAGGTCCATTCCCTGATGTTGTGTTTGTTCCTCAGTGGTGGTGCTATGTTCCAAGACTTCAGGGCCCCTATTCACACAGCATGCATCATCCAGGACAGGTTTTGTGACCACGAGGATGAAATGTCACATCTATGCTGGCCACCACAGTCACAAGATCTCAATATTATTGAGCCTTTATGGTCAACTTTGGAGATAAGGGTATATGATTACTAACCACCTCCATCTCCCTTGTCATCAAATAAATTTTAGGTTAGTCGGTCTTCTGGCGTAACCACAAGCGCCCGAAAGAAGACGAAGAACGAAAGACCAGAGAAGGCGGTGAAACGACGTCGGCCAATGGTGCGCGGAATAGGACCGCAACAAGACAGGAGCGCCCTAAAACCGAAGTAAATATAAGCGGCGCTCCCGCCAGCCTTGGCCGCTCAGATCGGCTCAGTATACAGGCATTAGTGGAAAGTATTCGAGGAGTATTAGCACGGCCTAGCAGAGAGTGCTATGAGAAAATTAGTAGTGATCCACAAACTGTGTGACAGACTTTCCTGAACATTGTGTATAGCCACGACTCGCATTTATGTTGCATGTCACCCATCGCTTGAGACGCCTTTGTACATTAAAGTTTTGTCAATCTGCTTTCTAGAAATAACACCACTAGTGTTATTTGCTTGAATTGTTCTATAGCATTCCGAGAACGCAGCATCCCTTAGGCAGCCTATACGAGACGAGTGGGCAAGACCCAACAGTCAGTGGGCTCGAGATATGTGGCGCTATCTATTGCCCTCCGTTTATACCCTTTTACACGGTCCATTCACATTAATGTTACCGCCTGTCAGTAGCCTGAATGACCACCTTTTGCAGCGCGGACGTGCAGAAAGAGAGTCACTGAGATTCTGGAAAGTACCAACATGGATATGGAGCCATGTCGACTCCAGCGCCTGCGCCAGGCTTCTCGGATGAAGATCCATGACGCCAACAGCTCGATCGACAGATTCTCGATTGGGTTTAAATCCGGGGAGATCGATGACCAGGGGAGTACAGTAAACTCACCCTGATGCTCTACAGACCATGCACATACAGTTTATGACTGTTTAGAATTTCGAAGAATTTGCATTACAAGCATTACATAAATCCATAATAATTAAATATAATTGAACGTGATGAGGCGACTTAAATTAAAACATCATGTGTCAAATTCTTCGTAAAGCGGTTATTTTTGTTGACTGATTACAAGGTGTTACGTGGAGTAGTGAGAAAAAGTGACAGGTTAGTGTTCACTTGAAGTGAAGTGTCTAAATAAATCATTCACGCTATAAATACTGAGAGATCGACTTGCTGCCCATTCTGAGATGTATTTATAGGCGATTTCATGTGGGTGGTGCTCTCGCCAAAAGTTGTGTGAATGCAAATTAAGTAGTAGAGATTCCAGTTCTGCACAGCAATTAAAATTCGGGGTCTGGTCGCACTGATGGGCCACACAATTAAAATCACCTGCGACGATGGATGGCGAGCGCAAATTGCGGAGTAAATGAATTATCTCCTCTCTGAAAAAGGACTTTCGAATGGCTTTCATGTTGGTACCCGAGGTGCGCATGTACTCGTATTAAAAATGCGAATGCTACGAAAATTAAAGGCAATACCTCTTCCCGAGGGATCAAGGGCACATCGCGAGCAGTTCAGCATATAACGTCGCCGTTCCGGCTTCAATACCTATATTTAAAACACATTCAGACCCCGTTATATTTTAAATTTTTCTGGTAGTGACCTCGTACAGTACAAATTTGTCAATTTATAACTCGCAGATATGATGTCACGATTGCAATAGTTTCATAGGCGCAGCGATTCTGTGAAGATTGATCGATGTCATACGGTAACTCTGCTAAATATGAGCTTTTATACGATTAAGAGACTAGATCGTCAGCCTGTTCTATTTTGGGGTCATATTTGAGGTCTGGTGATTGAACTATGAAGACAGGAGACGATTTCGAAGAAGTGAGTGCCCGTATAAATTACTTGTGCGTCTTCCAAAGAGCGTCGGTTGTAGGTCCTTGATCACTCAAGAGATTGACACTACGTGCATTTCTCAAGTGTTTGCGTTCTCGCTCTTTGAATTCCAAACCTTGGCCGGACTGTGATAAAGGGGTTCTTAGGCGTAGATGGAGGTTTCTTAACTATGGATAAACTTTCGAACAACATTGCCTATAAGATCGACTTAGCCGTTAAAGGAAAACTTTAGCATAAATGAAGCTAGGAAGAGAAATATTTGGTCACCATATCAGACTTTGGTTGAGGGAGCGATGTCTCGTCATTGTGTCTCGTATGCGCTGCGAACGACTGAGAAATGGCGAGGTTTATCTTTAAAGTACAAACTTCGTTTGTTGCAGATGATTGGGCCATTGTACACATAGACAATTTGGGGCGAGTTCTATCGACACCACATCCGGTATCACGCTTACAGGAGACGGGTATTCACAGTTTCCATTTTTTTCGGAAGAAATAACTGATTGTCACATAAGCGTACATAGAGATAGACCCGCTTTGTTGAGATACCACTCAATGTGGGAGGTTTGTTGGATTTAAGTCGTGGACATTATCCCTGGAACTGAACAGTGTCGACACACAGGACAAGTTTCCTGGGCTGGTCCTAATAAACAAGTAGCGCCTTGGTGTCCATTTCTGCCTAAGGTGGTGCATGTTTTCTGAGATCAGTCCGTAATACGTGGATGCCGTTGTTCACATTCAAGTGGGTGTTAGTGGCTCATTGCTTCTGTTTAACTGGTACACAATGGCATACTTCGTATAAGCGTCCTGAAATGTGTCTGCCGGTCCTCAAACGGCACATTGAAAATCCTCGCTGTTCTCACTCTACGTCCGATGTTATGTTATCACTTGACAACATTTTCCCAAGGTCGCAATAAAATCAATTTCACCTTGAGTTTCAGTAACCGTATATAGATGTACACTGAGGTGACAAGAGTAATGGGATAGTTCCTAATATCGTGTCGGATATAGTTTTGCCCGGCGTAGTGCAGCAACTCGACTTGGCATGGACTCAACAGGTCATTAGAACTTCGCTTCAGAAATATTGAGTAACTCTGCCTCTATAGTCTTCCATAACTGCGAAAGTGTTGCCAGTACAAGATTTTGTGCACGAACAGATATCTCGATAATGTCCTGTAAATGTTCGATGAGATTCATCTCAGGAGATATTGATGGCCAATTCATTCGCTCGACTGTCCAGAATGTTCAAATCAGTCGTGAACAATTGTGATCCAGTGACATGGTGCACTGTCATTCATAAAAATTCCACCGTTGTTTGGGAACAGTGGCCGAACATAATCATTCTAATTCAATTTTCGGTTTAGTTGGACCAGAGGATGCAGTCCATTCCACGTAAACACAGCCCACACCGTTATGGAACCACCGCCAACTTGAACAGTGCCTTGTTGTCAACTTGTGTCCATGGTTTTGTGGGGTCGGCACCACACTTGAAGCCTACTATCAGCTCTTACCAACTGAAATCGGCACTCATGTGACCAGTCCACGGTTTTCCAGTTGTCTAGCGTCCAACCGATATAGCCACGAGGCCAGTAGAGGCGCTGTAGGTATTGTACAGTTAGCAAAGGCACTCGCGTCAGTCGTCTGCTTCCATAGCCCATTAACGCCTAATTTAGCCGCACTGTCCTAACTTACACGTTCGTCGTACGACCCACATCGATTTCTGCGGTTATTGCGAGCAGTGTTGCTTGTCTGTTAGCACTGACAACTCTAAGCAAACACCACTGCTCTCGGTCGTTAAGTGAAGGCCGTCGGTGGTGAGAGGTAATTCCTGAAATTTGGTATTTCCGGCGCACTCTTGACACTGTGGATCTCGGAATACTGAACTCCCTAATGATTTCCGCAACTGACGTCCCATGCGCCGATCTCCAACTACCATCTGTTAATTGCCACGGTGCGGCCATAATCGCGTCGTAAACTTCTTAACATTAATCAACCGAGAACAGATGACAGCTTCGCCAATGCATTGCCCTTTTATACCTCGTGTTCGCGGTGCTACAGCGATCTGTACATATCTGTACTGTATCGTTATCCCATGACTTTTATCGCCTCAGTATATCTCGCAGCGCTAAATTTTGGTGTGTGCCCATCTGGTTACAAAACCTTACCGAGGTCCTATGGCTTCCAAACATGTTAAACATATGGACTCTGCTAATCATCTGTATTACTAAAGAGGCAAACTCCCCATCGCACCACCGTCAGATTTTGTGGTAAGATGGACCAGTGGATAGCCCGTCAAAACTTGAACAAAGATCAAGCGTGAAAACAGGAAGAACCTGTACTGAACTGTGAAAAAAGAAGCAAAATAGAAACAGTGAGCGGTCCAAGCCCAACATGTGCAACAACGAACGAATTGAAAGAACCACCGCATCGTAAATGTGTGGTGACGGTGTTCGACTACAAAGCCGGAGATCCGTGTTCATACTTCACTCGCGCCCTTTTTTTTGCAAAATTATGAACTTTCCGTCTTGTCGTTTGACGTGTCTGTTCTCCTTCTGTAGTCTTGCCAATTGTCGTAATATACATTGGTTATAGAATATGAGTTATTTGGTAAGAATATATTACCATCGCAAGTAAATGTTATAAAAAATGGTTCAAATGGCGCTAAGCACTATGAGACTTAACATCTGAGGTCATCAGTCCCCTAGACTTAGAACTACTTAAACCGAAATAACCTAAGTACATCACACACATCCATGCCCGAGGCAGGATTCGATCCTGCGACCGTAGCAGCACCACGGTTCCGGACTGAAGCACCTAGAACCGCTTGGCCACAACTGCCGGCGAATGTTATAAATAGTGAGAGCAGGTGAGATGCTACGTAGACCTCTGACAGAAATGGAAACAACAGAAAAACCCGTGTGAACTATGTTGCAACAAAGGAATGTAGGAGACAAAAGTTCCAAAACGGTTTGAATACAGCGAACAGACACTTCAATGACCGGACGGACAGTTCATTATTTTGTGGAAAAAAATATATATGGGCTATTCAGTTTCGCTCGATGTTGCACATCGTTGAGCTAGGAACGTTCACTGTTTCTGTTTTGCTTCTTTTTTCACAGTTCACTACAACTTCTCCCTGAATTCACTCTTCATCTGTATTCAATTTTTGACGGGCTCTCCACCGGGCCATCTTACCACAAAATTTGAAGAGGGTGCGATGGGGACTTAACCTTGTAAGCAACGAGCACGGCACCCACACCCAGTTGCAGGTTGCCTATCTCAAGGCTTCCAAGGACACGGAAATTTATTTTTCGGTAGTTCATATAGTGACAAAATTTTAAAAAATAAAATTGCTGACGTAATTTCCTAATTAAAAGGTATTATATTATGTGAAAAGTTCAGCACAATAAGACAAGTACACTACTGGCCATTAAAATTGCTACACCAAGAAGAAATGCAGATGATAAACGGGTATTCATTGGACAAATATAGTATAACTGACACGTGAACACAATTTCACGCAGTTTGGGTGCATAGATCCTGAGAAATCAGTACCCAGAACAACCACCCCTGGCCGTAATAACGGCCTTGATACGCCTTGTCATTGAGTCAAACAGAGCTTGGATAGTGTGTACAGGTACAGCTGCCCATGCAGCAACACGGTACCACAGTTCATCGAGAGTACTGACTTGCTCGGCTACCATTGACCAGACATTTTCAATTGGTGAGAGATCTGGAGAATGTGCTGGCTAGGGCAGCAGTCGAACATTTTCTGTATCCAGAAAGGCCCGTACAGGACCTGCAACATGCGGTCGTGCATTATCCTGCTGAAATGTAGGGTTTCGCAGGGATCGAATGAAGGGTAGAGCCACGGGTCGTAACACATCTGAAATGTAAGTGCCGTCAATGCGAACAAGAGGTGACCGAGACGTGTAACCAATGGCACTCCATACCATCACGCCGGGTGATACGCCAGTATGGCGATGACGAATACACGCTTCCAATGTGAGTTCACCGGGATGTCGATAAACACGTATGCGACCATCATGATGCTGTAAACAGAACCTGGATTCATCCGAAAAAATGACGTTTTGTCATTCATGCACCCAGGTTCGTCGTTGAGTACACCATCGCAGGCGCTCCTGTCTGTGATGCTGCGTCAAGGGTAACCGCAGCCATGGTCTCCGAGCTGATAGTCCATGCTGCTGAAAACGTCGTCGAACTGTTCGTGCAGATGGTTGTTGTCTTGCAAACGTCCCCATCTGTTGACTCAGGAATCGAGACGTGGCTGCACGATCCGTTACAGCCATGCGGATAAGGTGCCTGTCATCTCGACTGCTAGTGATAACAATCCGTTGGGATCCAGCACGGCGTTCCGAATTACCCTCCTGAGCCCACCGATTCCATATTTTGCTAACAGTCATTGGATCTCTACCAACGCGAGCAGCAATGTTGCGAAACGATAAACCGCAATCGCGATAGGCTATAATACGAACTTTATCAAAGTCGGAAACATGATGGTACGCATTTCTCCTCCTCACACGAGGCATCACAACAACGTTTCACCAGGCAACGCCGGTCAACTGCTGTTTGTGTATGAGAAATCGGTTGGAAACTTTCCTCATGTCAGCATCTTGTAGGTGTCGCCACCGGCGCCAACCTTGTGTGAATGCTTTGAAAAGCTAATCATTTGCATATCACAGCATCTTCTTCTTGTCGGTTAAATTTCGCGTCTGTAGCACGTCATCTTCGTGGTGTAGCAATTTTAATGGCCAGTAGTGTATTATAGTTTTAAACTGTGCATATGTCTTGAGGCAGCGTAACACACTGCTTACAAATATCCTGACTACATTCATCCAGTATTTGAGAACAAGAGCACTTACTGACTTGCTACAAACTTTAGAGAATTCACAAACTCTTCTGTTAACCATAATAACAGTAAAGCATGGTACGGAAAAACAAAAGCTAGTCTTAGAATATCTGCATACTTTGTGCAGCATCTCATTATTCTCAGTTCTACGTAATTTTAACACAGATATATTTGATCACTTCTTCATTGCTGGCATGTATGTCCAGACATTATGAATCCCACGGATAACTGCATCCGAGTATACACTCACTCCTTCGCTAGAATCCAATTGCAGAAAAAACCTTTCAAGAATTTTAGCTTGGAATACGAGTATGTACTAAGTTTCACAAAATATAAGGTGCAGTCAGATGAAAACGAGATAAATGGAAAAAAGCAAGTAAACTGTTTATTATTTCAAAAGTCAACGACATAACTGTTAATACATTTATTCCACTTTAGGACAAGATGGTCAATTCCTTCGTGGGAAAATGTTTGCAGTTGCCTATGGAACCATGATTATACCCAGGCGTGCATCTCTTCGTCCGAAGCATAACGACGGTCACGAATGTCTTCCTTTAGGGCCACAAAAATATGGAAATCACATGGGGAGAGACTGGGATTGTATGGAGGATGTGTAAGAGGATGTGTGTGGGCGGGCTCATCTCTTGCTAAGGCTTTTTCGAGTACGCTGCAAAAGTTTCTCTGGGGAGCCCTTACACAATCTCCATACAGTTCCAACCTCTCCCACTACGATTTCCATATTTTCGGAACCCTGAAGAAAGACATTCGAGGCCTCAGATTCGCTTCGAGGAAAGAGGTACACGCCGGGAAACAATCATGTTTCCGTAGGCAACCGCAAACATTTTTACTTAAAGGCATTAACCGTCTTGTCTCACGGTGGGATAACTGTATTAACAACTATGGCAACTACTTGTGAAATAATAAACAGTTTGCCTCCCTTCTTTCCATCTGTTTCGTTTTCATTTCACAGGCCCTTATAAATGAAAGTAAAAACATAATCTTCAGTGGTTGACTAATTGTCACTGCCATTAGTTTATCTCTACGTGATTTTTTTCCTTCCTTTTTTAAGAGCTTGTGTTTAGATTACTCATCGCAACAATGCACAAGATGTACAAAACCTTGAAATTAAACATAACTTATCCCGACCTTTGTTTCAGGATCTTCATAGTGTCGACCTGGAAGAATTCAAATACGGCGGTACTAATATCACCGCATTTCGTCTTGTGGATCCAGAGAAGCCAGAAATAAAGAAAGTTATCCGTGATTGGGGCTACGGCAGCTATGGCCGGAAAGCAGACATGGGTCCAATTAGGGTAAGTAGTAACCTTTTATAACGGATGAATTCAGCAGAAAATTGTAATACCTTAAGTGATATCAATTCGACAAAAACTGGGTACAGTAACGAATACTGAGTCTACAGTCTGTGCCTGCTGCTTCAAGACACTAAAACACTACACATTGTTCACAAGAACCGGTAAACACAAGCACGACTAATTTTTTCAGTCCCTAATCGCATGTAAGAATTTCATTAACGATTATATCTGGAAAGGCAAGGGGAGGGGGAGGGAGATGGGGGCAATATGCTACTGATAATATCCCCCCCCTCCTCCATTCGTTTCTGATTCCGCAGTCAGCACCTATGTACACTTGTGTCCAAGATCTAAACATGATCTGGAAATGGGAGCATATTTCCTCGACAACGGCTCTGGAAGGTTACCGAAAAACGTTAAGTTTAATCATAAGACACTTAACATACAAAAGCGTCCAGCACATTTAATTATAAAAGTTTTTAAATCGAAGATAAACGCATTTTTCAAATAGTAATAAAACCGGGAAATTGCTTTCGCAGTAACGGGCAGTTAATTTGGATGTTATTACCGCTAAGTGCCACGCCCGTCCGGCAGTAACGTGTCATACTGACTGTGATGTTGTTCAAGAGGCCTATTGGAGAGTCGATCCCACTCCCGTGTAAGAGCTATGCCGGACCTGGAACTGGTCACTGGCAGGCTGCAATTCGTCTCCCCAATCCACTACAGACATACTCCTAACGACTCAGGTCCACAGACACATCTGGGCAGTCTACCCGCTGCGTATCTTCAACTGTGAGAAATTCATTTATTAGAGCAGCTCAATATTGGCAAGAGTTATCGCTCTCGAACAGGAAGTCGGAACAATTGCACCTATAAGATCTCCGATATGCAGCTGCAGTACTTCTCTGTTAATTAAGGTGTTAACAATATTCGTCCCATCTGCTACCGAAATGAAGAGCTTCATAAGCACATCCTATGACATGCTTCCCGACACCTGGACACCATCAACACCAAACTGTTCTCTTCCAAAACTATTTCTGTAACTGTACATTCTTGGTCGACCTTGTACTGCCCAAGTGAAAACTTTTATTGATTCGAACCGCTGTCAAAGACCTGAAATGAAACATGATGGTATCTCCAACACTGCCGATATCTGTGCCTGGCCTGCTTGGAGGGTGATATATTACGTGTGTAATACATAACGTTTCAATATCTTTGAATGAAAGGCCCACTAAAAATCATGGAATACTACTTCCCCATACAAAGAGCGTAAGTCTGGTATCAGAGGGTCCTCAGACACATTAAGAGTTCAAAATGGTTCAAATGGCTCTAAGCACTATGGGACTTAACACCTGAGGTCATCAATCCCCTAGACATTGAACTAATTAAACCTAACTAACCTAAGGACATCACACACATCCATGCCCGTAGCAGGATTCGAACCTACGACCGTAGCAGCAGCGCGGTTCCGGACTGAAGCGCCTAGAACCGCTCGGCCACAGCTCATTAAGAGTGATTATTAGTATTGTCTAATCTCTGTTTCATCGTTTTCTGATTATTCTTAACTTTCGAACGTTAGTATAGGTGACACTGTAGGACTCACATTCTGGAGAATAATAGTAGAAATTTATCCTGATTTTTTTCTTTAAATAAGACAACGGCTGTTTCCTTCCCGTACTCTTATTAAGCCTTATTACCCCGACAAGGAACGGACGTAAGTCTCTACCCTTCCTACACTGGTGTTCAAAACCTAAGGACGAAAGTAACTTTTGTATGATGTTTCACTGCCAAGTAAAATAGCTCGTGAAATCTGGATCACTCATAGAAAGAACTGCTACACTGTAACTGAAATGAAAGTGCAATGAGACGATGAGACGAAGAAATAAACACAATAATTACACTGAAGTCACCGAGATTTATGACTGCCCTATGAACAATACGAAAGGCGAGACATGGTTCTTAACAGAGCATGTGATAACTACGGAAGGCAATGTATGCTGCGCAACGTATTCCCATGCTGACCACAAGGGTTGTAAAGAGTTCTTGTGGTAGGGCGTTCCATTCCTCCACCAGAGTGGTTGACGGCTGCTGGATGGTCATTGGTGTACTTGAACGTGCTGCAAAGCGTATCCGCACGCATCCCACACGTGCTAGACGGTATTTATGCCGGGAGAACTGGCACACTCGTTCACTCAACGAATATCCTCTCATTTCGAGAGTTCCTTCTCTCGTGCTATTCGATGCGGTCGCTCATTTTCATTCATAAAAATGCAGTCAGGGCCGAATGCATTCCTGAAAAGACGCACATGGGAAGGAGTACAGTGTCACATTGCCAAGTGACTGCAGCGTCAAAGATTTTGGAGTACCCTTATGTATTATGCCTGCCCACTCCATAACATCTGGACTACCAATATTCATAGGGCGAGAGGCGAGAACACGTAATGCACCCAGTAACACTGTCAAACGTGATAGTTTTGGTGATTCCAGTGTTATGGTGTGTGTAAACATAATGCTGCTTCGGCATACTGTCCTCCAAACCTTATAGCACGGTACTCTCTCCGCTCAACGTTATTCTGACTCTGTACTCCTTCGCCATGTGGGTCTTTTCAGGGGTATATTCGGCTCCGACTGTATTTTTATGGATGATTTGGCGTGTGGGATGCGGTGACACAAGAACATCTTACAAACCTTGTGGCCAGCATCTGAGTTCGTTGCACAGCATGCATTGCCGCCCGTAGTGAGCCGCCTTTTGTAATGTCCATGGGGCCATCATCAATCTTTGAATAAAAGTGTAATTTCTCGTCTCATGCCGTATCCAATTACCTTCCGTACTATACGGTAGCAATTCTTCCTGTGTATGGTCCAAGTTTCATCGAGCTGTGTTACTTGGCAGAGTCACATTATGCGATAGTTACTTTCGTCTTTCAGTTTTGCACGTAAGTGCATTTCCCGACGCATCCCCCAAGACAAATACATGCCTTTTTTGCAGCCATAAATACCCCAGTTTCAACGCTGTGCTAGCTGTTCCATGTACACTCACGGCCAGTTGATTCATATGAGGGTCGTTTGAAAAGTCCGTGCTAAGTCCGAGAGATTGCACCACCGGCGAGTATCGAGGTCATGTTTAGCTAGTAGCATCTTTGGAGAGAACGCACACTAAGTTTCAGCCATATTGGTATATTTCTTTGTGTTTGGCATTCGTGTGAATCAAGGAAGTCGAGTGATTGTCAAAAAATGGACGAAAAAGAATTTCATGTGGTGATTAAACATTACTTTATGAAACGCCCCAGGAGACTAAAGAGAAGATTGATAAACATTAAGGTGACTCTGCAGCTTCGATTAGAACAGTTTATAAGTGGTTTCAAAATTTTCAGAGTGGCCATATGGGGACAAGTGAAGCTGAACGTTCTGGACGCCCTGTGGAGGTTACGACTCCAGAAATCATTGATAAAATCCATGATATGGAGATGGATGACAGAAGAGTTAAGGTGCGTGAGATTGCTAGTGCTGTGGGCATCTCGAATGAATGGGTACATAATGTTTTGCATAAACATTTGGACATGAGAAAGCTATCCGGAAGATGGGTTCCGCGATTGCTCACGCTTGACCGAAAACGGAATCGTGTGAAGTGTTGCAAGGATTGTTTGCAGCTGTTCAAGAAGAATCCGCAGCCGGCCGCTGTGGACGAGCGGTTCTAGGCGCTTCAGTCCGGAACCGAGCGACTGCTACGGTCGGAGGTTCGAAACTTGCCTCGGGCATGGATGTGTGTTATGTCCTTCGGTTAGGTTTAAGTAGTTCTAAGTTCTAGGGAACTGATGACCTCAGATGTTAAGTCCCATAGTGCTCAGAGCCATTTGAACCATTTGAAGAATCCGCAGGACTTTAAGCGTTGTTTCGTCACTGTGGATGAAGCATCGATACATTACTATATTCCTGAGACCAAACAACCACCTAAACAACGGGTTACCAAGGGAGAACCTGCACCAAAAAAGGCGAAGACCATTCCTTCGGCCGGAAAGATTATGGCGGCTGTCTTTTGGGATTCGCAAGGGATAATCCTCATCGATTATCTGGAAAAGGGTAAAACTATTACAGGTGCATATTATTCATAGTTATTGGACTGTTTGAAACCGAGCTGCAAGAAAAACGCCGGCGATTGGACCGCAAAAAAGTCCTTTTCTATCACGACAATGCACCAGCACACACCTCAGCAATTGTGGTCGCAAAATTAACGGAAATAAGATTTCAACTCGTTTCACATCCCCCTGTTCTCCAGACTTGGCTCCCTCGGACTACTGTTTGTTCCCCAATTTGAAGAAACGGCTGGGGGGACAAAGATTTTATTAAAATGAGGAGGTGATTGCAGCGACTAATAGCTATTTTGCAGACTTGCCCAATTTCCATTATTCGGAAGGGATCAACAAATTAGAACAGCGTTGGAAGAAGTGTATAGGTCTAAAAGGAGACTATGTTGAAAAATAAAAAAGGTTTACCCCAAACACGTAAGTAATTTTTATTTTTGCACGGACTTTTCAATCGCCCCTCATAGATATCTGCTGTGAGGAAGAGAAACGGCTCATCTTGCCATGACGCTTATGTTACTCCTTGGAGAGGTCATCTGAACTGACGAATAGCGCTATACGTTGATGCGCGTACGCCGAAAATCACATGACGCGATGCAACCAGCTTTTCAAAAGCACACCTTTCCATGTAGGTGGTGGAAGCGTTTTTGTGCAAATAATGTTAATATGGGATGAAATGGTAACCCTGATGCACCTGTCATCGCCTCTTGCAGGTAAACGATACTGACTTTCCGATCTTGCGTATCCGATTGTTCTCCTCAAGCACTTCGCAAGCCATCCATATCTATAGCAAAACAATACACCATGCACTCGTTTCTGAAATTTATCAGAATGCTTTGACATCTAAGAATATGTGCCTGATTGCGCATCCAGGTACAAACTATCTCCGCGATTGTGAACGGCAGTTGAGCGGAAGTGGGTGAGGATGGCTTCCGATCGCTAACGCTGAGCCCACGCCACGACGCGGCAGCAGCAGCGTCGTCAGGCGAAAGGGAATGCTACAAGCTCCTAGATAGGTTTATTCAGTTCAGTTGCTCATGAATGTACGTGTAGTGGGGAAGTAATAGTTCTTAATACACTACGAAGATACATTCTTGGAATTTTATGAGTTGCTCTGCTCGTGGTGCCTCAGCATTTCTCGAGGTGCTTCTATGGTTATCTGTCTCTATCATATCACTGAAATTTTCTTAGAGATTAAAAATACATCGTGAAATGTACAACATTCTTTAAACATTCTCAGACTCTTCCGTCATTCCAAACTGACAAATGTTGTAGAAATTCATAGTACTAAAAACAGGTCGCTAGAAGGCCTTAAAACACAGTTTGCTCGGAGATATACTGTACTTTCTTAAAAGTCTCATTTTTGACGTAGGGAATATAGAAATAATTATTGCTTATGTCTCTCTGCGAGCTGCAAGTAGACTCTTAGTATCTTCACGACTTCGCAATTATTTCTTCTCTTGAGGCAAATAACGCGTTCTTGTGCGATGGTGCATGACGTGTGAACCCTAGTGGTTGACGAAATAAAAGTAACTAGATCGATTCACTGTTTCTTGCCTTTCGATAAGTTTTTATGGCACCGAAGTCTGATTAAAAAAGATAATTAAATCAAATTTAAAACCGATTCTAACTAGCTTCGGTCTAGTTTGAAAATGCCTTCTTAGTGATAACGCAGTACTTTTGTCCTGTTCTGGAGCTTTCATCCACGCACATAAAAGTAATTTCAGACGTGCACCAGGGAACTGCGATAAAACAGTTGTTGATTTTATAAGGTACTGACCCTGTGAGCGCCATTATTTTCAATCTGACATGCGATTATCAATGAGGAAGTGTTATGTTTAAGAAACTTGTATTATCCAGTCGGATTTGGACTCGCATACTGGACGAGATTCGTTCAAATCCCTGTCCAGCCATCCACATTTAGGTTTCCGATGGTATGCCTGATTCACTTAAAGCCTATGCCAGAAAGTTCACTTTAAAAATAACTAAGTCTATTTCCTTGCTTATGCGTGTTATATCTGTCTCTAGTGACAGCCCATCTGACGGAACATTAAACACTCAACGTGTAACAGACCCCTAATGCAGTGAAACACACTCATGGGTAAAAAACCACAGCACCCAAAAATAATTAATGTAGAGTAATGAAAATTCGGCAATAAATTTGTCTAGGAAACACATTTAGGTGATTAATATAACAAGATCAAAGCTTAATGAAAGCGCGAGATAAGGCATTGCAAATATTGAATGCAAGCATGCTGACGTGAATACATTATGTTGTAGAGGTACCGGATGTCAAGTTAGGGGCTAGACTTCCATACCTTTCACGCTTGGTCAGTCAATACAGGGACGGCTAGTGCTGTTTGTGGACGATTCTGCAGTTGTCATCTGATGATGTCCCCTATATGCTCAATTGGAGACGGATCTGGTGATTGGGCAGACCAAGGAAACATGTCGGCACTTTGTAGATCATGTTGGGTTACAACAGCGGTATCTGGGTGAGCGTTATCCAGTTGGAAAAAATCCCCTGGAATGCTGTTCATGAACGAGAGCACACCAGGTCGAATCACCAGATTGAAGCACATATTTAAAGTCCGGGTGAGTGGGGTAACCACGAGAGAGCTCCTGCTCTCATACGAAATCACACCCGAGACGATAACTTAGGCGTAGATCCAGTGTGTCTAGCATTCAGACAGATTGGTTGCATGCCCTCAGCCGTCTTCCTCCTAGCCAACACACGGCCATCACTGGCATCGAGGCAGAACCAGCTGTCATCAGAAAACACAACAGACCTCCACCCTGCCCTCCAATGAGTTCTCGCTTGACACTACTGAACTCGCAAATGGAGGTGGTTTGGGGTCAGTGGCATGTACGCTACAGGGCTCCTGGCCCGGAGCTATCCTTGAAGTAGCCGATTTGTAACAGTTCGTTATGTCACTGTGATGCCAACTGCTGCTCAAATTGTTCCTGCAGATGCAGTACGATGCATTGGAGCCATACGCCGAACACGACGGTATTCCCTCTCGTTAGTGCCGTGAGGCCGTCCGGAGACCGCTGTTCTCGGAACCGTACATTCTCGTGACCACTACTGCTGGCAATAATCTACAGTGGATACATTCCTGCCAAGTCTTCCTGCAATATCGCAAAAGGAACACCCAGCTTCCCGTAGCCCTATTACGCGACTTCGTTCAGACTCAGACAGGTGTTGAATAATGGCGTCTTTGTCTGCTTAAAGGCATTCTTGTCTAACATCAACTCACCACACACAGTCTCAAAGTCAACTAACACTCACGACCGTTACAGCGTATATTTAAAACAAACCTGATGTGCGTCCTCATAGTGGCGCTACTAATGCCACTCCTATGCGACTGGCGCGAAATCTCAATAGGCATCATCTTCCAGGTATAGAAACATGCTTACCAATTTTCGTTCATATCGCACAACTCCTCGGCGTTGCGATTTTTTTTTCTGTCAGTGTATTAACTTCTACACTTCGCCAACGAAAACTCATAGTAACCTAGGACTCCAGGATTTAAAGACTCAATAGTGGCTTCCGTCAAGTCAAGCAAATGCCTTTGCTCTACATCTGATTTCACTGTGGTAGTCCATTTGTTCTTAGAGGCTTTCCCTCTAACTGTGGTGGTGAAGATTCTGTTCGTGAGTCTGCAGGTGTTTATGCGAATGAAATATCAATAGATAGCCAGTCGCCTTTTCCTTATAGATGTGATTACGTCTTTTTGGAGATGCTAGGCTACAGCTCACTGTTGTGTCTGATCCTGTAGATGCCATCTTCTTCTCTTATTGGCCCTAGTATTCTCCTCACGATTTTCCGTTCCTTGAACTCTAGTTTCCTGACTGGACCCTTCGTGTTCATCAAGAGACATTCAGAAGCGCTTAATACTGAGGGCTATACTACTGACTTGTAATATTTCACTTGCATTTTCCAAAGTCCACTCTGTTCACATAGAATCACATAACTGTAATTCTCCTCGTGCTACACCGTTGAATGTAATCGAGAAAAATCCTAATGTATTCTATAACACACAGCTATTAAAACAGTAATGCCGGGTGTTTCAAAATGAATATAGAGGTTTTAGGGCTTTATTGCGTTTATTACATTCAACTTTCAATTACAAATAACACATCAAATGAAAGAGCAAGCCGTCCGCTGTGACCGAGCGATTCTAGGCGCTTCAGTTTGGAACCGCCCGACTGCTACAGTCGCAGGTTCTAATGCTGCCTTGGGCATGGATGTGTGTGATGTCCTTAGGTTAGTTAGGTTTAAGTAGTTCTAAGTTCTAGGGGACTGATGACCACAGATGTTAAGGACTGAATCTGTTGTTAAAATACAAAGTGTGTTTCGTATCAGTTCCATTGTAATGTTCCAAGTGATTAACAACATCCGTAGATGCTTTCATCGGTTTGAAGACACTAGCTGTCTTTGCAAAGGGAAAAGTACGGGACAACCAAGACTGATTGAGAACTTGTTGATTGCGTTCGAACTCACTTAGCTCCAGCATAACACACTCACAACTACACAGAACACTGTTGTGACCATGACTGACACTTGGAACCTTTCGAAGACACTGCACAGGTGCCGACAGTGCTCAAATCCGACAAAGCAACCTACAGACTTAGCTAGCATACGCATTTATGCTCAAGTACGCAGTTTTTGCAGTGTGTCCGTATTTTTGTCCAATCCCTGTAGGTGTTGCACATTTCTCGCTCAATTGGGGCTCACCGCGAACTCCAACATAGATTTTACGCAGCTACTTGTCGGTGGCAGTTGACTATTTTACATGTCGTCTGACTATTTAAAGACTGACGTATGAATAAGTTGCTATTTCAGAAACTATGTTAAGTTTTGCTACCTAGGGTGGGATTTAAGGATTAACAGTAATTTGGTTTATGAAATATGCTGTGGTCTACAAAAATATATAAACAACAGAACCATAGTAGTATATATCCGAGTTGGGAATTCCGTAGCTACACGTGTGGCAACCATATTCAAATTTATAATGCTTTATATTAGTTTAGTCAAGTTTTTAATATGTGGCTTAACTGCTTAATGAAGGATATCATTCAATGCAGAAAAATTAGATCTACGAAAGTATATGCATGAAATCGGGAGTTAAATAGGTCTTATGACACAGAAGACAATAGTAAGTATGGTTGATAGCGAACTTTAACTACATACATATTTTAATTTGATTTTGTACGGCAAATCAAAATATGTTCTCAGAAAGGGTAGAATGTGTGCTTTCCAATTAATAGTGCCGCTAATTCAGATCCTGTTGATTATCTCAGTGTAAATTTCGTGTCTCGTATAGTAACGGTATAAAGTTTTCAGATGTTTTTTAATTAACATGATCCAAAGCAAAACCAGTTCCACTCATGGAATCAGTACATTGAAAGGAAAAGCCAGAATATTAAATCTAAGTGCGAATGCTTTATTTATAGGTTTTTGCAATTTTGAGTAAATGCAGTATACCCCAGCTGAAATATTAGGTTGATGCAGAAGTTCGTAGCGCTTTTGTTTTGCATGTTGGTATTCCGGTTGCTGTATGTTTATTTTTCACGATTGTCATTTTGTATTTGTAGTTCACTGTTGCTGTTGAGTTTACATGTTGTCATACTGTTATTTGGAAATGATGTGTGGAGCTGTGGAGGCTATAAAATGGAGTGAAGTGTTGAACATCGGAACATTTCCGACATATACTTCATTTTGAGTTCAGTAAAGAGGTGACAGCAGAGGAGGCAGCTAGAAACATTTGCACCGTGTATGGGAATAATGCCATTGGACAGAGAACTGCAAGAAAACGTTTTTCTCAGTGTAAGGAGGATCGTTATGACATTAATGACTCATCACGTTCAGGAAGACCTTCGGGGTTAGATGAAGATCGTTTTAACGCATTAATGCACAATGATCCATGGAAGTACTTTATTTATCCAGAAACACTTTATACTGCATGTATTTCGTCAGAAAATATACATTACGATGTACATATCCTATCAATACAAGGGAGCACAGTCTACTCGAGAACTGGCAGGTATAATGAACTGTTATCAATCCACCATCGTGCGATATTTGCCTGTAGTGGTTCTGTACGCCGTTCCATTAGCCAAAAACCAGCGAGTGGCCATATGTGCATCTCTGCTTCATCAGTTGGCTTGTGAACAACACCGAACATTCATATGCTGTATTGTTACTGGTAACGAGAAACGGTGTCTTTACGGTAACATAAGGAAAAGGAGGGAATGGTTGAGCCCAATCAGAACAGCAGTTCCCCTTACAAAGACCTGCACGCACCCATAAAAGATAATGTTATGCATCTGATGGAACAGCGACGGTGTGATGTGTTACGGATTGCTTCCTCGAGGTGTAACCATCACTGCTGTCGTTTATTGTCTACATCTGAGACGTCTTACAGACGAAATCCTAGAACAACGGCCAGGAAGACTGCGTGTGTGGCTCCACGATAACGACCGCCCCCATTCTGTTAGACTGACATAAAACATTATATTGGTGTTGGTTGGGAAGTCATTCCGCACCCACCATATTCACCTGATCGTGCGCCCTCAGATTTTCACATTTTCCGCTCCTTGTCGAATAATCTTAAAGGAACTTCCATTCCGGATGAAAATGCGCACCGAATATGGCTCGACGAGTTCTTCAACTGAAAACCACTTGACTTCCACAGTCGCGGAATCGAAGAGACCTCAGCGGTAGTAGACTGTGTTGTAAATAGTGAAGGAGAATATACTATTGATGACTTAAGTCTGTTATGTGTATCTGTTGCGTTTATTAAACTTATGGGATGACGCGACGATATGCACCAACCTAATATAAACGGGAAAAAAATCGATTGTTTGGCAAGAGTGAAATATGAACTGATGGTATCAGTTCCAGCTTGCTTTGTTATAAGGCGTGTCATTATTTCAAACTTTAATGACACCACGTTTGAAGGAGCATTAAACACTACATAAAATATATAAGAAAAGACGTGTCTCCTTATAAAATACAAAGTAATTAAAGAAAATATCAACAACTAATTTAAAACTGCGAATGCTCCCATTTCTTCTCTGATATTTGCAGTAAAATACCGTGATCATAGAGCTGAAAAGTTCCTTATAATTCGACATTGCATTTAATGCACACTAAAGTTGTGCACCACTCTGTCAATCTAGGAATTGTATTTCATCCTCGGCAGAATGGAAGCCTAAGTCTTGTATGCAAGTTTTTTGATGATACATGCATCTATAATACTGTGATTTGAAACACCAACTCTGCCTCCACTATCTAAAATGTAATACAATTTCATATTGCCAATAAATGTAAAGTGCAACCTACATTCATTTCTGAATTAAAATATACTTTTTCATTTAGACAGAAGTGAGTATGAATATAAGATCTTCAGTGAGTTATTAATTTTTACGTATAAATAAACGTGAATATTAATTTGTTAATTCAAAGCTTAATATTCTGTTGACAGACAGAAACAGCGCTGATGTATGATGCAGTTCATCTATTTGCCAAGGCCCTTCATGACCTTGACAGCAGTCAAAGAATTGACATTAAGCCTCTTAGCTGTGATGCAGTTGATACATGGCAACATGGATACAGCTTAATCAATTATATGAAAATTGTAAGTTCACTTCCTCTTGTAGAATTTTATTGTCTTGTATTTGTTATCAAAATTGTACAGCATGAGAAACAGAAATCAATTTTATGATTGTGATGTAAATAAATTGTTAGGAGCAAGTAGGCTGTCATTGTTACATACAAGTTTTCATATTTGAAATATACAGATTTTTTAAATATGTACTGAAACTTGAGAGGCAAAATTAACAGCATTATATCTTACAGATGGTACTGTAAGTCAACTATAGAGTGTTCAGTCAACACACAAGTAATTGGAAGACTGTGAAGGCAGTCTGAACATATAATTATATTCATCTGTCCTTTAACTTAATATCAGAAAGTAGAGTGTATTTAAAGTAAGATGCCCTTAAACGTTTCACTTTACTTTTCATATGTTTTGTTCTCTTCAAACTTGAACACAATACAATTTGTCACAGGTAACTGAACTACTTTTGAAGACAGGGAAATGAAAAAGTCTCAAAATATGAGGGACAATCAAAAAGTTTCCATCTGAAGGCATTGCTGCAGCGTATATCCAACTTACCATGACTCCAATGTGGACATATAAGCACCTACAAGTCGTCAAGGAATTGGTGTGCGTTCATGTCTTTCCGAGGTGCATGCAGTAAATGTGGGAACATGAGCTATGGTGACATTAGTGTCCAGACAGAACCAATGTGTTGTTATTCTTTTCTTGACTACCATAGGAAAAACACCGGTGGACAATTATCGAAGATTGAAGACTGTGTAAGGGACAGCATGTGTCTCAAAAACCAACATTGTGGAATGGTGCACCAAGTTACATGCTGGATGCAATTTCACACAAGATGCTGGTCAATCCTATATCACAAACGTTGTAACACAGAACTTGTTCCAACTAATGTGGGAGACACTCTGGTATCTTCCCTGTAGTCCTGATACTCCCCATGTGCTTGTGCTTAGCATGCCTTCAGTCCCTTAAAAACAGCCTTGCAGGGTTGTCCTGTCAGATGAGGATGTGCAGCAGGCAGTTACAGACTTCTTTGCACAGCAAGACATGGGGTTTTACAAAACAGGTATTTTCGACTTGGTGCATCGGAGGGAGATTGCCTGATTGCACACAGTGATTTCGCCTGGTTGGCATACCAATTGTGGACTGTGTATCATTCAAATGGAAACTTTTTAATCGTTCCTTATTATTCCCGTTTAACAACAATCTTACAATGAAGGCAATTCATCAAAAAATTGAAATCAAATTAACAGATTCTGAATATATTTTGCATGTTAAATTCATAGTGTATCTTACACTAACATTTACGGAGCACTACCATGTGTTGTTTTAGGTTGAAATGCAAGGCCTGACAGGTGTCATAAAATTTGATAATCAGGGATTCCGTAGTAACTTCTTGTTAGACATTGTTGAACTCAATAAAGATGGTCTGAAGAAGATTGGTACCTGGAATTCTACTGAAGGTGTCAACTTCACTCGAACATATGGTGAAGTCTACACACAGATTGTTGAGAGCCTACAAAATAAGACATTTGTTGTTACCACAATTCTTGTGAGTATAGTAGGTTGTTTATTTGTAATTATTTAGACTTTTTTATTTCTTTCTTCAAGATTCTGTTCTTACAAGCACTGAAAATATGCACTGCTGTCAAAGACTTAAATTGTTTTAAGCATCCATTTTCTTATCTTGACATCTTGACTGCTCAAGATTTTCTAAATGATAGCCAAACAATTCAAGATACTGCATATGGTGCCTGGAGGAACAACTTAAACATTTAATAGAAATTGAACATTTGTCAATATGTGGGCTGATTTGAACGCCACAATGTTTTGTTTTGCATGGCCTTGTTGGAAGTAGCATCTCCAATCCTCATTTCTCCACCCTATGTAACAGTTCATCTATCTAATTGTAGGTCAGCCTCCTAAACCTCCTTAACCTAGATTGCAGAGCATAACATAACTTGGTATTCTTCACCTAAATCATTATCATATTTATTCTTGACCTACTATTCACCGACAACTAGAGCCTGGAATGAAACTTAGTCTCAGTTTCATGAAAAATCATCAACTGATTTGTCAGAACTTGTGCCATTGTTGTTTTAGTGGATGATCACTGAAATCAATGACATTCTGTTTATTCTGTCTTTCAACTGTAGCTACAGTAATTTAGTGGGCCAAATAGAAATGAATATATATGTCACAGTACCTTAGGTGTACAAGATAGCATTATTCAGTCTATATAACCAGGTGACAAACATGCATTGCAGCTTATTTGCTTTTAACACTGGCTGTATTATGCAACACACACACACACACACACACACACACAACGAAAACAGTGTGTCATGGTGCAGTTTTGCACAGTTTCACTCACTATGATTTCTTAACTAATCAAGTACTATATTCTAGGTGTAAAACTAAATGAAGGATGGGTGAACTTTTGAAAAATAACAATGTAAGGCAGTAAATGGATACTTTAATAAATTCTGTGCTCTAATATTCAAGTATAAATTACTGAGACAATGGGACTTATTGAACTTCCTTGGGATTTCTGTTGAATATGTTACAAAGTATTAGGGTCTATGCTTTTTCTGCCATATCTTTAACATTCTAAATAATAGGTTGTAGTGTTGTGTGATGTGTAATACTTTAGCATAATATTCTGAACGTCAGAACATCACTTACATGTTGTATACTGAACCTCTGGATGCTATCCAAGTGGCAGGCCTAATACTACAGATTATGTGTATCTTGCTCAGGATCAGCTCTTATGCACTTACATGTAACAGTACAGTTTTATAACACTGCTTTCATGTATTTTGTGTATGTAAAGGTGAGACATTAGCTGGTATTCTAAATTTTAGACATTAAATGTTTTTGCATACCCTTAATTTCATACTAAAATGCAAAGCAGTAAAAACAATTAAATGTATTTCACTTACACTTGCAGTAGGCTAATTTGTGAACATATTTGTAATATAGGAACAAGGAAAAAGTACTTATTATAAATATATTATAAAATGTTACAGCTGATGACCTTTGATCACATTTAGCACAAAATGTTCACAAATCTTTAAGTTATTTGTAATGTATGAAGGTTTAAGTGGCCCTTAAAGTGTTCTGTGTTAGTGGTGCCACATTAATTTTATGTGAAATTTTTACCTTATTTATTTAGGCACTTCAGTGTGATAACATCCAAGAGTTCACCAATTGATATAAGAATTCTGGATCGAGAAATATTACATGGAAGAATCCCCACTCCTAAAGTGTCACAGTCACCTTCGTAGAAGGAACTGTACAATGTCTGTTATTCCATAATTTTTGAACAAGTTTATGGCAATGACTTGGGCAGAAAGTATTCTTGAGCCTGCACAGTCCTTGTCTCATTCTATGAGGTTTGATCACATACTAAAAGTATGTTATATCAGGTCAAATCAAGCATTTAAAATTCTGCAAGTAAAAGAAGTCATGGAAATTTACTAACAAGCCCAAATGAGAACTTCACAATCTGCAAGGTATTATCCAATATATTCAAAGCACTGGTAGTAAGCCTTGTGTATGTGGCAGATTGTACATGATGCAGCTGTTATCAATAATTTTAATTCAGTACTCACAACTTTTATTTTGAGCTGAGATGTAATTCAATTCAAAATTTAAATTGTCTTGGAGAAATTGGTAATATTTATACCTAGTATTAACACATAGTTTACTATATATCTGAATACTTTCTGGAAGCAGCCGAAAAATGTTTGTGCACTGTAATACTTTAGTAATCCTTTAAATGCTGTTACTGAGGAAAGAATGGTTATTTGGTAATCTCTAATACTGTTGCAGTTTGGGTACAATGCAAGAATATTATTGGGTACAATGTAAGAAAAGTACTTACCAGCATAACAACAAATAAAGAGGGTGACATGACAGATTAAATGCTTAAAGGAGATCCATTACTGAATCAAGCTTAAGATTTGGTGAAGATGCCCTGTGCATATGAGAAAATGACAACCCTGTACGCATGAATGATGTTCTTATAATTGAGATGGACATGAGTTGTGGATAGATTTGCTCCCATCATCATTTCACAATATTTACACACATGAGCTCTTCATTTATCATATTGCTAGCAAGAAAGCCCATGACTTGTTCAGCATCATTATCTCATGTACACATTTTATTAGCTGTTACAGTGTGAGAGAAACAAAAACTCTATTCAACTGATCCACTCTATATCAAATTAAGATCTACGGAAGGTTACTTTAGAGTGGTATTCGCTAATTTAATATTTATTTTTAGATTGTGATATTTGCAGTCGATATTTGTTCCCCCTTTGCATTAGATTATCTCCTAGAAAAGGTACAACAGTCTGTGTCTCAAACACTTTTGTCACTATTTTATGGAATCTTGTCTCATGAGACTTTGAAGCTTGAAATGCCACCAGCTCAACAGAAATTGCTGAAAGATGATTTGACCAATTTTGTTCAATCCATTTTTTTGGAATATTGTCTAACACACCTCATATATTCCATGAAGAGAATGAACACTTTGCAGTACTGTTGTAATAGTAATGAAAAGTCCATGACTGTTCGTAAAATGATAACATGATACCATGCACAAAGTAATCGAGTCAGTTGTTTATTGTTTAGTGAGTCAATACAATAAAGATCTCATGTTATTGCATAAATTTAATAAATTATCATATTTTTATTTCATATCATTTACTTTTAAAGTTTCTTTGGGCGCAGATGATTTAGAGTGTAAATTACTGGTAACATTTCAATTTATCTAGTTCATTTTTATCCAAAATATTAACTAAATATTAATTTATGCTTCTGATTTCTGAATTTTCCGAGAACTCTTTGCCTGAACTATTCTAGGAAAGCCACTGACATATCTAGAAGGCCAGTGGAAATCTCTAAGCCACTTCTTTGAGAATATAAGTCCAGTTTCCAAGCACAACATTATTTGTTTATGAAGAAGCAAATTGAACTGGTTGTAAATAAAAGTTTGTGCTACCATCATAAAAAACACACATAGCTAATTTTCTGTTCATTGGTGGGCTTTTGTTGAAGGGAATAGACATGTGCTACACTTTAATAACAGTCACTGCAGTATGTGAGAGAAACTTTCAAAACTATTTTTCTTGGTGACCATTTTCACTGTTCTTTTAAATAGTCCTAAGTTAATGTTCCTTTCAAAAGTTGAAAAAGATTTGCTTACGCTGATGTAACTTCCTATAAATTTGATAACACATAATAGACACAACAGGTGTGCATTCAAAATTTTGGGATATTAAAGAGCAAAAATTGAAAGTATGCTTAATTACAAAATTCACTTAGGTATTGACTTAATACATAGATGCGGCATCATGATGAACTGAGCAGTACTTATACATAGCATTTGGGTAAATATTTTATATTGCTTTCAACTTTACAAAGACCCAATTTAATGGAGAAGTCCTGTGTAATATAATGTCAGCATGGGGAAGCCAACTCAATAACTGATTGTTCCTAACTGATCACACATTATATATGAAACATTTGAGCATCTAAAAACATTAAAATTTACTTTTATTAGCAGGCATTTGAAATTGTAAACTGACTTTTAAAGAAAGTTTCTATAGGGTTTTTTTTTTGGGGGGGGGGGGGGGGAGGAGATTTGAGTGTTTATTGTACTATCTGACTGAGCTGATAAATAGCCACTGATAACATAATGAGCCTTTTCCCTCTGCAGAAAAATCCACACTGTATCAAAATTTCTTGGTAGACTGAAACTGTGTGCCAGACCAGAGCACAGTTTTAATGTACCAGGAAGTTTCAATACAATGCACACTCCAGAGAATGAAAAAGTCATTCTAAAAGCCATCTCCTAGGCCGTGAATAATGTTTCCCCGGAAAATCATACCTCCCAGGAGTGCTAGTCCAACAAGGTATGCAGGAGAACTTCTGCATTGTTTGAAGAGTAGGAGAGAGGTGCTGGTGAAAGTAAAGCTGTGAGGCTGAGTTGTATATTGTGCCTGCAAGTTCAGTCAGTCAGAACATTTCCTGTAAAAGGCAATGTTCCAGGTTCAGCACACAGTTTTATTCTGCCTGGAGGTTTCGTCATCTATTACCTTTATAGTACAACACATATGACTGTATTTTAATTTCATTTTATCAAACAGTTACTGTAATACAAATTCTTTCTTTGTTTTTTAATTATTTTTAAACATGAACACTATTCTACCAATTTTGCAATATTATGAAAAGGATAGTTGCCACTCACTGTATAGTGGAGATACTGAGTCGCACAACAAAATGACTGTCTGAAAGTGAGATTTCGCCCAACAAAACCTTCTTTGAAATTAGACAACGTACACACACTCACGCAAACACTGTGTGTGTGTGTGTCTAATTTTGAAGAAGGGCTTGTAGGCTGGAAGCTCACTTTCTAACAGTCTTTTTGTTGTGCCTATCTGTGACGCAGCATCTCTGCCACATGGTGAGTAGCCACTATTCTTCTCATAATATTGTTACATTCCATCCTGGATTGTCCATTATTTGATTTTACCAATCTTGTGTGTATTAACAGGAGAAAATGAAACTATAAAAGGATAATTAATAAACTAAACTTTTTACGACACTGTATACCATGTTAAACATTGTTAAAGGGAACTTATGAATAAAAAAACTGTATAAAATGATTCCTTGTGCTTCAGATATGTGATTGATGAATAGCTTATACAAAGTTGATTTTGAGACTTATCTTTTTCTTTAGTATGTACTTAATTTGCAAGCAAAAACGTTTTTATATCTGCCTATATACAGATTCATATGGATGTTTTTCAGTACAGTTTCATGTGTATTTGAATTGCAGAGTTCTCCATATTGCATGAGGAAAGAGTCAAGTGAGAAACTTACAGGAAATGCTCAGTTTGAAGGATATGGAATAGACCTAATACATGAGATAGCAAACATACTGTGTTTCAATTACACATTCAAACTAGTACCTGATGGTAGATATGGATCATACAATCCTGAAACTAAGGAATGGGATGGAATGATGAAAGAACTCCTTGATCAGGTAATGAATTGTGTCACACCATTATAATTTTTATTTTCTGTGACAGTCATAGTAATAAAAGTTAATCATGTTTCAGAAAGCTGACTTAGCTATTGCTGATTTGACAATTACATATGACCGAGAGCAAGCTGTGGACTTCACAATGCCATTCATGAATCTTGGTAAGTTATGCTTTTATTTTTGTGCCCCAACCTTTACATATTTAGATCCTTTACTGTCTCCAGACGTAACAAGGCCACCCAAAACATACTATGATGTTATAGCACACTAAAATATTTCAGAAGTTCAACATTTTAACTGCAATTTATTATTGTCTTATGTCAGAGTGAGAAACTGTACTGCATACACAGACCTGACATCTGAAAATGCAGTTTATTCAGAGTTCACTTAATTTGTTTAAGTTGTGCTTTCGTCATTATTAGTTCTTTTCAAAGTAATTGTTCATGTTGCATTTGGTGTGCTCCTCCTTCAGTTCTGACATGGAAGCTGGTGTGCACACAACCACAAATTATTTGGCAGAGTTCCTGTCCAAGCTCATACATACAATGCCTTCATTCATTAGATTCAATCTGTTGCCTGTTTAAGATGCTTGTGTCATTGTAGTACTGGTCATCAAGATATCCCCCCTCCTTTCAATATATGATATGATTCAGTTTTGATCTTGAGTGGTACTTACATTAATGCTCAAAAGTGAAACACATGAATTACTTTTTGAAGCAAATCTTTTGTGTAGTGTTAATATCCTAATTAGAGAGAACTATTTACAAGTGTTATATTATTGCATATGCTTTTAGTGCTCATGCTACATACGAAGTCATAACACCAACTGAAAGTAGTGGTGGAATGGCTTATGAAAAGTAGTAATTATGACCAACTTAGGCTTTATAATTCCTTTCTTCAAAGTAGAGACACACAGATGTAAATGCATTTCTAATGCTGTACCATGATAGGTTACAATTAATTTTGGGGTGTGGGGGAATGGAGTAAGGAAGAGTAGAGGAGAGGAAAATAGAGTCAGTTAGACAAGCAAACATGGTGGAGAGGATGCATGTAATGACAGAGATACAGTAAAGAGGGCCATGAAACATAAAGCATTTATGCACCAGTACAGAAAAAGGTATCTGATCTGATTTTTTTTATTTGGTCCTGTAGATTTAATTTTGTATGAGGAACATATATTTTATGCAGGACTAGTCAAGGAACACTGAGCGAATGCAAGGGATAGTATATATATATATATATATATATATATATATATATATATATATATATATAGAGAGAGAGAGAGAGAGAGAGAGAGAGAGAGAGAGAGAGAGAGAGAGAGAAAGGGGAGGGGGAAGGAGGATAAAAAGCAAAGGAAGAAGATAAACTTAATAAAAGTAGACATTATAAGACAATAATAAGAAAAAACGAAAGAAAGTGGAAACTCCAAAACCAGTAAATGTGAGGGATTGAATCAGAACAAGAGATGAAAGAAGAGATGGAGGATCAGTGATGGAAGGAGAACCAGGGACAGAGGTAGAAAAACTGTGATTTCAGGCCAGGGATCATGTCAAACAGAAGGATTTACTTGAACTGCAGTTCCAAAGAGAGTTCGTTTTTGGGGTGGGGGTTAGTTGAGAAGTAAGTGTTAAAATTAATTGTACTGTAATGAGCAGCAAGCTCATCCACTGGGTCATCAACTTAAGCAGTGACTATTAACGTGAATGGCCTACAGGTTGGCTGTCATCACTACATCAGTGCTCCATAGTGATTTCTACATTTTTAGTAGATGTTTAATTTTTTTGTAATGTGGGGTAGCACTGTATGATGAGGAGAGTCTAATTAGCAGTAGTGTAAGGCTTATCAGGAAAATGAAATTTGTAGTGTATTTGCAAAGTGATTGCTTTTCCAGCCTCCTGAGTGTAAAACATTACCTATGGCAATAAAGTTGCAGACCTACAAGGGAAAAACATGTACTCCAATATGACCACCTAAGCACATCAGGCACGAAATTAGTCATCCTTAGGAAACATCATACTAATACCATGTAACACCATCTCTATCCTTGATAATGACCTCAATTTGGTGAGGAACTGAGTCCACAAGTTTCTTTAGATATGCCCTGTCCTTCCGAAGTCACCAAATTGTAAACAGTAAAGCTACGAAATTGTGGGAATGGTGGTGGATATGTTTCATCTGCTGTTCCATATGTAGTCAGGTATTTTTATGGGATTAAGATCAGGTGATTTAGCAAGCCATTCAAGGTGCTTTAAGGTGTCTTGAGTGTTTGACAAATCAGGAATATATCTGTACAGCCCTCTGAACATGGCCATTGTCATACTGAAAGACAATGACAGTGTTCGAGAATTTTTTCCTGGAAAGAAAAGAAAATGTAGTAGTAGTAAGTAGTAGTAATAGTAATTATATTCATCCATGGAACACATCTACAAAGATATTGGACATATCATGGGTTACAGTTTCAAACTAGATAAAAAATTATGTACCCCCCAGGGGGTCCACAACTCTTTCGTGGATACGTGCGTGGCGAGCACGGGGCCCCGAGCCATTGCAGCCTTCTTTCTCTCCCGGGCTGCATTTCCTTTCCCTTCCCCTCCTTTCCCCTCCATACCCCTTTCCCCTCGCCCTCTCCTCTCCCTCTATTGGTGTCCTTGCTTATGTTGGCCCCCGCTATCCTCCTGGTTCTGTTGGTTTTACACTCTGGCTTTGTTGCGTAATCATCTCCTCCTTTTGGCATTCCTTGGTCCCCCTCTGGGGTTTGACCTCCATTCCAAAATTTCTCTTCCGTAGTGTGAGCCATTTGGGGAAGAGCACCTTACCTAGTGTCTCCGACGTGTGCCCTCCTAGTATATTCCACCTTTTCTTCTACGTCGTTGTCTGATGCTAGGGTGCATAGCCAGCACGGTAGCCAGCCCGTGTGGTGGGGTCGCTATGTACCCTTTTGGTTGAGCCCCCTGAACACACAGGGATCACACTTCTGATACCTGAGCTGTGACCTCCTCATGCATGCCTTGGAGTGGTTGCTCGTCATCCTGGAGCATCGGAACTCCCGGCAATGGCCGCCGTGCCAGACGGCCCTTGCTGTGGCTGGGTGGCGCCCGTGAGGAGAGCCCCTGATCGGAGTGGGTGGTATCAGGGCGGACGCTATGCAGATGAAACGCATAAGGGTCCAAACCTCTGGCCGCTCTTCTGCGGCCGTCTCTCTGCGTGGTACTGATTCCTCAAGTGCTGCTTCTCTTGCCCCTTCGGCCTTCCCTTCTGTGGCTACCCCCTGGGAGGA
The DNA here is from genome assembly GCF_021461385.2 of Schistocerca piceifrons. Classification (NCBI taxonomy): domain Eukaryota; kingdom Metazoa; phylum Arthropoda; class Insecta; order Orthoptera; family Acrididae; genus Schistocerca; species Schistocerca piceifrons. The sequence goes on from NC_060149.1 coordinate 282,794,985, forward strand.
GGGTCAGGCCCGTCGTCTAGGGGCAAAACCTTTCCCCCGTTATCTAGTTTGCACCAGGACTGATGGAGATACTTTCACCAGTGTCAAACCTTTATTCTTTGTGGAACACATTGAAGACAAGTTCGGCGAAGTGGACTCCCTGAGCAAGATGCGGTCGGGTTCGTTACTGATAAAAACTGCTTCGGCTGCCCAATCTGCGGCCCTTCGTGCCTGTACCCATCTTGGCACAATTCCCGTGTCCATTACCCCTCACCAGTCTCTAAATATGGTACAAGGTGTGATTTTTCACAGAGACCTCATCCTTCAAACTGATGAGGAACTTCGGGACAATCTCGGACGGCGGGGTGTTCACTTTGTTCGGCGTGTTCAGAAGGGTCCTAAAGATAATCGTATTGATACTGGTGCCTTTATCCTGGCCTTTGAAGGGGATACCCTTCCTGAGAAAGTTAAGATTATGGTCTATCGCTGTGATGTGAAGCCGTACATCCCACCTCCTATGCGGTGTTTTAAGTGCTTGCGTTTTGGCCACATGTCTTCTCGCTGTTCCCAGGACCCTCTCTGTGGTGACTGTGGACGTCCACTCCATGAGGGGAGTCCCTGTGTTCCCCCTCCTGTATGTGTAAATTGTCATGGTAGTCATTCTCCACGTTCAGCAGATTGCCCAGTCTATAAGAAAGAAAAAAAGATACAGGAGTATAAGTCTCTTGATCGTTTAAGCTACACAGAGGCCCGTAAGAAATATGCACGATTGCACCCTGTGTCCATGACATCTAGTTACGCCTTGGTTACAGCTTCATCCCTTCCTCCCCCTTCCTTACCCCCGTCCCGGACCCCTCTCCTTCCCCCCCTCCCCTGCGGCTCCCACACCTTCTCCTCTGGGCGCCGCTCCCCCTCCCCAGCCGGAGAAGTGTCCCACTCCTTCGGCGTCTGCCGGTCAAGGGCGCCTCTCCCGGGATGCCCCTTCCCGGCACCTTCCAGGTCAAAGGTCTGCTGCAGCGCGGCGACCGCGAGAGCCGCGGTCTATCGGCCCCCAGGTCGCCCGGTCTCTTTCTGTTCCTGATCTTGCTGCAGCTGGCTCCATTATGCCACACAGCCCTCCTCGATCTCAGCCTGAAAAGAAGAAGAAACATAAGTCCCGGGACAAAGAGCCTCTGGTGTCACCGGAGGTCCCTTCCCCGGTTTCACAACCGGATTCTGACCTGTCGTTTATGGATGTCGCCCCCTCCTTGTCGGTGACGGGTGGGGACCCGGCGGTATGACTGGATTTAGCGTGTTCAGCCCTCATTTAAACCATCGTTCTGTGGTTCTCCAATGGAATTGTAATGGCTACTATCGTCACCTTCCGGAATTGAAATCCCTTCTTTCGTCCTACTCAGCAGCTTGTGTGGTTCTCCAGGAATCTCATTTTACTGATGCTCACTCACCGACCCTCTGTGGGTTCCGTGTTTTCTGTCGAAATCGGGTCGGACCCTTGCGGGCTTCTGGTGGCGTTTGTACGTTGGTCCGTACAGACATTGCTAGCACGTGGATTCCTCTCCACACTACATTGGAAGCAGTTGCTGTTAGGGTCCACTTAGACTCTGCAGTCACAGTATGCAATCTTTATCTCCCTCCTGACAGGACTCTTACACCTGCTGCCTTAACCACCCTTCTTCAGCAACTTCCTCCTCCCTTCCTCCTCCTTGGGGATTTTAATGCTCATCATCCTTTGTGGGGCAGTGCCTTTCCATCTAGACGAGGTCTTCTTATCGACCAATTTATTGCAGACCACGACCTGTGCCTTCTTAATGATGGCTCCCCTACTCATTTCAGTGCTGGTCATGGTACCTTTTCTGCCATTGATCTTTCTCTTTCTTCTCCCTCTCTCCTCCCTTCATTACACTGGTCGCCACACGACGACCTTTGTGATAGTGACCATTTCCCGTTGATTATCACGCTCCCTTCCCGCTCCCCGATGGAGAGGTTACCTCGTTGGTCTTTTCACCGCGCCGATTGGCCTCTATATACTGCACAGGTCGAGTTTTCTCCCTCTTTGTCGGGTTGTATTGATGACGTCCTACGTGACGTGTCTGACGCGATTGTTTGCGCTGCTAACCTTGCTGTCCCGCGCTCATCTGGACAATTTCGTCGTCGGCAAGTCCCGTGGTGGAGTACGGCCATTGCCATTGCCGTCCGTGATCGCCGTCGAGCTTTGCAACACTTTAAGAGGCACCCATCTGTAGCCAGCCTTTCTACCTTTAAGCGCCTTCGCGCTAAAGCCCGTTATTTAATCAAACAGAGCAAGCGGATATGTTGGGAACGATTCGTTTCTTCCCTTGGTTCCACTGTCCCTCTGTCACGGGTATGGGCTACACTTCGCTCTCTCCAAGGTTGCCATCGGCAGTCCACCCTCCCAGGCCTTCACCTCCCAGATGGCATTTGTACGGACCCATTAGTTCTTGCAGAACATCTTGCGACCCATTTTGCAGTGGCATCAGCGTCGGCCTCCTATCCAGCTGCTTTCCTTCATCAAAAACAGCAGGCTGAAGCTGTCACCTTATGTTTCACCACTTGTGAGTCAGAATCTTACAACGAACCTTTCACTGAATGGGAATTTCTTTCTGCTCTATCTGCTTCTCATGATACGGCTCCTGGCCCAGATTCCATTCATAACCAGCTGCTTCAACATCTCAGTGCTCCACAACGGCACCATCTTCTTCGGGTGTTTAACCGTATCTGGCTCCAGGGTGACTTCCCTTCTCAGTGGAGGGATAGCATTGTGGTTCCTGTCCTTAAGCCTGGTCAGAACCCCCTATCTGTTGACAGCTATCGGCCAATTAGTTTGACCAATGTTGGTTGTAAGTTACTTGAACGGCTGGTAGCCCGTCGGCTCACTTGGGTCCTCGAATCTCGGGATCTATTGTCCCCTTACCAGTGTGGCTTTCGAGAGGGACGATCTCCAATCGATCATTTGCTTCGCTTGGAATCCGCAGTTCGGCAGGCTTTTTCCCAGCGCCGCCATTTGGTTGCAGTGTTTTTTGACCTTCGCAAGGCCTATGACACGGCCTGGCGCCATCACATCTTACTAACCCTTCATCAGTGGGGTCTTCGGGGCCCACTCCCGATTTTTATCCGCCAGTTCCTGATCCATCGGTCATTCAGAGTTCGAGTTGGTACTGCTTTTAGTTCTCCACGGACCCAGGAGACGGGCATCCCACAGGGTTCTGTCTTGAGTGTCCTTCTTTTCCTCATTGCTATCGATGGACTTGTGGCCTCTGTCGGTCCCTTGGTCGCCCCTGCCCTGTATGTGGATGATTTCTGCCTTTGGGTTAGTTCCTCCTCGATGCCATCTGCAGAACGGCAGCTCCAGGTGGCTATACGGCGTGCCTCTGCATGGACCCTCTCCCACGGGTTTCAATTCTCTCCTTTAAAATCGCGGGTGGTCCACTTCTGCCGCCGTACTACGGTCCACCCTGATCCAGAGCTCTATCTCGCTGCACAAAGATTGCCTGTGGTTCCACAGTTTCGTTTCCTAGGTCTTCTTTTCGACAACAAGCTCACTTGGCTGCCCCATATCAGACTCCTGAAGGTAGGATGTTTCCGTAAACTCAATGTCCTTCGCTTCCTTGCCCACTCCTCCTGGGGTGCGGACCGTTCCCTCCTCCTCCGTCTTTATCGTGCTCTAGTTCTGTCACGTTTGGACTATGGTTGTCAAGTTTATGGTTCAGCTGCTCCTTCCACGCTGCACGTGCTGGATCCAGTCCACCATCGTGGTCTCCGTTTGGCCACCGGTGCCTTCCCTACTAGCCCTGTTGATAGTCTCCTGGTTGAAGCTGGGATCCCTCCCCTTTCTGTTCGGCGGTCCCAGCTTCTGGTGTCTTATGCCCTTACTATCCGTTCTTCTCCCGCTCATCCTTCCTATTCTATCCTATTCCCAGACCATGGACGTCGCCCGCCTGACTCCCGCCCTCGGGCGGGTTTACCGGTTGGGCTGCGCCTTGCGTCTCTTACCCGTGATTTTCGGCTTCCTTCTTTGTCCTGTCTTCCTCGCTCCCTCCCCTTCACCCCTCCTTGGTTAGTTCCTCGGCCTCGACTTCGGATGGATCTCCGCCGCGGACCGAAAGATTCCATCCCCCCGGTGGTGTTCCGTACCTTTTTCCGCCAAATTTTATGGGAGTTTCGGGATGCTGTTATTTTTTACACTGATGGCTCTAAATCTGCTGATCATGTTGGGTATGCCTTCACGTCCTCTGTTGGAACGGAAAATCATCTGCTGCCACCCACATGTGGGGTGTTTACTGCGGAATTGATGGCAATTTCCCGGGCCCTTACCTTTATTAAACAATCCCAACACAACCGCGTTTTGTTATGTACGGACTCGATGAGTGGCCTTCTTGCTATTGACCGATGTTTTTCGCGCCATCCCTTGGTCTCTGCCATCCATGACCATCTCGCTGATCTTCACCGTGCTGCTTGTTCCATTAACTTCTTATGGGTCCCGGGCCATGTGGGTATCCCGGGTAATGAGCTCGCTGATCGTTTGGCTGGGGGAGCAGTTACTTACCCCCCGTTTTCCGTAACCCCTCCTGCAGCGGATTTACGGCTTCACATCAAATCCCACTTTGCACAGTCATGGGCCAATTCTTGGGAGGCTACTCCACTGTCTAATAAACTTCGTGCCATTAAGGTGAATACAGGCCCATGGCGTTCTTCCTTTAGCCTCTCCCGCAAGGACTTGACCACACTGTGTCGTCTCCGCATTGGCCATACCAGGCTGACCCATGGTTTCCTTTTGCGTGATGAGCCACCCCCGCTATGTGGTTGTGGAGCCTTCCAGTCAGTGGCCCACATTTTGGTTGAATGCCCCCTTCTTTTGGCTCTGCGTGTTAAGTACAGACTCCCACACACTTTACCTTTGATGTTGGCTGACGATTCCCGGATGGTCTCTCTGGTTCTAGGTTTCCTCCGGGAGAGTGGTTTTTATTCTCAGTTTTAAAGTTTTTAATCTCCCTCTGGTGTTGGGGCAGGGCGGTGAGTGTTTGGGTGTCTCCCACTGTAGGCAGTGTTCAGAGATTCCCGATTCACCTCCCTGACCGGAATCCTCTTTTCTTTCCCTTTTACTCTGTTTTTACCCCTTCTTTTTAAGGCTTGGTTAGTTTTTCTATTCCCATACGTACTTTCTGCATTATAGCAGTTGTACCTTTTAAGTCACAGGTGGTCTTGCCTATGCTGTTTCAGCATAGTGTTGGGTTCGTTCTCTTGCCAACTTCCCTCATTTGTTTTTACTAATGACAACGTGACTGCCCTTTTACGTTTCCCCTTTATCCGTTTTATTTTTCTGACTATACTGAGATGTCCCGTTAGCAGAATGGAGTCTATTTGAAACAAGGGACTGATGACCTTGCTGTTTGGTCCCTTTAACCTCAAACAACCAACCAACCAACCAACCAAAAATTATGTATCATTTATACAGGCATTTACGTACTTAAAGCTTTAGTTCGACAAGTGCGGGTCAAGTACCTAACTATGACCGCATAGCAGGAACCATCATAGCATTTACTTGAAGTAATTTAGGAAATCCAAGGAAACATACATCAGAATGGCCAGATGTATATTAAACCCTGAGTCATCCTGAATACCAGGGCAATCTGTTTAAAATAGCACAACCTTATTCAGTTTGTCATTCATCTACAAAACTATCTTGTTTATACATTCTAGCGAAGAATTTGTTCTGTAATGTAAAAAGATAGTGCTGCTCTGTTCACTGATTTCTCAACACCGATTACTGCACACACTACAAATACTATTCATACCCACTATCAGCTGACATGATAATGATAATATTTGTAGAGGTAACAATGAATGCATTACTATCTATTAGTATGTAATCTTACATAATTAGCTCGTGGGGTAAATGAAGTTAACTTGTAAAAAATTAATGCTCCCCACAATATTCATAAGATCTGTTTGAATCCTACACATGTGCATTTAGAAACTGGGGAGGAACCTACCAGTTGTTAAAAATGAGGGTCCCGTGTTACTTTGAGTATTCATGAAAAATTACATGTCACTCAAATGCAGTGAACATTAATAAACTGTTTTCAGATAAGCTGTGAATGTCAACTTAAAAATACAAAATTTCAGATCAGAAAAGCAAGAAATGGTGCACAATTAAAAAATACAAAATTCTATTTATGCTGGTCCATGCCAACACAAATTTACTGCCTTCAGTTGCTTAAAAATTGAGGTACAAAACACATCAACAGCTAAACAGTGCTGTGTTACCCCTAAAACATAAACAAAACAATATGCTTACACACCCTACAGCAATTTATTGTTGTTCTGTTACATCGAAAAATTTATGGCACACACTATTCCAAATAGCACACACAGGTGTGACAGTTGACATTTCACATAATACAGTAACCGAAGCAAGTGTGTATTTAGGTCTTACTTACTAAATATTAACTTCAAAATAGGAGGGTAAGAATTACAAGAAATTAATAGGCATAACCCTAATTGTTGTGTGGCTTATCAGAGTTCAAGTCACATGGGGCTGGGGCACAGGCAGTTATGATCCTCACAGAACACTGATAGTTATCATAACTTCTACTGAACTGAGGTGTGAGATGAGAGGCATGAGGCAGCAGGGTGCTCACCTGATGCAGCTATTCCGCTGCCAGTTAAAAACTTGACACTAGTGTACTGCGAGTAGTAGGTGGGGAGGCATGGCTGGTAATGACACGCAGCAGCAATGGCTGCCATGCCTGTGATGGTTGAAGAGAGTGTGAAGGAGGGGTGGTGGCAACATGTTCTTGAGTGGCATTGCTTATCAAAAATATGACAGGTGTGTGCAAGGCCATGCGTTTTTGCCATGTGGTCCTCTACTTGTAGCATTATGTTCACAGGGGGCTGCAGAATGACTGAAAGCTTTCTTATTTCAACACTGCAGAAGTAACTCTTTTTTTTTTTTTTTTTTTTACTGGTAACTCACTACATAACCATCCTCATTATACCTGTATCTTTTTGCATTTACTGTCAATAACAGCAGAAAGTTACACACATAAATTATAAAGGATCTTTTAATACTAGTGCACTTCATCTTCACATTATTGGTCATATTATAATCCCTAGTATACATAATGTATGCTCATGAGCTTCATGTGTTGTGGTAAATTATCATCCCTTAATACTTGACTACCATTTGCTGCTTTCTGGAGGTAATAGCAGAAAGTAAAACAAAATAAAAAGTTTTATTAGTCATTTTGCACAAAACAGAATATTCGATACAACTTGTTCACTTCACCTTTATCATTAATCATCTTCACATTATTACTTATATTATAAACCTCAGTATTCATTATTTCTATTATATTAACATAGTACATCATTAGGAGATGAGATACTGGCAGAAGTAAAGCTGTGGGTACCGGGCGTGAGTCGTGCTTCGGTAGCTCAGTTGGTAGAGCACTTACTCGCGAAAGGCAAAGGTCCCGAGTTCGAGTCTCGGTCGGGCACACAGTTTTAATCTGCCAGAAAGTTTCAGTCACAGTGGTTTGCAGAATATAGATGTAGATATTTAACAAAGGCCCAACTCTTACCTGTACTCAGAAGATTTCTCTGATGCAAATGATTTGTTTATTATCTAGGTCTGCTCATTTTCCTTCCTCCCCCCCCCCCCCCTCCCCCCCGGTTGGAAATAACATAATTGAAATCATTGAAATTAGTGCATTATTATTTAAAGCTTTGTATCTATTTTAGGGAATTGTTTTGTAATTTCTCTATGATATCTGAAAAATACTCATTCATGAAGTTTGATGGGTGGTGTTCATCCTTTATCACTGTATCGATGTTCCTTACATATTTTTATTGTGCTTTTGTTTCTCTCTCACCATTTCCTGTTTTATCACACCCCAGACTGCTTTGCTTTTATTCTTTGCATTGCATATTTTTGATCATTAGACGACTTTTCTGCAACAGTCAGCACCTTCCTATAATTATTTTTGTACTTGTGGGAAAGGTAACATCTCTGAATCAGTATTACTATTTTTCATCAAACAGAGATACTTAGGGTCTGGGAAGATTTTCTAGTACCTGTTTATAGAAAACATTTCTACTGCTGTAGCCTCTTTTGTAAATGTCATTTCAGAGGTCAGTATAAGTACTATTGAAAATTCAGAAGATTTCTCATCTACATTGGTTTCTCTATACACTTAGTTCTATCGTGAAAAATCTTGCATTTTGATTTCTGATTGAAGTCTTTGGTGTGCTTTCAGTCTGAGGATTTTTTCCATACCTGATTTTTGCATTATTATTCAGCAGAAATTATCTGAATCCAAGATCTTGTACAGTTACACCACACTTGTTCCTATCCATATTTGTGGGCAAATTGTCAATTACTATTGCTGTCATTGTAGTTACTATGTTGCAGTGTTGACCAACAGGGACATGCCAAAACCATGGAAGATGTTTATGCCTCCACACAAAATTACATTAATGTTTGCGGTTGTCACTTTATGTAGAACTTCTGTTAATATGTGTAAAAAAGAAAAAAGAGAAAAAAACATTCTTCTCACTAACTGTGTAGAGACCAGACTAGAAAGAAGAGTCAATTGCCCTCTTGACTGCAACTGTAGCTGCTGAAGCAGGCCACAGGGATGGTTCATGTGACCCTATGGTGTCAGGACCTGGGATCAATGTGTGAGTCACTATATGGCTGTATCACTTGCATACTGCTTACAGCATGTTCTGGCAGGATGTCTAAATACTACTTAGTGTCATCTGATACAGAGATCAGGTTCCTCCTCTTTTTATGCCCATACTTGCGGCACAAGATTGGGGTGGGGGGGGGGGGGGCACATAGCCCACCCCTAACTCTCAGTGAAGGTAAAAAAAGTAGTATAATCAGGTGTTTTCCTTTCAAGAAAATCATGTAAAAGTTGGTGTTACACAGGTGTCCAACAGGTTCAGAACTAGACCTTTTTTATGGCTACTTACAAGCTGCCATTCATCTTGCAAAGTATTAAAAATACTCTGTACCCTCATGTCTTGCACCCCCCATCCATTATAAGATGAAATTAGGACCAATAACTTACACATTACAAAATGATGGTTAGCCTTTTAATTTGAGAATAGTTTCTTTGAGCAGGATTTAATGGTTCAGCCATAAATGTTGTGGGTGTTCTTAATCAATGGCTGATTTGTGTGACAAGATTTATGCTATGTCATGTTGCACAGCTGTAATTGTGAAGCCTAAGAGTTTTCCTGTTACAAAAGTTGTGATAAAAGATTCAGGTTGGAGTTTGGACTTTAATAAGTTGAGACTTATTGCATTCGTTAGTTCATAGTAATCTGGCCCTGTTTTCTCTTAATTGGACTGCAGGAAATGAAGTTTGCATAGCACTGGATTTGAGTATTCCATAGTAATTTGTTTATCCTAAAAAAGACAAATTCCTTTATGATCCTGGCAGTAAATATTTTATCAGTTACCTTCACATGTTGTTGCATAGGATTTATAGCTTTGCAATTTTCAAAACTTTGACTATGATAAACTGACGCTGCAGTGTTCATCTTTGTCACACCAGTTTAGAAGCTGTCACGAATGCAGCTAAGTAAAACATCAATGCAATTAATTTTTTGAAGTCCTACCACCTCTTCAGAAATCCTTTCTCTTCGGTGACAAGGTAAGGTTTAGTTTTCATCAGTGATCTATTGCACTCAGGGAGGTCTTGTGAGGGCCACAGGCCCGTAAATTTCTACTCTGAGGTTTTTTTTTTTTTTATTTGTAGCGTCTCATTTCCAGTTTTCTATTTATCTAGTGCCTTGGGGACAAACTACCAATGCCAGGGTTCTGCTCAGGTGGTACCTATTTCTCTGATATGACATATGACATGTCGGATATAGAGGAATGTTTGATACAAGTGTTGGCTGTGATCAGTGACATAGGAAAAGTGTGAAAAACACCATAAAGAATATGGCAACTGTAACATGATGTTGCTGGCAACTTTTATTTTGTTCAAGTGGGCTAAGCTACAGATCAGTCTGTCTCCACAACCGGTTTTTTGTGCTTGCATGTTCGTTGGGTTCACTAGCTAACAACAAAATTGTGAATATATGCACCAAAAGGTGACATAACAACACCCATTAACATTAAGTCACTGACCAAAGCTGATGACTCATACTGAACATTCCTCTTGATCTGACAGTCTCAGTCTGTCTAATTTCTTGTGAATTGTTGGGGATATGAGTTTGATCATTTCTACAGAAGGTTCCTTATTGAGCTCCTCATGCAGTGTCTGGATGCGCATGTATTGTGAAGCTCTCAGTATCCATCAAAGGACTTTATTTTGGAGTGCTGCATTTGGGTCTTGTTAGTGAGGCCCTGAGGCCCCATAATGTGCTCCCACAAAGGATGTTTGGTTGTACAATTGCCTTGTAGAGACTAATGTTTGTTGAGATGTTGAGTTCCATACTGTGGAATAATGGCATCAGTTCCTTCGCCATGCCAGAAGCTTTAAGTTTTAGGTCTTGCATACATCTATGAAAAAAAGGTGCCAATCCAGTGTCACTCTCAGATACTTGACAGTTGAGCTCCGTGGTACCTCTTGACCTTGAATATTAAGTCTTGCCCTTGGGTATCAGCACCCATGGCTGAAACTGAGCCAGTGAGACTCACTTCACCTGTTGTAAAATGTACTGAGTCTCTTGTCAATGGGAGGCAAACACAAAGGACTAGGGTCTAATAATCATCGGCCGTTGGAATGTGTGGAGAATTATGCTGCTACTTAGGGAAATGGCTGGTATGGGAAGGAACACCAATTGCACTCGGTGTGTATGTGTGTGGGCCTCATTCAACATGTTGAAAAAGACTATCGCAACAGTTATTGTGGGCTCAGTATGTAACCAGCTGCACATTGTGGCACACACTGGGATGGGACACATGATACCTGATGTCTGGTCTTGAGGTCATACTTGGACCATTCTGGTGTCCGGCAGAGAAGCTCAAAAATACCAGCCTCACTCGCATAGTTTCAAAGAAACTCACAACCTGGAGCATTGTCTCCATTGTCTGGGATGACACCAGATGTTATAGTTCGTTCTGAGTTGAACGGAAGTCTTGAACCAGAGATTGCAAAAATTCTCTGACCGTTTAGGCTCTGACTTCCTGCATTTGCTCCATAGGTTTGAGAAGTGTAGGGTCCACCTAAATGGACCAGATGTGCAGAACCTGCTACCCAGGTAGCTGACTGTATGTGGGGTGCACACAAGTCTTTTTTTTTTTTTTAGATTAAGCAACTTTGCATCTGGTCCAGATAATGACAACTGTAGGAGACCCATAAATATTGGTACAAAATCCAAAGAAGTGTCCCCCCACAGGTGATGGTATTAAAATCCTAGTGGTTAACTGCCAAAGCCTTCACAACAAAGTGTCGGAGAATGTTTTTGAGAAAACCTCAGTCCACTAGTGGGTAAATTCCCAATCATACTATAATCATCAGAGATAACTTTAATCATCCAACAATCAACTGGGATAATTACAGTTTTGTGAGGGTCATGACATGACATTGTGTGAAAAATTACTAAATGTCTTCTCTGTGAACTACCTACAAAACATGATTCAGGACGCCACCCATGATGGATAGATATTAGGTCTAATGACAACAAAGAGACCTGACCTCATTGAGGATGTTTACATCGAAACTGGTATCAGTGACCATGAGACAGTTGTAACAACAATAATTACCGAAGCACAAAGGCCAACTGAAATAAGTAGCAATATTTATATGTCCAGTAAACTAGATGAAGGAGCAGTAGTGTCATATCTCAGTGAGGAACTTGATACTTGTAGCTCAGGATAGGAGCACATAGAGCAACAATGATTCAATTTTAAAAGAATACTTGACCAAGCACTGAATAGATATGTACCCAGTAGAACAATGTGTGATGGGAGAGATGCTCCATGATATTCAGTCAATATAAAGAATCTCCAAAAAGTGGGACTACCACATAATAGGTGTAAAACAACGCAGAGAGCTATAGATATAGAGACATGTTGAATGAAATGCATTTGGCTGTGAAGAGAACAATGCATGAAGCCTTCAATGACTTCTTGTTGTTGTTTTTGTTGTGGTCTTCAGTCCTGAGATTGGTTTGATGCAGCTCTCCATGCTACCCTATCCTGTGCAAGATTCTTCATCTCCCAGGACTTACTGCAACCTATATCCTTCTGAATCTGCTTAATGTATTCATCTCTTGGTCTCCCTCTATCATTTTTACCTTCCATGCTGCCCTCCAATGCTAAATTTGTGATCCCTTGATGCCTCAGAACATGTCCTACCAACCAGTCCCTTTTTCTTGTCAAGTTGTGCCACACAACTCCTCTTCTCCCCAATTCTATTCAATACCTCCTCATTAGTTACGTGACCTACCCATCTAATCTTCAGCATTCTTCTGTAGCACCACATTTTGAAAGATTTTATTCTCTTCTTGTCAAAACTATTTATCGTCCATGTTTCACTTCCATACATGGCTACACTCCATACAAATACTTTCAGAAACGACTTCCTGACACTTAAATCTATACTCAATGTTAACAAATTTTTCTTCTTCAGAAATGCTTTCCTTGCCATTGCCAGTCTACATTTTATATCTTCTCTACTTCGACCATCATCAGTTATTTTGCTCCCCAAATAGCAAAACTCCTTTACTACTTTAAGCGTCTCATTTCCTAATCTAATTCCCTCAGCATCACCCGACTTAATTTGACTACATTCCATTATCCTCGTTTTGCTTTTGTTGATGTTCAGCTTAATATCCTTCTTTCAAGACACTGTCCATTCTGTTCAACTGCTCTTTCAATTCCGTTGCTGTCTCTGACAGAATTACAATGCCATCTGCAAACCTCAAAGTTTTTATTTCTTCTCCATGGATTTTAATACCTACTCCGAACTTTTCTAATGTTTCCTTTACTGCTTGCTCAATATACAGATTGAATAACTTCAGGGAAAGGCTACAACCCTGTTTCGCTCCCTGACCAACCACTGCTTCACTTTAATTCCCTTCGGCTCTTATAACTGCCATCTGCTTTCTGTACAAATTGTAAATAGCCTTTCGCTCCCTGTATTTTACTCCTTCCACCTTTAGAATTTGAAAGAGAGTATTCCAGTCAACATTGTCAAAAGCTTTCTGCAAGTCTACAGATGCTAGAAATGTAGGTATGCCTTTCCTTAATCTTTCTTCTAAGATAAGTTGTAAGGTCAGTATTGCCTCATGTGCTCCAATATTTCTACGGAATCCAAACTGATCTTCTACGAGGTCACCTTCTACCAGTTTTTCCATTCGTCTGTAAAGAATTCATGTAAGTATTTTGCAGCTGTGACTTAGTAAACTGATAGTTTGGTAATTTTCACATCTGTCAACACCTGCTTTCTTTGGGATTGGGATTATTATATTCTTCTTGAAGTCTGAGGGTATTTCGCCGGTCTCATACATCTTGCTCACCAGATAGTAGAATTTTGTCAGGACTGGCTCTCCCAAGGCTGTCAGTAGTTCTAATGGAATGTTGTCTACTCCCAGGGCCTTGTTTCGACTCAGGTCTTTCAGCGCTCTGTCAGACTCTTCACGCAGTATCCATATCTCCCATTTCATCTTCATCTGTATTCTCTTCCATTTCCATAATATTGTCCTCAAGTACATCGCCCTTGTATAGGCACTCTATATACTCCTTCCACCTTTCTGCTTTCCCTTCTTTGCTTAGTACTGGGTTTCCATCTGAGCTTTTGATATTCATACAAGTGGTTCTCTTATCTCCAAAGGTCTCTTTAATTTTCCTGTAGACAGTATCTGTCTTACACCTAGTGAGATAAGCCTCTACATCCTTACATTTGTCCTCTAGTCCTCAATGACTTAGCATAAATAATATTGTTGAGAGATCTGTAACAAAACTCAAAACAATTCTGGTCATGTATAACGGCTGTTAGTGATGCTAAAGTTAGTGTCCATTCACTGTCAGTTGAGACAGGAACTGAAATTGAGGTTAAGAAAGCAAAAGCAGAAATGCTTAACTCTGTTTTCAAATATTCCTTTACAAAGGAAAACCCAGGATTATTGCCCCAATTTGATTCGCGTACAACTGAAAATATGAGAGAAATAGATATTAGTCTCAGTGGAATTGAGAAATAGCAGAAATTGTTAAAACTGATCAAAGCTCCAGGGCCCAATGCAAGACCATAGTGAAAAGGGGGGGCAGGGGGTTCAGGGTGTCTGGATACCCCCCCCCCCCCAACCCCCACCCACAAAAAAAATTCACCTAAAGGAAATTATACACAACATAGTTGCTGTGTAGTGAAATTGAAAGGTATTTTAATTTTCAGTTGTACAATGAAAAAGAGATACGCACTATTAGTGGTCATCAAGGTCTACAGTAGATTTAAACTATCTATACATCCATAGTACTATTGGCTATTGCTTACCCCTATTTTAGCCAAGACCAGTTGTTGTTATTGTTTGAGCTCAGTTATTGTTATGCAAATCAGTTCAGTTCTTACTTACAGCTGAATTTAATGTAAGTGCTACCACTTATTGTTTCTGTGCTGTGTGTTTTGTTGTGATAGTTTTTTAATTATGGATAAGATTGTAGCAAGAAAGAACACGAAAATAGATTTTGATTCATCTACTAGCAATATGGTAAGCTAAAAATTTGTACACAGTAATATAATAGCCTAATTACATATCTATAGCAGTTTAATGTTAGCACTGGTTTCATTCTTTGGAGGGTGGTAGAACTTTGGGGTGAAATATTTGAGTATTTCACAAGGCAGCAGAGAAGCAAACATCATTAGAAATGACAAATTAAAATCAGTGCATAAAAATACACTTGGATTTGTCTGTGTCACCCAAAAAGCACAGTAATTAAAAATATTGCCCAAACAGTGATGGTTGCATTTCTTTAAGAAACAAAATTACCCAATATTCTATTAGTAGCCCAATCTGGTCACCCGAGCGGTCCTCAATTGTGAAAACCAACCCCCATATGGAAAAATGAAAAGGGGTTTGTGGAAAGTGGAAGAAGTATGGGATGACACCAGATTTTATAGTTCGTTCGTTCCTAAAAGATTTTTTTCAGCGGACTGCTTGAATTCATCAGATCTGACTGCACTCTGCATTCCTCCTTTCCCCTTTTGTCCAAAATCTACTTATGCTCTTGTAATACAGTAAGAACTGAGGCCAGCAGTTACCTGCACAATTAAATCTTAAAATATGCAGGCATTCATGCATCATCAAATGACAAAATGTGCACAGTTAAAGGAAAAACATGCAATCTTTTGTTGTTATGCATTTTATTTTATTTTAAAACAATGTACAACAATCTGTTTTTCCAAATTCTCCACCGACTTGGGGTAATTCTACTTGTTAGCATGCTGAGCTAGCAATCCCTGGATTCAGGCGGAGAGTGGGTTGAATCCATCTGCCAGCAATCTTAAAAATGCTCTACTGTGGTTTCTTGTTTTCAATTTAGGCAAACGCCAGGGTTTTCCATTTTCAGTTTAGGCAAATGCTAGAGTTGATCCATACAATAGGCCACCACCAATTTCTTACAAATACCTTTCTTTCGTGAAAGATTCCAATTCCTTTAAAGATACTGCCCCTTTGCTTAAATGAAAAGAGCTACCTTGAGGGTAAATCATCTCTTCGGAGACCCCTGGCACTAAAAGCCATATGATAAATAAATAATAATCCAAATTCTCCACATTTAGGCTCATGCATTTGTCTGCCAGGACATTCTTTAATGCAGAAAATAATCTTTCTTACATTGCAGGAAGTGAGAGATACATACCTAAATGAGGAAAGCTGGGAAAGCGTAAGACTGAATAATTACAGATCCTGTGCATTACTGCAACCAAAAATTGTGCTAACTTCTCTGTCAAACAGAGATCTCTTTATTCCAGAAGCCCTGTTAGTAATAATCACACATCCAAAAAATTAGCGCTCGTCCATTTCTGATCACTTCCTCAGCTCATATCCAGACTGAAAGAAGAGAAGTGTAAAATGACATTGGAGCATGAAGGGAGATTGATGAATGATTGCCCTGTACCTATGTACAGGAGGGGTAGCAGAAGTGACCCATAAAATTATTGACCAATACCCTTGACATCCATTTGTTGTACATTCTTAGAATATATTATCAGCTGAAATGTAATGGGGTATCTCGAACAGAATGGCCTCCTCCATGACAACCAGCATGCATTCTGAAAACCTAGATAATATGAGACCCAACTCTCACTTTTCTCACATGACATACTGGCAGGCACGATTCAAGGCAGTCCGGTAAATGCAATATTCCTGAGTTTCCAAAACACATTTGATCGAGTATCATATCTATGACTATTCTCAAAAGTATAATTATATGGGGTATCAAGCAAAATTTGTGACTGAATTGAGCATCTTTTGGTAGGAAGGCCACAGTAAGTTATCTTAGACAGAAAGTCATTGACAGTCATAAAAAGTAACTTTGGGTGTGCCTCAGAGAAGTGAGTTAGGACTCTTGTTATTCATGTTGTATATTAATGACTTGCAGGCAATATTAATAATAACCTCAGTCTTTTTGCAGATGATGCAGTTATCGGTAATGAAGTACTGTCTGAAAGTAGGTGTACAAATATTCAGTGAGACCTTTATTAGATTTCAAAGTGGTGCAAAGATTGGTAACTAGCTTTAAATGGGCATAAATGTAGAATTGTGCAGTTCACAAAATAAAAAAATAATATCCTATGATTATAATGCCAGTGAGTCACAATTGGAATCAGTGAACTCATACACTTAAGTGGATGTAACAATTTCTAGGGATATGAAATGGAATGAGCATATAGTCTATCATAGGTGAAGCAGGTGGCAGACTTCTGTTCATTGGTAGAACACAAAAGAAGTGCAGTGAGTCTTTAAAGGAGATGGTATGCAAAACAGCCATGTGACCCACTTTAGAATATTGTTCACATGTGTGCGACACATACCAACTAGAACTAATAGGGATTATTGAATGGATACAAAGAAGGGCAGCACAAGTGGTTTGTTCAACCCATGGGAGAGTGTCACAAAGATGCTGAAAGAACTGATCTGGCAGGTGCTTGGAGATACACACAAACTATGATGTGAATATGTACTTAGAAATTTTCTACAACAAACTTTAACTGCTGAATCGAGGAATATATTACAACCTCCTGCGAGCTAACCTCCCGTAGGTGTTCAGGCTCACATGTGACCCCTCTTTGTCGAAATTTCTTGGCTCAAACTCGTCTAGGGGTTGAACTGCACGTGTCGCATTACACGTCCTAAATTAGAAATTTGTGACTCTATGGTTAAATTTTATGGCTGATGGCAAGTTTGTGAAATTGTATAAAATATACAAACTTAATATAACATATAACAACAGTAATAACACTATTGGGAGCTATATTAACAACCCATAAATGATGTAGGCCAAACAGTTGCAATTTGGTTAGAATAATGTTTATTCAGAAAGCAAACTAATAGCGAAAGTGGTCATATTTAAATTACTATTACACTTGAGCGCATATCCATTTGACACAGTTTGATCATTCACAATTTCATTGTGAATTACTAGTCCAACACTCCATCTCGTAAAGTATGCAAAAGTTAGAGTTCACACAATACGAAATTTTCTAGGTCGTTTCACTTCTTAGCTACCTAAAGACTGACTGTCCGCTTCCACATCTCCACCAGCACTGTCCCTCTTCCTGTTCCTGGCCGCATTTCCCACGCACCCAACATCCTCACTCAACTGACTAATGCAGTTCCCTTTCCTGAAGCTGTCCATCTGATTGACTGCAGCTTATTCTATATTATTTTACATCTTAATATATTTAAATAATCAAAGCTTTACCACCTTCATGTTCTAAATAAAGTAACAATAATATCCATTATATAATAAATGTTACATTCTTTTACATAAAACCAATACAATTTCCTTCTTAACTTTGAATGTCACGGCCAGTAACCTTGCACCAGTGTGATTTCTGATATATAAATAAAAAACAAAAGTAATGATTATGCACTAAACTTGACAACAAATATTCTATTACCTAGTGATTCAATAAGTTGTCATGCTGTCATCGTTCAATGTGTTTTGTGTGGAGGAAATGATGATCTGATGCTTAACTGAAAACTTAAATTTACTATATCTTTTAAACAAATAAAGTTACACAGTTGATATTTACAACATTTGTCATTTTAATTATGCGCTTCTGTATGAAATATTGATTGTTACAATCGACTAAAGTGTTCATATTTTAGCATTCAGGTCTTTGTTACCTGATTACAGAGTTGATATTTACAACATTTGTCATTTTAATCATGCGCTTCTAAATGAAATGTCTATCGCTAAGATTGACCAAAGTACTGAGATTTTAGCATTCAGGTCTTTGTTACAAAACTTGTTAATTTCACTTTAACAGTAAATCCTAAACGATTATAGATATGATCAGTGTTCAAGTTTTATTGGAACGACCATGAAAATTTGTTAAGGATGGTAGATTAAAATTACTGTGGCTTCATTCCCTGAATTACTACAGAATTAAATAGTTTTCATAAATGTTTCTCTTTATGGTTGTTCTTAGGTCCACCATATTTAACACTGATACGTCTCCATGGCCACAAACAGCTTCTATGGGGTTTCCTTATGACGTAGGTTCTCGTCTGTCTCACTCGCACACTACAGCACTTAGGCCTCATTCAGCACAATAGAAGCCTGTGAATTTCCCCATCTTGTGGCGAATCTGCGCTCTTTGTGGCACATGGTCCTGGACGACAGGGTTCGTTTGACAATTCCTGAAGGCTGACTTTTTTGGCCATATACTTAAATGGGAGTGAAATGCTCGTTAACTCACACCCCTATGTATTGCTTCAGTAGGTATCACAAAGGCAAGAGTACAGTATACTTAAATGGGAGTGAAATGCTCGTTAACTCACACCCCTATGTATTGCTTCAGTAGGTATCACAAAGGCAAGAGTACAGTATGCACAGAATCGACTAAGCAGCCCCTATACTGTATGCTTAACAGTGGTTTGAGGAGTATAGCGGTAGTTGTTGATATAGATGCACCACATATTTTACACTGGATTGGAAAATTTACACTATTAAGACATAATCAGAGATTAACTTGTTCATGAATGACTAATAATTTTCTTAGACTAACTACATGTTCCTCCCAGTTAGAACCTGTTATAATACTCCCAAAATAGTTGAATATGCTGGGATTTTTTGCCTGAGCTGTTACAGGTAGCACTGAAAGATCAGTTATGTGCTATGAGCTGTGAAAGGTAGGTGTTTGAATGTATGCTCTCTGAAAAGGCTTTTAATCATTATTATTTTCTGAGACACTGTGTCCAAGGAAGTTGGAGGAGATCAATTTTGTGAAAGATTTGACCTGATTATATTGAGAGTAGCTTTTGTGAGTGATATGTAGGATTTGCGTCAATCAGGGATTTTGCATTCACTGGTCACTTAAACTAATATTACAGATGGAAGGTTCCATTTGAATTACAAATCACTGCTAGCGGAGTTCCCACTGAATAGATACTATCATTTCAATTAAGTCCATCTCCTATCAGTTTTCCAATGCTGCTTTAATGGTATCTTAAATTGGAAAACAGATACCATAATAAGAACATTACAAGATTTGCAGTAACCTACTGCATTCTGTTTTAATGTGATGTAGATAAGTTGATTAGCTTCATTGCTGCCACAATGATGCCTTGGTCAATTATGCATCAGAGCACTGTATTACAAATTAATGAAACTGTGTCTACATCTACATCAATATTCTGGAATCCATCTCACAGTGCATGGCAGAGGGTACCCTGTACCACTACTAGCCCGCATCATGTAGGATGGCAAATAGATGCAGAGCAGTAGGGAAGCATAGAGGGGATGAGATCTGCACATGCGTGGCAGCACGGAGTGGGCAAACAAAGTCCACATTGCCAAACTGTGTTGCTTCAGACGTTAATCAGGTTCATTTGCCTATGGTACATGTTGAAAAGCTTCTTCCTGAAGTTTTTCAGCATGCTGCAAAGACTATGCCCATGCTGAAGGGGGGATGTTGTCTATTGCTTCATGCACAAGCAATTCAGTGTCTATTAGCTTAAATTTCTTTCCCCCCTCTTCCCTCACATATAGCCGTTAGCCTTTGTCCAAATTAATTACATGGGAGTATACTAACAAAAAAAAATTCAAGCCTTTACATTCTGAAGCATACTTTATATAAATTAACAAACTGCAGGAGTTCGGTACAAGTGTGGTTTATACTGTGGGAAATATTTTTATTTTTAAGCCAGGGCAGGTTTTCTGGTGTTTGTACTTGGTGTTTCATTGGTAACAGTTGTATGATAACCAGCATGGTTCCTATGGAATCTTTAATACCACCAGTACTATCACTCATTTTCCAGCAGGTCTTTCAAGAATGCTGCTGATTCACCCATGTTTCATCAAGATACTAGTCTCTTGCATTGCCTCCTCCATTTGTATTGCACATCTTTATAAGGACTGTGGTTCATGGTGCATCTATGTCATATCTATCAACTAAAAACTCTCTCTTGTCATATTTGGAACCAATGTGTTTTAAAATTCTCTACGTTAAAAAAATGCTACCTTTGAAGCCAATTTTCTCATGAATAATTGTAAAAAGTTTTTGTGATGTCACATATTTATCACCATTCACACAGAGTGCTTTGAAACATCACTGTCAAAACCATCCATTTGTGTTACAGGATTTTTGCGATTTTGATGCTTTGCAGGCGACACAGAAGCAATTTTTCCTAAGGTTCCTACAGCTATGGCGCTTTCGTTTACAAATATATTTACAGTTGTCTTACTGACAGCAAATGCTTCTGCAGCCCGTTCTTGTGTCTTCCTATGTCAACAGTATGAGCCCTGCTTTCAAATACGTGTTTGAAAAAGTTATGGATGTGGTAGATAATCCCACTCGTCTGCTTATACATTCACAGCTGTATTGATGCAAGATAAAAATAACAAAAAGAAAAAAAATGGAAAGACAGACAGTCAGATGAATAATTCAGTGATAAATGGAAATGAGCATATGGCATCAATTGGCTGGGAGGCCCCTGTCCAGGGAAGTTCGGCTGCCAGGTGCAAGTCTTATTTC
Organism: Schistocerca piceifrons; assembly: GCF_021461385.2. Classification (NCBI taxonomy): domain Eukaryota; kingdom Metazoa; phylum Arthropoda; class Insecta; order Orthoptera; family Acrididae; genus Schistocerca; species Schistocerca piceifrons. The sequence continues at coordinate 282,816,143 of NC_060149.1, forward strand.
AGTCTACACCACATTGGGCAACTTGCGCACCAGTGATGAGGATGAAATGATGATTAGGACAACACAACACCCAGTCCCCGAGCAGAGAAAATCTCCAACCCGGCCAGAAATCGAATCTGGGCCCACTTGCATGGCAGGCTAGCAAATTACCACCCAGCTAAGCAGGCAGACAAATGAAATGATCATACTGCATTGTTGGCTGGGATGTCCCAGTTGGGTTCGGCCGCCAAGTGCAAGTCTTTTTTTCATTTAGCGCCACATTGGGCGACTTGTGGCTGATGATGAGGATGAAATGATGATGAGGACAACACAACACCCAGTCCATGAGCGGAGAAAATCTCCAACCCAGCCGGGAATCAAACCCAGGCCCAGTGCATGGAATTCAGTGATTTCCCTAAATCACTTCAGGCAAATGCCATGATGGTTCCTTTGAAAGGACAGCTGACTTCCTTCCCTAATCTGATGGGACCAATGACCTCGCTGTTTGGTCCCTACCCAAATCAACCAACCAACCATTGTGGCTAGCCGTTCAGAAAGAGAATTAAGCTCATTGTCTGCCAGTAGTTAATAGAGGAGGATGCGCATAATGGCTGAAAACTGGGTCACCTTCCTACAACATATTGCCAACTTTAGTCATTTCCTTTCCTGTTCCACTCACAAGTAGAATGAGGGAAAAATGACTGTCTATATGCCTCCATATGAGCCCTAGTTTCTGATATCTTATGTTTGTGGTCCTCACGCGCAAGTATGTTGGAGGTAACGGAATCATTCTGCAGTCAGTTTCAAATGCCGGGTCTCTTAAATTTTCTCAATAGTGTTCCTTGAAAAGAATGTAACCTTCCCTCCAGGGATTCTTATTCAACGTCCTGAAGCATTTCCATAATACATGTACATTGTTCGAACAAATCTAGTAGCCCGCCTCTGAATTGTGCTGATGTCGTCCTTTAATCTGACCAGGTACGAATCCCAAACATTCAAGCAGTACTCAAGAATAGATCGCACTGGCATCCTGTATTCAGTCTCCTTTGCAGATGAACCACAGCTTCCCAGAATATCCCCAATAAACCAAACTCAACCTTTCACCTCTTCTACCACGAACCTCACATGCTTGTTCCATTTCATATTGCTTTGCAACATTATGGCGAGATATTTAAATGACATGACTATCTCAAGCAGGACATTACTAATGCTGTGTTCAAACATTACAGGTTTGCCTTTCCTATTCATCTTCAATAACTTATGTTTTTCTACATTTAGAGCTAGCTGCCATTTATCACACCAGCTAGAAATTTTGTCTAAGTTATCTTGTAGCCTCCTACAGTCACTCATTGATGACACCTTACCGTACACCACAGCATCATCAGAAAACAACTGCAGATTGGTACCCTCTCTGTCTGGCAAATCATTTACGTATATAGAGAATAACAGTGGTCCTATCGCACTTCCCTGGGGCACTCCTGACAATACGCTTGTCTCTGATGAATACTCACTCATGAGGACAACATGCTGGGTTCCATAACTTAAGAAGTCTTTGAGCCACTCACATATCTATGCTCGTACCTTCTTGAACAGCCTGTAATGGGGCACCGTGTGAAACACTTTCTGGAAATCTAGAAGTATGGAATCTGCCTGTTGCCGTTCATCCATAGTTCACAGTATATCATGTGGGAACAGGGCAAGCTGAATTTCATGTGAGCGATACTTTCTAAAACCATGCTGCTTTGTAGACGTAAGCTTCTTGGTCTCAAGAAAATTTATTGTATTCAAACTGAGAATATGCACAAGGCTGCAGCTAACCAAAGTTTGGAAAATTGTTCTGTAATTTTGTTGGTATGTTCTTTTTCCCTTCTTATATACAGCAGTCACCTGCGCTTTTTTCCAGTCACTTGGGACTTTGTGCTGGGTGAGAGATTAGAGATAAATGCAAGCTAAATTATGGGCCAATGCTGTATAATACTCTTTGAAAAACCAGACTGGGATTCCATAAGAGCCTGGTGACTTATATGTTTTCAACTCCTTCAGTTGTTTCTCTATACCAGGGATGCTTATTGCTATGTTGTCCTTACAGGAGTCTGTTCAGTGGTCAGACAACAGTTCGTTTGTATGATATTCCTGCATGAATGATTTCTTGAACATGAAATTTAAAACTTCAGTTTTCCTTTAGCTATCTTCATCTGCCTCACCAGACAAGTCCACAAGTGAGTGGATGGAAGCCATAGACTCGCTTCATGATTTTACATAGGACCAGAATTTTCACGGCTTCTCTGCCAGACCTTTTGATAAGGTATGACGGTGGTAGTAGTTGTATGATTTGCACATAGATCTTTTTCCAGATGCACAAATCTCTAATAACCTTCACTTGTTGTCATTTACATGTTCTCTTTTGAACCAAGAGTGCAACAGTCTCTCCTTCCTCAGCATTTTCTGAATCTCATTGTTAAACCATGGTGGGTGTTTTCCATCATTAATGCACTTACTATACACATTATTCTCCAGACCGCAATTTACTGGCCTCCTTAACTGATTTATTAACTTTCATAACCATAGTTGCTATAATGATACCATCATTGCTAATCCCCATTTCAATTCTGACATTGTCGATAAGGTCCAGCATATTTGTAGCTACAAGGTCTAAGGTATTTCCATTGCATATGAGCTGTGGAACCAGCTGCTCAAGATGACCCTCAGAAAACACGTTCAAAAGTACTTCACATGACTAACCAGTTTCTTTCTGTCATTGGTGGCATTCTAGTCTGGCTAGTACTACATGATTTTCCTTATAAAAATTGAAACTAAACAAACTGCATATTTCAGAAAATGATGATGACTGGGGTCCAACAAAAGGTTACATTTAAAAACTAAATACATTTTTTGTTTTGACCACAAGAAAGCTTGTTGATCATCAGGATCTGTTATGTATAATGAACTAGTAGTGAGGCCGAAGATGTTACTGGTATATGTCCTGAACAGTGGCTTCTTTTGAATGGGGGAAATGACAGTGGCAGTAGAGACACTGCCAGTGGACAATATTCTTCCAATGTTTACAGCTACTGTAGGTACACATTTGATGTAGCATGGTGGTTTCCATCTGATGCCACTGATCTGGTAATTCCATGAAATTGAGAATTGTGGGCTTCATTAAAATATTTTTATGTTGAATTTGGTAGTAATTTTATTAACCATAGCTTGAATGATTCAATGAACTGCACCGTGACCAAGACAAGACAGGTTGGCAACACAACCCACACAGGCCAGCCTTAGAGATAATCACTCAACAAATCCATAGCAATAGTTCATCAGTGTCAAAACAATAGAGCAAGACCATACAAACAAGTCTAATTCCAAGCTAAATTCGTAGTAATCCATAAGTAATTGAGAAGTAACCAGTATGGAGAGTAACACCGCATTGACAGCCCTCTGGCTATAGAGTCTATTAATTCAGACCTGTGTTCAGTGACAAGGATCAAGTGAGCACTTATAAAAGCATTAGGTGATTAAGCTGCATCATCACCACTTGGAGTCTGTCCACCTGATGACACTGAAACATCTGGTGGAGATGCAAGATATCTCCCCACCTCTTTTCTTTTTCCAGTCAGTAGGGGCAGTATTGGCTGTTTTTTGGGGTGGCCACAGTTGCAAGAGAGAAACTATAATTGGAATCCCTACCAAAGTTTCTATGGCGATTTATGGAAGGTTTCCATTGATGCTGTTATTATCCAAAGAAGTGAGAATCAGTGGCTCAGCTCCCATGAGTTCTCAGTGTCATTCAGCTCCCTGGGGTTTGGCGCTTTCAGATCTTCTTGCTGACATGGCTGGAAATTGTAGACTGATCTTGACCTAAACGCAAGGTGAAGCGGTACTGTGAGCATTGTGTCCTAGGCCAGTTGTTTAAACATCTTGATCTGTTGGTGGTGGTATATTTGACCATATATATCCCTGACAGGGAATAATTTGTGGCCTAATTGCCTGATGATAGCAATCTGGGTTGGATGTGAGCTCATAATGGTATATTTGACCATCTATAACCCTGACAGGGAATAATTTGTGGCCTAATTGCCTGATGATAGCAATCTGGGTTGGATGTGAGCTCATAATGGAAAGTCCAGATGGAAGAAGGTACACTGTCATTCCTGCTCAACCACTGGCCTGAATTGAGGTAGGTCAACAACCATGAGGTAGCTTTGCTCATGCAGAAACGTGGTTAGACTGCTGTCATTGCCTGCGTTGACTTGCAAGTCCTCATAAAAGATGTTAATGAATCTTTACTAGAATAATGAAGGAATTATTTTTTTAATTTTAAATGTCCATTCAGCTTCCCCATTGGAACAGGGCTAGAATGATGAAGTGAGGGCATATTCAATGGTATTTGTCCTGCAGAAATTGGCAGGTGATGCTGAAGTAAATTGTGGCCCATTATCTCAGACACTGGTACACTGTATCACTGAATGACATACATACTACAGATTGTATATTTGATGGGGTGTCCACTACTATCAGCTACATATCACCAAAGAATAAATCCACAATGTTGATGTGGATTATGGCTCATGTGGCTTTGGCCATGTTGTGATGGTACTGTCTAGTTGGAGAAACATGGTGACCATAGACCATGTTTTCAATGCTTGCATCAATTCATAGTCAGTACAGAAAAATTACAGATAGCATTTTCATTTACCGGATGTTCCAATGGAATCTGTGCTGCGAGTCCAGTGTCCTTTTTGTAGGACTGCTGTAGTAAACTCATTATGGTCTTTGGACTACGTATTTAACAGTATGTTAGGTTCAGACTGTTTCCTAAGGAAAAATATATTTTTGGTATCAATTCATAAACTTTCAGAATGCATTGTGACCAACTAATTTGGATGTGATGTATTACTTTATATAGTAATGGGTTTTCAACTGTTGTATGTACAACTATCTGTGGTTCAGTGGGGAAGCCATAGTGGTTTCTCATAAATCACTGCTTTGAATGCAGATATAGAAATAGATGACAAGTGGAAACCCATGAGATGTTCTGTGAGCTGTGAATAAATGGCATTATTAATAGTGTTGTTGTTGTGTGTTGTTTTGGTCTTCAGTCCTGAGACTGGTTTGAAGCAGCTCTCCATGCTACTCTATCCTGTGCAAGCTTCTTTATCTCCCAGTACCTACTGCAACCTACATCCTTCTGAATCTGTTTAGTGTATTCATCTCTTGGTCTTCCTCTATCATTTTTACCCTCCACGCTGCCCTCCAATACTAAATTGGTGATCCCTTGATGCCTCAGAATATGCCCTACCAACTGGTCCCTTCTTCTAGTCAAGTTGTGCCACAAATTTCTCTTCTCTCCAATTCTGTTTAATACCTCCTCATTAGTTATGTGATCTACCCAATTAATCTTCAGCATTCTTCTGTAGCACCACATTTCGAAAGCTTCTATTCTCTTCTTGTCCAAACTATTTATCGTCCATGTTTCACTTCCATACATGGCTACACTCCATACAAATACTTTCAGAAACGACTTCCTGACACTTAAATCTATACTCAATGTTAACAAATTTTTCTTCTTCAGAAACGTTTCCTTGCCATTGTCAGTCTACATTTTATGTCCTCTCTACTTCAACCATCATCAGTTATTTTCCTCCCCAAATAGCAAAACTCCTTTACTGCTTTAAGTGTCTCATTTCCTAATCTAATTCCCTCAGCATCACCCGACTTAATTCGACTACATTCCATTATCCTAATTTTTCTTTTGTTGATGTTCATCTCATACCCTCCTTTCAAGACACTGTCCATTCCATTCAACTGCTCTTCCAAGTCCTTTGCTGTCTCTGACAGAATTACAATGTCATCAGCAAACCTCAAAGTTTTTATTTCTTCTCCATGGATTTTAATACCTACTCTGAACTTGTCTTTTGTTTCCTTTACTGCTTGCTCAATATACAGATTGAATAGCATCGGGGAGAGGCTACAACCCTGTCTCACTCCCTTCCCAACCACTGCTTCTCTTTCATGTCCCTCGACTCTTATAACTGCCATCTGCTTTCTGTACAAATTGTAAATAGCCTTTTGCTCCCTGTGTTTTACCCCTGCCACCTTCAGAATTTGAAAGAGAGTTTTCCAGTCAACATTGTCAAAAGCTTTCTGTAAGTCTACAGATGCTAGAAATATAGGTTTGCCTTTCCTTAATCTTTCTTCTAAGATAAGTTGTAAGGTCAGTATTGCCTCATGTGCTCCAATATTTCTACGGAATCCAAACTGATCTTCCCCGAGGTCGCCTTCTACCAGTTTTTCCATTCGTCTGTAAAGAATTCATGTAAGTATTTTGCAGCTGTGACTTAGTAAACTGATAGTTCAGTAATTTTCGCATCTGTCTACACCTGCTTCCTTTGGGTTTGGAATTGTTATATTCTTCTTGAAGTCTGAGGGTATTTCGCCTGTCTCATACATCTTGCTCACCAGACGGTAGAGTTTTGTCAGGACTGGCTCTCCCAAGGCTGTCAGTAGTTCTAATGGAATGTTGTGTACTCCGGGGGCCTTGTTTCGACTCAGGTCTGTCAATGCTCTGTGAAACTCTTCACGCAGTATCGTATCTCCCATTTCACCTTCATCTACATCCTCTTCCATTTCCGTAATATTGTCCTCAAGTACATCGCCCTTGTACAGACCCTCTATATACTCCTTCCACCTTTCTGCTTTCCCTTCTTTGCTTATAACTGGGTTTCCATCTGAGCTCTTGATATTCATACAAGTGGTTCTCTTTTCTCCAAAGGTCTCTTTAATTTTCCTGTAGGCAGTATCTATCTTACCCCTAGTGAGATAAGCCTCTGCATCCGTACATTTGTCCTCTAGCCATCCCTGCTTAGCCATTTTGCACTTCCTGTCGATCTAATTTTTGAGACGTTTGTATTCCTTTTTGCCTGCTTTATTTACTGCATTTTTGTATTTTCTCCTTTTGATCAATTAAATTCATTATCTCTTCTGTTAGCCAAGGATTTCTACTAGCCCTTGTCTTTTTACCTACTTGATCCTCTGCTGCCTTCACTATTTCATGCCTCAAAGCTACCCATTCTTCTTCTACTGTATTTGTTTCCTCCATTCCTGTCAATTGTTCCCTTATGGTCTCCCTGAAACTCTGTACAACCTCTGGTTCTTTCAGTTTATCCAGGTCCCATCTCCTTAAATTCCCACCTTTTTGCAGTTTCTTCAGTTGTAATCTACAGTTCATAATCAATAGATTGTGGTCTGAGTACACATCTGCTCCTGGAAATGTCTTACAATTTAAAACCTGGTTCGTAAATCTCTGTCTTAGCATTATATAATCTATCTGATACCTTTTAATATCTTCAGGGTTCTTCCATGTATACAACCTTCTTTCATGATTCTTGAACCAAGTGTTAGCTATCATTAAGTTGTGCTCTGTGCAAAATTCTACCAGGCGGCTTCCTCTTTCATTTCTTAGCCCCAATCCATCTTCACCTACTATGTTTCCTTCTCTCTCTTTTCCTACTTTCGAATTCCAGTCACCCATGACTATTAAATTTTCGTCTCCCTTCACTACCTGAATAATTTCTTTTATCTCATCATACACTTCATCAATTTCTTCATCATCTGGAGATCTAGTTGGCATATAAACTTGTACTACTGTTGTAGGTGTGGGCTTCGTATCTATCTTGGCCACAATAATGTGTTCACTATGCTGTTTGTTGTAGCTTACCCGCACTCCTATTTTTTTTATTCATTATTAAACCTACTCCTGCATTACCTCTAGTTGATTTCGTATTTATAACCCTGTATTCACCTGACCAAAAGTCTTGTTCCTCCTGCCACCAAACTTCACTGATTCCCACTATATCTAACTCTAACATATCCATTTCCCTTTTTAAATTTTCTAACCTACCTGCCCAATTAAGGGATCTGACATTCCACACTCCGATCCGTAGAACGCCAGTTTTCTTTCTCCTGACAATGATGTGCTCTTGAGTAGTCCCTGCTTGGAGATCCGAATGGGGGACTATTTTACCTCCGTAATATTTTACCCAAGAGGACGCCATCATCATTTAATCATACAGTAAAACTGCATACCCTCGGGAAAAATTACGGCTGTCGTTTCCCCTTGCTTTCAGCTGTTCGCAGTACCAGAACAGCAAGGCCGTTTTGCTTAGTGTTACAAGGCCAGATCAGTCAATCATCCAGACTGTTGCCCCTGCAACTACTGAAAAGGCTGCTGCCCCTCTTCAGGAACCACATGTTTGTCTGGCCTCTCAACAGATACCCCTCTGTTGTGGTTGCACCTACGGTACGGCTATCTGTGTCGTAGAGGCATGCAAGCCTCCCCACCAACGACAAGGTCCATGGTTCATGGGGTGGGATTAATAGTGTACTGTCCAATAAAGGTAAGGGTTCTGAGCTTGAGTCCTGCAGAATTTCAACTTGTCACAAAAATATTAACTAATGGTTTGGTTCACAAACCAGACTGAGTATGGGTTTCATTAAGTTTTTTCACACTTGTATAGACAAATACTAGGCTGGCTTCTCATTTCATCTCAGAAACACAATATACAGTTGGGTATATGGTGAAGTATGAATTTATATGCAGAACAAAGTTTACATATTATACAGAAAGGTGGAGTATATGAGTTTCCCTCATTATAGTAACTGATATTGGTGGCAAAATGGTGAGCTTCAAGCCACAGAATAAAAATAATTAGTAAATTGTGGATGGATAGTCAGTCATCATTAGTTGACCCTATCCGAATGAGACAAACATTGAAGGAAAAGAAGTATAGCAGCAAGTTCAAATGTTATGAATTAAAAATCCTGATATCAGATTCTGTTTTATATTCGCAATCACAACAGAGATATTGTGCATCAGTCAAACTTCAGCTTTGCATCATACTGCATACAGATACATCTAAACAAAATCTATTGCTCTATTGAAGTGTTACACTGAAGATGATTTTTTTTTTTTTTTTCAGACAGACAGTCAAGGGAGGACAATAATTAATAAGAGTTGCAGTGTTATCATGACCTATAGCAGGCAGAAATAGATGGCTTAGAAAAGTAAGAAATTAATGAGGGAAACTTTAAATGAGGTTTTGTGGCAAAACCAGGAGAGAAGCAATTAATTAGAAGCACATTTCAAATATGCAAACATGGCTACAAATGGTAGGTGCACACCAGTAAGTGTGCACAAACTCCTATGACAAATATTGACTAGTCAGTATGAATGGAAATGCTGAGAAAATATTAATACTATGTAGTCTACATCTACATCTAAATATACATCTCCTCTACATCTACATGATTACTCTGCAGTTCACAAATAAGTGTGTTGGAGAGGGTTCATTGAATAACATTCAAGCTATTTCTCTGCTGTTCCAATCTCAAAGAGTATATGAGGAAATGACATTTAAACCTTTCCATGATTTCTCTTATGTTATTGTGATGATCATATCTCCCTGTGTAGGTGCCCAACAACAAGATATGTTCACACTCTGAGGAGAAACTTGGTGATTGAAATTCATTATAAGAATCTGTTACAATGAAAATCACCTTTCCTTTTCCTTCCTTCCCCTTCTCCCCCCTCGACTTTGTTTACATAAAAACACCTTTGTTTAATGATTGCCATCCCAATTCATGTATCATATAGTCTCTCATTTTATGACTGTTTCTCAACATGCAATTGTTGCTGCTACATTAAAGTTAATTTTTG